>NC_088925.1:15782500-15895000 GCF_038396675.1 Hydra vulgaris | reverse complement strand
TATATATATATATATATATATATATATATATATATATATATATATATATATATATAGAGTGAATATATGACATGAATATATAAATATGAATAAGGTAGTTTTTCAAAAAAATGTAATAAATTATATTAAATCAATTTTTTTTTAATTAAATGTTTTACTTTTTAGGATTTTCTTAGTAAATGAAACATTTGATTAGTGCCGATCAAATTGTTAGGTTGAGCACTAATTATGTTTCTAAGTTCTTTTCTCAAGGATGGGGAGATATAGAGTTATTGAAAAAAATAGCTAAATTTCAAGCATCAGTATTAGACAAAAATCAACTCAGAGATATACACAGCATTTTAGAAGATACAGAAATAAAACTATTCAAAGTTGTTGAAGATAAAAATGATTCATCAGTTAACATTTTTAGAGGTCAATTTGTTTCACCATTAACTAAGCTTTTACCTCATGCATTGCCTTTAAAAAGTGAAATAGTTAATTTTGAAGTGGTTATGCCATCTGGTGATAACAAACCAGCAATGTGCATTCATTTAGCTGGTACAGGGGATCATCATTTTTGGTGGAGGAAAAAAAGTATGGCGATACCTTTGGCCAATGAATATAAAATAGGTTCAATCTTGTTAGAAAATCCTTATTATGGTCAACGGAAACCTAAAAATCAAGTTCGTTCTTCAGTTAATTATGTTTCTGACATTTTTGTTATGGGTTGCGCACTTCTTGTTGAATCAATCACATTGTTTTTGTGGTGCCAAAAAAATGGATTTGGACCTTTAGGAATAACAGGAATATCAATGGGTGGTCATATGGCAACGGTCGCATCAAGTGGATGGAACAAGCCTCTTGCAATTGTTCCATGTTTATCTTGGACTTCTGCAGCACCTATATACACACAGGTATTTTATTAGTAATTTTTTGTTTAATTATATTTTTTACTCAATAGTTTTAATTGACATTATTGAATGTTTAATGTTTGTAATGCTTTTTGCTGTAATGTGTTTCTATAAAATTAGTTTATATTTAGTTAATATTTCAATATTATTTAGCTACAAAATTTAAAATCTCAAAAATATATAAAGTTCTTAAAGTAGTCTTTTTGGAACTAACATTTAACACTATTATGCACTCTATTATAAACTCAAACTCTGTATTTAGAGCATTATTCTTTTGTATCAAAATATAAAAGAAATCATTAATGTGTTTGTAAAATAAAAAAGAAATCATAGACTATCTAAAAAATTTACATTGGCTTAATTGCCATGCCTCCCAGCACCATTCATCCTACCAGTGGTAGTTGCTTCCTCTGGAGCAACAGCTCAATCAAAACAAACCAAAAAAGTTCTTAAACTTAATTTTATTTAAAGTCTCTAAACTTTTATTAATAAAGCTGCTTTTGCTGTTTTTAACTAATACGTTGTCATACATTAGGATTAAAGCTCTTAACAAGATTAATGCTTTTTAACGTTTTAAATAGTTCAGTGTGTGTGTGTGTGTGTTTAAATGTGTGTGTGTTTGTGTGTGTGAGTGTATATATATATATATATATATATATATATATATATATATATATATATATATATGTACAAGTTGAAATGCTCTTTTTAAAGTTTCCTCATCCCATTTACTCCTCTTGGAGGTGCGTTTTCTTGATCTCACCATCTGAAAGGCAATACAAATAAAATATTTTAACATTTCGAAACTGTTTTAAGGTGGTCCTATACTAGAAAACCCAAAAAGTTTAAAATACACTCTAATTTTTTGATTTTTCAGAAATGATATAGCATTTTATGTTTAAAACACAGTAAAAATTATAAAAGTGAAAAAAAATAACTAGGGTCAAATTTTTGGGTCCATGGACCCAAAATAAGGGCTACACGCTGCGATGAACAATTTGTGAGCCAAGAATGGTATGATCATGAAGTTTCGCTAATTTTTAACAACATATAATTGCACTAACCCTGCCAAAATCTAATGATTTAACAGATGATTGAAAATTTGGGAGGAAAACAGGCTCAAGGCTTAAAAAAAGCTACAAAAAGGCTTGGAAAAGACACCGCCATTTTTAAACCGGTTCGTTGACATAAATTATTTTGGTAAGGTAAATGTATAAATATGCAATAAATAAATTAATTAAAATTTCAGCAAAATCAGACAAAGCAATGACAAGATATTTATCGCACCGTACAAAAAAATGTTGAGAAAAACAACCATAAAGATATTTTATGAGAAAAAATGAAATATATACATATATAAACATACAAATGAATAAATATAAATATATATATATATATATATATATATATATATATATATATATATATATATATATATATATATATATATATATATATATATATAATTTATAGCAAACAAAACTTGAACGTTAAAATAAATACAGAGAAAAATTAATGTTAAAATAATGCTAAAGCTTTAATTGCTATGAGAAAATGTTGATGAAGTAGAAAACTGATTTTCTCCTAAACACATATTTTTAAATATCCTGCAACATCTAACTTTCCTCTTAGATCTTTATATATATATATATATATATATATATATATATATATATATATATATATATATATATATATATATATATATATATATATATATATATATATATATATATATATATATATAAAATTTATAGCAAACAAAACTTGAACGTTAAAATAAATACAGAGAAAAATTAATGTTAAAATAATGCTAAAGCTTTAATTGCTATAAGAAAATGTTGATGAAGTAGAAAACTGATTTTCTCCTAAACACATATTTTTAAATATCCTGCAACATCTAACTTTCCTCTTAGATCTTTTTTTCCCATAACAAATAATAAGAATTTAGATCAAATAAAGTTAAGCGCGAGGCTTTTCTATAAGTAATAATTGTAAACATGCAAATTGTTCTTGCAAGTCATTACTTTCTTAAGTTAAGCAAACAGGAAACAGTTACTGGCTCAAATGTTTCCAATAGTGTAATAAATCTAGTGTATAATGGCAAAAAAACTCTAAAATAGCTTTTTTTTTATATAAAAAATCCATTACTAGGGGTGTTGCTTAGAAAAAATTATAACTTCGTTACAAAACTTACAATTTTAGAGTGTTTGAAATATAATTTATTATAATAATTTGTATATATTCGGAATGTAGAATGTTTGAAATTTCAGAATTTGTAATTTTTTATTGTATAGGACCACCTATATTTTATATATATAGGACCACCACAAATATTTTATAAATAATGAGGCAATACCAACACCTGTTGGCATTGCCCCATGGTGGTGTGTCAGCGTTATCCTGGTGGAACAAGATGGTGGAAACCTAACCCTTCAAACTACTGCTAGCTCCAAATCCTAAAATGGCTATGCCAAAATGTTGGTTTTAACATGTATTTTCTAGCTAACTAAGTGGTTTTTTAGTAATACTAACAATTAGAATCTTACCTCAGTTCATCCAGGAGTCAGTTTTAACATGGAAAACTTCAAAAACAAGTTATTTATTTATTGCAAAACAAGCAGTAGGCGTACTCGCATAAAACTCACTGAGCGTTAGTTTTAGTCTGCCAGGTAACAGCAAAAATACAACTACAGAGCAGGGTGTCGGATTTGCCTCGTGTGTCGGCATTTCCCAGGTCTACCCTACTACTTATACATTAACAAATATTATTAATAACAGCTAAAAATATTTACACTTATATTTCGTTTTATTGAACAAAATACCTGGAGGTTATCCTGAAGCCTGTCTTCGTTGTGTATTCTCTCAATGAAATCTTGAATTAACTTAATGTAGCATTCTGCACGGTCATTTATAACTGCAAGTGTTCTTACACACATTGAAAAGTAAGTAAAAGACTGGGAAACTTTCTCATTTTCACATGCTTCTGTGTCTTTTTCTTTTCCTTCCTGGCAATCTCCAATAGCTAGAACAAAAGGTAGGACTGCTCATTGACAAAGTCTTCTAATTTTGATGTAGGAATAATTTCAACCTTAGTTTCAGGCCTCTTTTTAATCAGATCTTTTTACTCCGGGATATCATAAGAAAACAGCTTGTTTAACATGTTGGTTTTTAACATGTTGGTCTTAACTTAAGCCCTAATGCTTGAGAAGCATTAGGGCTTTTTAGGAAGAAGAGTCCATGAAAAAATACAATGTAGTTGGTTGCAGCTTTTAGATGGTTTATTGTATTTTTTTAACTGTCTCGGAATGAGCAGGATGGTACATTTGTGTCATCTGAATAATCAGTAAGTATATACAGCCAGCCATAAATCTTGCTTCATGATGAGCTCCAGGCTGTTTAAATGAAAAGTTTGATAACTCAGCTCCTAGAAAAAATGCCAGAAGCTCACAAAGATACTTGTAATCACCTCTCTGGAAAGTATTCTAATGAAGAGCTTGAGACCAGTCAAACTGTACAATTCTCTCAAGTTTGTTTACATCTTCATAAATCTGCGGTCATAGTTTTTTGAGAATTACATAAAGTGTCTTGCTGAGACCACTTGTTGGACCAAATATTTCTTTCATCACATGAGCCACATGCCTTTCATAAATGTGATGTCTGCACATTAACCAGAAAACAGGTCTTTTAAAGGCATAGGAAATAATAATGCCTACGGCACCTTTATTTTTACCAGTGTTACTGGATGTTGTGTCAGAGCACAATCCGGTAATCTAATTCGACAATTCATAGTATTCAAGCATCATTTAAATTGCAATAGCTTGATCACTTCCCTTGGAGCTTTCAATTTTTAAGGTGCCAAGAAGAAAGTCTAGTTGACCAGACTCTGGTGAAGATGCACTAGTAGCAATTCTATCCTCATATTTAGGTATTCCTTTTTCCCAATTGCATCTCTTTGAAAGCTTGGTATCAAAATGTACCACAATATTTAAACTTCTTATTTTATCTATGTTTTCTTCTCTAATTACCTGTGATCTTGATATCAACATATTATCAATATTAACTCCCCCAGCCTTGTAAAGAGAAGACAAAAGACACATACCCGACTTGACTACAATTCCAAATTTGGTTATAATTGGAATCCAATTGTTAAGAATATCTTCCATACTTAACTGAAGACAAACTTTGATGTCATTTTGAAACCTTTTCTGTTTTTTCTGGACTTTAGCTGGAGGTAAATATAGTTCGTCGTACTCAGTTTGATTTTTACTATCTGTACTTGAAAAGTCACCATCCAAATATTTACTCTTCTTTTTCTTATTTTATCTTCATGTCTTTATATTTTCTCAGGCATCTTAATTATTTTTTCTTGTGCCTTGTGGGCATTTTCGCAAAATTTATTGTCCGTGTTCCAAATTTGACCATATCCCCTCTCAGACAAGCCCTCAAGAATTTTGTCTTCCTTCTTAGCCTTATCATCCCTATTTTTATAACTTTTTATTAAATCAAATATGTTTGTTTTATTAATAGAGAAGAGAGCACTGCTCTCTTTCAAAAAAGCGTTTACCTTCTTTTTGTAGCTACCCTCTGGTAGTTCTAGTGTTTTTAGCATTTTTAAAGTGTGGTATTCCTTGACTTTCTTGGTGATTCTGGTCTTGATAGTTAGCTCCGTCACAATAAAAACATTGCTAAACCCAGCCTGCTCATATAAATTGACAAGCTCTCTCAGAATACAGACACCAGTAGTTATCTGCTTGGTGTTCTCTCTGCTCACTCCATAAGCAAACCTGGAGCATTTTAAACTGGTTGTCCAGTTGCTTCCGTCTTCCCGGAAACAACTGAACAATCAATTTTGATGTTGATCTGTGTGGTGCTGAAAAAATAAAACATTAAAAAGTTAAGATTAAACATGTAAAAAAGTGTAATGCTTTTGCTAATTAATTACAGATTTACCTATTAAGCCAGTAATACCTTCTGAGCATTTCTCTATTTTTTTGAAGTCTATAAGGGACAAAACTCTGTAAAGGGAACCCTAGCAATTAAAATTGTCTCCTCTTCCTTCTAACTTTTAACGCATCATCAATATCAGTTCTCAGTGAATTAGCTTGACAATTTATGTTTAGAAGCCTAATGCGGATTGACATTTTCTAAAATAAATTTATTTCATTTAAAAAATCCGCATTAGGCGCATTTAGTTGTAGTTGATTGAATCAGGATTATAATATACAACTAATAATTAAAAAATAGTGAAACTGGTAAATAAGTTTTATATACAAGTTCAAACCTGTGTTTTGATAAATTTCTTGGTTAAAAACAATTTTTAAACTTGATTTAATTGTATTTTTACTTAAGTTAAATTAATAAGCTAATGATGCGTACATTAGTCTTTATTGTTTATAAAACACACATCATTTATTTTTATTGTTAGCCATGGTTTTGTCGAAGCATAAATAAAAATTGATTCGGATAAAAATCAATTTTAAATCAAAAAGTTATTATATAAAAGTAAATTCACCTAACCTTCCCGTTGAGCTAAAAACTTAATTTTTGTTTTATTTTTCTTTATGGATAAAATTATGCTAAATGTAATATTCCGCACATTAAAATTCTATTAATGATATATTTATGGGGCATAATATTATATTACCTATTGACCACGGCTATTTTGATGTTTTAACAATATGAATGCAATAAAAAAGTGTTACGTAATGAATAACTTTTAATTGTTGATCTTTTCTGAAGATTTTATTTTATGCGAAGGCTTTAAATAAAAACATAAAATTAGTTATGATTGTTTAAATTAAAAAAAAAAGTTTTAAAAGATAAGTTTTAATAACATTTATTTCAAACGAAATTAAAAATGTGGCAAAAAGTTTTGCTTCGAGTTTGAGTTTTTATTTTTATTTCAGTGCTTATATATTTTCTTTTTCGTATGGAATTATTTTTTCTTTAGTTTTTTTTTTGTCTATTTTTAGCACATTTCTGAAATGTTTAAATGATCAAAACATAAACAATCATGATTCAGTTGTCAAAAAAAAAAACATTTGCGTGGTCAGCAATAGCGCTCGATCACATGCCATTCCTATCTAAGCCTCTCTCTCTCTCTCTCTATATATATATATATATATATATATATATATATATATTATATATATATATATATATATATATATATATAGCTCTTGTGTAAACTCCCCTAAAACAGTTTATGGGAGCAATTTATAGCTCTCACAAAAGTATAATTTTTTCTCTCAAAAGTATAATTATCATTGTTACTAAAATAAAAAAACACAGTCATTTTAATAATTATTTTTTATTTTTCTTAAAATGCCTGCATTCTATTACATTAAGAAAGTACAAAACTTTTACCGATGTCCAATACATAACAAATGTCATTTATTGCAGCATTTTATGCTGCAATAAATGACATTTGTTATGTATTTATTCTTGTAATTCTAACATAACAAACATATGCTTAACATGGCCCAACAAATCTATGAACAGGCAAACTTTTGCTAAAAAAAGAAAAATGAACTTCATGTTTCATTATTTTTGCTTATATAAACATTGTGGTTTGCTTAAAATTTTTAAAAACACGCATTACTTCAGCAATTTTTTTTCCAAAATAATTATGCAGTTGATAGTTTTTTATTTATTATAAAAATACATATTTATAATAAAAAACAATTTGTTACTAAAATTTAAAATACATTTTAATGACTTTGAAAGAAACCAAGCTAAAACGTGATGATTTCTTTCAATAGCGTTACTATTAAGTAAAATAACTAAGTACGCTATCGAAGAAAGTAATTATGTTTTAGTTATGCATGCATTAACAAAAGTATGCAAAATATTACTTGGGATGAATGCATTTGCAATTACTTTAAAAGAAACCATGCTTAAACATTACGATTGCTTTTTTTCGATAGCGTGCTTTTTGTTTTTAATTTTCTTTTTGTTTTTAAAGTGGAATAATGTTTATTTTTATATTAAAAACACTTTTAAAATGTTTGAAAATAATTTTTAAGCTTTGATGAAATATATATAAAATATATAGAATTAATATGTTTATTATAGTTTTTATGTTTTATTGTGCGTTTAATAACGCCAATATGATATTTTTATTAACTTACTATTAAATGCTTAATATAATATTATTTTTAAAAGTTCTAAAAAAGAAAAAACTTTTTGTTTTATTTTTAGCTCCTTTTATTTTAATTTCTTCAATTTTATACATTTTTTATTTATATATATATATATATATATATATATATATATATATATATATATATATATATATATATATATATATATATATATATATATATATATACTTCTTAAATTGTTAAGAAGTATATATATAAAAGTATTTTATACATTTTTTATTTATATATATATATATTATATATATACTTCTTAAATTGTTAAGAAGTATATATATAAAAGTATTTTATTCATTTTTTTAAATGTAAATAAATTTAGCAAAATAAGTTGAAAAAAATTCATTATTTAGTATATATTATGAATAACAATTTACAATCGTTAGATCATGGCATATTATCATTAATTTGCACGTACTTTGAAAATGCATAAAAAATTGTTTTAAAGAAAAAGAAATTGATTAAATTCAATAAGCATCATTGGTATATCTAATAACTTATTAACTAGAATAAAAATTATTTAAAAATAAAACTTCCGTATATCTCTTAAATTAGACATTTGTCATTAAATAAAGATACAAATGTCAATGTTCATTAAAAAAACGATTTGTCGCGCCCTGGGCTTGTAACAAGTATAAAACCAAAATCGAGTTAATTAATTTTTCGGTTTTTTTTTTTATGACAAATTAAGATTTAAGTTTTTGAATACCATTTATTAAAAAATATATACTTGCTTTCACTTACCTTACAGAAAAAAAGTTAAATGTACACTTTTTAAACCTTTTTTGATGCAGTGTTATAACATGTTTACAAGGAGTTTAAATAACTTTTTTAATCACAATTTTTTGTGGAAATTTCTTATTTCACTTTTTTGATATTGCACAATTTGAAATGTAATTGTAATTACATAAAACTGATGTAACTATTATAAAATATTATTTTTCTTATAGATATAAACAAAGAGTTATATTGCTTCAAGAGTAAATATTTGTAATAAGCAATTAAATTAAAAAAACTTCTTCTATAAATATAACTCTGTTATTATTTTTTCAATATAATCAAGGGAGTTTAGATACCTCCGTTATCAAATATGTTTATACTTGTTAACGTTATCAAGTATATTTATTCTTTATAACGAGAGTATCTAAACTTCCTCAAAATATTATTTTGAAAAATTAATAATAGACTTATATCCATAGAAGAAGTTTTTTATTTAATTGCTTATTACAAGTATTTAAAGTTTGTAATAATGTTTTTTCTTTTTTTTTTTTTTTTTTTTGATAAAATCAATCATTATAACAAAACTAACAAAAAAAATTAAAATATCAAAAGCGGTACTAATATAAAATTAAATTTAATACGTACTATTTTATAGCTAATATTTTTTGTTTTGTTGTTTATATATTTTTTAAAATTACTTTTATACTTGCGCTTGCAAGATGAAAGATGAAAAAAAAAGTTCTCTTTTTTTTTTCTTAACTTATTACATTTGTAAAAAATGCTAATATCAAATGTAATTGTCATTCAAACTTTTGTTATATAATCGTCATTAAAAAGCATTTCGCTTGTTTAACAAAGGCATTTATGATAAAACCAGGTGAAAGCATCTGACTTAAAAGGCGTTTGTTTGTTTACATATGTATATCAATTGCCTTCAATGTCTTCCAGTATTGGCTTTACAAAAGTAATTATTACTAAGTACATGATTTCCACGAGTACCAGAAACAGAAAAAAGTTATTTTCTACTTTTTAGTCGATTGAATAGAAAGCTATTTTTAAAAAGTTTTATTTATTTTATTAATGGAATATAATGTTGTTTTTAATAGTAGACAAATATTATTCACTCATTGTTGAACAAACTTGTTGAATAAATCGCTTTAAATTATTATAAAATCGATTGCTAATATTGTTTTATTGACACTTATATTATTATTTTCTGTTTTTAGAATAGGTTTTTATTAGCTTTATTTAGCCTCCCAGTTGGTTTAATTTTAAATCATAATGCATGTCACATGTAATATTGGTAACATAGTCAAGAGAAATTTTTTTTGTTTTTTTTTTATAACTTTGAGAAATAATAATTATATTCATTATTAGCGGCAGTTGGGCGATATTAAAAATGGAATGGGGGAATTTCGTCCACCCCAAACCCCCTCCGCAATTTTAGGAGCAGCCGTTGTGCAGTAGCTAGATCTATTACTTCAGGAGTTAAAAATAAAGTTAATCATTTTCTTTTAATATAAAATGTTTCAGGTAACAAGAAACTTTGTCTAAATTTTGGGTGTCATTTTACGATTATTATTGTTATTATTATTGCTGTTAAAAAAAATTCCGACGAGCAAGTTTATTAGTTTTTATTTGTAATTCATATACTCTTTCTTATGTATGTACGTTTTATAAGTAATTTAAAAAAACAGCAACCAATTAAAAAAGTTGAAACTCGTAAAAAAAAAACTGGCGCGAAACCTTTAAACTGTTATTATTAAAATACATGCAAACATAAGTTTATATTTATATTGCAATTTAAGTGAAGAATTAATAAATTAAAAGTTTTAATCAGAATATGTTCCGCGACATTTTGTTTAAATAATCCTCATTTCTGATGAGTTAAGGTAACTTATTTTAAAACCTAATAAAGCAATATTAATTAAAAACTTTTTATTTAGAAGGTTCAATTAGTTTAATTACAGATTTATCTTGTTGTTGGTCTGAATAAATCCTAATATTTTTCAAGTTTAATTTTTCCATTTTAGCATTTTGTTTAAAAAGTTGTTGATGTACATTTAACATGACTGATGTGACTAAAAACACCGCTGTTGTAGACGAAGATATGTTAGAGGATGAATTAAAATGCTTTTCCTTCAGTGAAAAGGAATAAGCATATATTTGCCAGATTCTTGTTGAGGAGAATCAAACTAAAAAAATTTGTGGCGCGCAAGTTAAAATGCTAATGGATGGAAAACGAGTAAAAAAACCAACCTCAAATATGAAATGTCACATTAAGAAAAGCCACGGAATACTTCATCATAAAATTGTTCAGGAGCAAGAAAAGAAAAAAGCCGCACAAAAAAAGAATACAAATGTATCCAAAGTTACTTTGTCAAGAAATGGAGGTTCTCTATCTTTTGGTGGACAAAAAAAAACAAAAGATACTTGACAATTTTTTTAACAAAGTTACTATAACAATATTGAAAGAAGATTTCAAAAAAGCTTTAAATATGTTAGGGGCTGTCCATAAAGGACGTCACCATTTATAAGGCATTTTTTGACCCCCTTTCCCCCCCCCCCCCTCCTTTGTCACTGATTGTCCTTTTTTCCTATACCCCCTTAAAAAGGACGTCATAAAATTGAGCACCCCCCCCCCCCCACACACACACACACATACAACCACTATAAATATCATTCCGAATCTGATTGGGTATTTCCACGTATGTTTTTGTTCTTTTGCCTTTCTGAAAAAAAAAAAAAATTTAATATTACTTTAGTCTTATCTGACATTAAATTTAATCAAAGTGTATCAGTGTATCAACTTGCCTCACTCATCATCTATCTAAGGATTTTTTAAGTGATCGTCAATTGATATGATTGGAAAAGAGCAGCCCGGTTCGTCTGAAACAGTTGAATCATTCGGAATATGAAGGCCCTCTGTTTCGATTTCGTCCTCATCGAACCATTCAGCAAAGGCCGCATTCTCTTCTACTGCAACTACGGCCATTAACTCTCTTTTGCGCTTGGCGGCAATGCGAACAGGCCTGAATTGCAAAACAGTAATAGTCATTCGGTTAATAACATTGGAATGAGTAAAGTTGACATGCTTTTTGAGCATGATTTGGGAGGCAAAATACAAGTTACAGTGCTTGCAGAATTTCTGCGACAAACTTGATTGCACAGAGGGACAAAACAGGTCGTAAGGAGGAGGTTTAAATGATTTCAATGATCGAGGAATGGTGCTCTGAATATTGGAAGCGATAAAAAAAATACTGAAGGAAAACGATTCTTGCTGGCGATGTCTGAAATGGATACAGCTTTCAAACCATCTTCTTACTGGCTGATTGGAATAGGTGGAGGCAGAAAATCATCAGACCTGAAAAGACTGAGGCACAGCTCTTTCCAGCAAATTCAAAGTTTTTTTTCTCCAAAAGAAGATCCACTGTCCTGCCTTAAATATAAGTGGCAATGCATATAATTTACTCCTTAAGCCTTATATCTATATTGTATTTTGATAAACAGTTGATATTAAAAATGAATTTGAATACCTTTAGAGTCTAGATGAGGTCCATAATGATCGTGAGGTAGGATCAATCCCGCCAACTCTTTACTCAGTGGAGCCATCCTTCTCTCAGCTCGATTGTAAACACTCCGTCCTGGCGCATTTGTCATGATAAATAAGGCATCCAAATCATTTGTAAGGAAATGATGAATTGCTGTAAACAAAATAGATATTTAAATTAGAAGAAACATAACTGTATTGATGGATCGCAATAAAAAATTTGAAAAGAAGGCTATACCAGTTTCGATGACTTTAGCGTATCGTGGAATTTCATCTGGTCTACCATCAACACTGAAAACAACCACTGGCTTGACCAACTTGGTCAAAGGATCTTTTGTGATAGAATCAAACTCTGGCAGAGTCAAAAGTTGTTCAAAGTCCAATCCGTGAGCATACGCTGTCGATGATGAATGCTTTCCAGATCGAATAGCAACATAAGTGGGACCGGAATAGGAAACTGCGTCAGATTTTCCAAGCCCGTCTGGTTTGATTGCAATACCTGCGTAGACGGACAGAATGAGTTTGTGCTTTGCAGCGATAACCCAATCATGATCAGGAAGAGAAACTCGATATTCCATATGCATCAATATAGGAGCTTGTTTGTTGGCAGCGGTGATTCCAATAGGGATCCGAGCTTTATCGTCTTGACTTAAAAAGCACACATCCTTGGGGCCCAAAAAAGAGCAAACTTCTTCCACATTCTTTATAGTTGCTGTACAAAATGGACCATCCACGTGACTTGAATGGAGGTCAGTTTGAGCCCGCATCAACTTAACTGGAACCGTGTGGACGTGTCTCTTTCCTTCAAGCGAATCGCTCCGTTTTGGCAGCAAACGAGTATATAAAGCACTTCTGCTAAGATTGTAACCTCTCTTTTCGAGCTCGGCACCAAGCTCATCCAAAGATTTGAGGCTGTCAAATCTTTGGATGTCAATGTTCAATAAGTTCAAAGGCTGAAAAGTTATATTGAGACCTAATATAGTACATTAGAATTATTTATTATCTAAAGTTGTACTCTCACCCTACACACTTCAGATTGTCTTTTCTCGTGGGCAGCAGATCCATGTTCAGCAAGTTGAATGATGACACGCAATATCTCAGATTGTTCTACCTCAATAGTAGGGTGACCGATTCCGTCACGTACTTTAAGAGCTCACTTCTGGGTTGTTAGCGAACACCTACAGTACCGAAAGAACTATACAAATAAGTTAATGTTCATTTTCTACAATATTATTATTGTAACTTATTATTATATGATGCGATAAATATTACCTGATTCATGACAGTTTTTTTTTCAGCCCTTGATCTTTGTTTTGACTTCATATTGCCAATCAACCTGTTTAGATTACTCGTAAGCTCCTGGACATTGGCCTTCTTCTTTTTAATGGTTTCTTCTTCAGCATCGGTCCATAAGCCACTTCTTTTTCTGCTCTTCGTAGCAACTATTTCTTGATTCAAAACAATAATTTCTGCTTTCATTTTGTCTTGAACATGAGTCTTGGCCTTCTTTGTCTCAATTTGAACTGTGCTCAGGATGTCGTGTCGAGAGGCATCTGACGTGGTATCAACGACATCTATTGGCTCATTAAATTGATCTGAAAAATGCTGGAACTCTAAGGAGGAAGAACTGGCATGGGAAGAAACAGATTGCTTGGTTGTTTGATGGGTCCAAAATGACATTAAAGAACCTTTTTGTTTCAAGACCATTGAGGTATATTTTTGGATCAAAGTCTTTACTTGAACCTCCAAGTCTTGCTTTTCCTTGATCTCATTCCATATTTTATGGACTTTTTTTTGACTATTGGCTTTTTTCTCGAATGGATGAGCATTATTGTAAAATTTTATAAGCGAATTTAGAAGACTATTTCTATTCATCTTTTAATATACAGACAACAATGATCTTTTACAAAATTAAAAAATAACAAAAAATAAACAAAAAAATTTTCAATAATATTCACAAATAAAAACGTGTCACCCACACACATACAAACATTTAGTCACGAAAAGTATAGAGTTTTCATAATAAATGACAATATTAAAATAAGAAAGTAAATCATGTCAAGCAAACACATATAATCCTTCAAAAATAATAAAATTTAAAAAATATTCTTTTTTCTTTCTTCAAAAACGGAGCAATTTTTATATTTTATTTTAATTCTTTTTAATTACTATCCATTCTTGAATGTTTATTTTCTTTTAGTTTTTTGGTTTTTTGTCTTTCCTTTTTCTTATCTCAATTTTTCTTTTGTTAATTTGTTTTAAATGGTTTTTAATTTTTTTTAGTTTTTGCTTCTTTATTTCTTTCTTTTTCTTTTCTCCATTCTCTTTATTTTTATTTTATTTTATTATCTTTTTATTATCTTCCTTTATTTTAAATTTATTTATAAAATTTGTAACAAAAAAGCATCCGCCATTCCGGAAGTCTCTGCACTGACTTTGAATGAATTTCTGAATCTTTGAAATTCTGTCTTATTAACACAAATACTGTAAAAAGTAAAGAAGTGTTTTTTCCCGTCAAATTCCTTTTGGACAATCATTTGTAATATTCGCTTTAGACAATCATTATTAATTGCTACGCAAGCAATTCCCTTTGGACAAATATTTGTAAAACTCTATTTAAAATCATATATGATATTAACACTAAGTCCTTGGGGACGAATTACGCAAAAAGAATTAGCACGAAAACCCGTAGCGATCAACTAATGATATGTATGATACGAGAAACTACCAAGGGTTGACCAATATATAATTAATTGTAATATATTCAATATATTTTTTAAACAAAAATAAAATTTAAATAAATATCAACACTAATTTCTTTCCTATATTACGATAGATAAAAGTATAACATTCCCTTACGTTAACTCCATCAAAACACATGTTTATATTTAAAAAATTATATAAAGTGATGTCCTTTTCTGATAACCCCCCCCCTCCCCCTTGTCCTTTTTTGTCCTTTTAATCTATACCCCTCCCCCTATTTGCATGACGTCCTCTATGGATGGCCCCTTAGTGCTTCAAAATGGAGCTTCGGCAAAATATTAATCAAAACATTAGCAGTCATCGACATATATGCCAGACACAAAGCTGAAGATATTCAAAATGCACTTGCAAACGTACTTGATAAGTTTGGC
This sequence comes from Hydra vulgaris, assembly GCF_038396675.1. Classification (NCBI taxonomy): domain Eukaryota; kingdom Metazoa; phylum Cnidaria; class Hydrozoa; order Anthoathecata; family Hydridae; genus Hydra; species Hydra vulgaris. Next base: position 15,879,543 of record NC_088925.1, on the reverse strand, counting down.
ATCCGAAAAGAACATAAAATTTTTGGCTTGAACAAAGGATCCATGAGAAAGCTGTTTAAAAATGGAAGGATAAAATATCAACAAATCATATAGTACAAAGATGAAGTTTTTTTTTTTTGTCATTGATGTCATGAACCATTTTAAAACGTCATTTGTGCACAAGGGTAGTATTTCTAACCTTTTTGTTAGTATCATCTAGTAAAGTTTTGCTGAGTTTTCCTAGACAGGCTTAGCAGGGTTGATTAATTGGCACTGAGGGTTATTGACAAAATTCTCTTTGTGTGGTCTTTAACAGTAATGAATGCTGTACTCATAGCAAGACCTTCTAATCAATCATCGATACTCAAGTTTGTTGCTATTATTTTAACATCCATGTTAATATTGTTGTATTGTGTAATGTCATTCTTTTTATTAGTAATATTATCGATATAAGGTTTTTATATGAAAGTTTATCAATTTCATAAAGATTTTAAGTTTTATCTGCAAAAATGAACATGTTTTCATTTCAGAAGATTTTTTTTTTTGGTGATAACATTATTTAAGTCATTATGGATAGTGGTAAAAGAGATTTTCTAAATTTATTTAGTAACTCATATTCAAAACTTACAAGATCAGGGTGTTATGGTTGATATTTTCTTATTTTAAAATCAAAATGGTAAACAAAATCTTGGATAGGGCTTTTAGAACACATTAAAAATTTCTATCTCATTTGTTTTACAACAAGATTTATTTTCTCTGTTAAGTACTTTAAATATAGTTTTTTGATGGAATTTGTATGTTCTTTATTGAGTAGTAGAAAAAATGCTGTTTCATTGGAATCTATTCCCACAATAATATCTAACCAAATAAGAAATATTTCCTTAAGTAAAGAAGTATTTAATTGAGCTGCTCCTTTTTATAATAGTGCCCTTAAGTCTAGTGGATTTTAAAAATGTATTACTGCCATTCCCAACAAATCTACAAAAGTTACAAAATCCAAGCACAAAACATTTGGTTTAACCCTCCCTTTTCAATTAATGTCAATTCTTCTAACCATAATCCTCCATCATGTAATTACTGGTAGATTTATTGATTTATGTCCACTTAATGGAAAGTGTTTAAGTAAAAATATCATTTATATATGCAATGTGAAAACAAACCCACAAGATAAAGGCATCTATCACATTAGGCTTACAAAAAAAACTTTTAAAGATCGTTTTTGCAATCATAAAAATTCCTTTCTTTATGAAAGTAAAGCTAATTCCACCGAGCTTTCTAAATTTGTGTGGAGTATTGAAAAGAAAGGTTTAAATCCTGTCCTTTCGTGGAAAATTTTAGATCAGGCTTATCCATTTAAACCTGGTGTGAAATCATGTAATTTATGCTTGATGGAGAAATATCACAAAATTTTATCACCATTGCTTTTGTTAAACAAGCAAAATGAAGTTGCGTCTAAGTGTCATCATGAAAATAAGTACATGATCAATAACTTTAATACCATTAAAGAGGACACTTCACAGTATTTTTAATATATTTTTTTGTCGTTATTTTTAAGATTTGTAATATCTGATGATCACATTGCATGAAACTCTAAGTTATATTTAAAATAAATTGAGTATTATACACAATTTAGTTTTTACTATATATATAGCAAAAAAATGTTTATTCATTGTTACATTTTTGTGAACATCTTTTAGGTAAAAAAAGTTTGTAATTGAAAATTTTTTTTTAATTGTTTTGACATATAACCACTTTGAGATTTCAAAAAACAACAAAAACAAAGAACTAAAGAGCTTCTGTAGTTTTCTGTAATTAAAAAAGCTTTATAAAAAAGGAACTTTTAAAATATGAAAATAAGAAGAAACACGGCATAAAATAATAAATAATTTCAATAAAAATGCGATCTAAATATATATTAAAATATTGTTTAAAAAATATTTTTAATAAAACATTGCATTTATTAGATGCAATGTTTTTTTAATGATTTTTCTTGAAACGGTTTTGATGCTTGAATAAATATAAGAAAAACAAATGTTGCTTATGATTGTTTTTCTGGTGTATTTATGATGTGATACAAAACATTACATTGTAAAACTTAAAAAAACTATTACCGAAACGTAATCAATTTAATTTTATCCATTTTATCCAATTTTATATCTTTTTTATCTGAATATTATAAAAACCCTCAAGTCCATTATAGATAGGTAATTCTCCTCTTGCACACTTATTTACTCCTACCAAGGCCTATATATACATAGAGATGTATTTTTTTTTTAATATGTCTCTCTCTATATATATATACAATCTTCTCTGTTTAGCCAGCGCTCTCGCGCTTATGTCTTCTTGCCCACACGCCCGCAAAAACTTTGGCGAGGGCATAAAAAAGCGCTTCCAAAAAAAAAGCGTTTTGTTTTAAATTGCAACAAAACTTTTTTGTTTATTTGTTCATCTTTTATGAAATGTGGCCTTTTTTTACCAGTTTTTTTTTTTTATTATTTTATCTAGTATTTATTCAAAACATTCTTTTCCCTATTTTTGTTTTAATTTAATTAGCTGAAAAAAATGCCAGCGCTTTTTCGTGCGCTGGCATTAAATTTCAAACAGAGAAGACTGTGTGTGTATATATATATATATATATATATGCATATATATATATATATATATATATATATATATATATATATATATATATATATATATATATATATATATATATGTATATATATATATATATATATATGTATATATATATATACATATATATACTGGTATGAGTAAAAAGTAATATATAATATATATATGCCTATATATATATATAAATATATATATATATATATATAAATACATTTATAGAGAGAGAGAGATAGAGGTGAATGAATTAAAACTTCGAAGAAAATTACTATTTTTAAACTTTATTTGAAAAATTTAAAACTTTGAAGAAAATTGCTGTTTTTAGTTCCGCCAAGTACAATTAAAATCTATATTAACAAAAAAAGCTTGGGATTTTCCCTGCAAGTAGGTCATAAAATTGGTAACTTAAAATATTCAACTTTGCTAAGCCTTGTAACAACATCAAGTGCTATGTAAATATGTAAGCAAGAAACTAAAATTTAAAAGTTCAAAATTTGTTTGGTGTAACACCTACAATTGATGTTACTTCAAAGTTTTTGCTAGTATAAGCTGAAGATTTGTGTAAATCTTCGAATTTTTTACAATACAATCTTTTCTTGTGCCTTCATAACAAAACATTCTATTTAAATTCAAAATAAAATAGTTAAAATTACAAAGCGAACGTTCATGTAATGTATGTAAATTACTTTTTTTTACAAAAATATTGTATGAATTTTTTTTTAACATTTGTTAAAAAAATTATTTAATTTAAGTTAATGATGTAAAATTGCAATTCAAAAAAATTAAAAATTCCATACAAAAAATTTTTTTGCAATTTTGTTTCTCTGGAACGTGTGCTTCTTAGATTTTCTTTTTGCAGTTAATCTTTATTCAATGAAAATTTATTTAAGTTTTATATTAGTTTTATTCAATCTAAAAATATAAACAAGATCATTTTTAATATCGTTTCTTGAATTAGAACTATAAATTATTATTATTATTTAACCCAGAAGTAAAATGGTTAAACGACCCTTTTTTTCTTTAAACATCAAAAAAAAAATTTTTTTGAAAAGTTTAATTTCAAACTTATAATAATAATATATTCGCTGTAACAACGGTGTATCCATTGTTGCAGGGCATACTGAGATGCAGTAACAGCGTGCTTTGCAACAATGATAACAGCTGTTAATGTTATAAATTGTTATAATTAGCTTTAAAACAATTTAAGGACCTTGAATAAACAACATAGTTCACCAAAGAATTTAATTATTCTAGTTTTTAATTATTCTGTTATTGAAGAAGTTATTTCTTGAGGAACACTTAAATTTTTAAGGAGGTGCATAAATATTTTGTTCCACACTGCATCCATAAATTCACAAGTTTAGGTATTATGCAGCAGTGTAACTGGCTGACCAGATAATTTAGTATTAAATTACAAATTTTCTTTTAGAATTTGGCAACAAAACTCATTTGAAATTCAGATTTTGATTTTTAAAACAAAAAATGCTTTGCAAATATATCAATCCTGGAAAATAACCCCTCAATTCCTTCCTTTCATTACAATATAACTGTATGCAATAACTGTATGCAATAACAAACAATTTTATAAAAATTTGTTATTGCATACCAGCTGGAATTTTTTTAATGAATACTTTAAATTTTAATATTTTTAGCTTCTTTTTTTTTTTTTTAATAAGTTTTTTTTTTAATTTTATTTATGATTTTTGTCATGGTTGAGATTAAGTGGAAGATATAAATGATTACAGATTTTAAGATAAGATGAGATAAACCGATTGTTTTAGCTAGAAACTTTTTTTGTTTGAAAAAATAAATAATTTTTAAAACATCGATGCTAAATTCGCTGTTTCAGTATCTAAGATTGATAAAATTCTGTCCTTTTTTTTTTTTATCTTTTTTTATTTTATTTTTAATTGCAGTGAATTCGTTCAATTCTTACTTATTCTATACATTATTATAAAGGGCGTTCTCTATGGAGGTGTTCATTGGAAAATACTTGAGGATCAACTTTTACAAAACCCCGAATACCAATCACTTATAAGAAACGATGATGAATTTACTCAACTTCTTCAAAAACATTACAAAATAAATTTTAAAGACCAACGGTCTACATACGATCATGTTTACAATAAAATCACGAATGTATTTTCTTCGATTGACTTGAGTTCAAGTATAAGTAAAAAAATTGTTCCCGACGAAGTTGCGTTACGTAAATATGTCGAGCCGATTCAGAAACAAATTTTGAACCCTTCACTGAATAATTTGAAACGTATCCGGGAATTATTTTCCACTCCTTCTAATAACACACTTGCTTATATGACCGCTCTTATGGATCAAGCCACACATTTAGCTCACTTTAATAAACCACACAAAGATTCAGCAATCATATATGTTGTTGCAAACCATGATAAATATATCAATAGAGACTATTATATTGTTTCACCTAAAGATGTGTGGCCACAAACTGAAATTCGTACTATCGATTGCGGACATGTTTTAGGCTTTGTCATGCACCAGAAAATATTTAGAGACGCCATCTACGATGCTTTTAAAATGTTACCATCTACGATATAACATCGCATGGTATCAATTTTGCTCCCCTCAACTCAATTAACACAATTAAATCTTATTTATAGTTTCTATCTTCTTTTTTTTTAATAAATTTTTATCTAAAAATTTTAGTTTTAGAATTTGCAGTAGATCATTTTTCTCGATATTTTGAGCAAAATCATTGACGTTTGATAGAATAATGTAACTGGCCAATCAGAATTTAATAGGAAATATTACAATTCATTTGTAGTTAATTGAATATGTGTATATAAAGAATAAAGTTTATTTTCATTTAAGTTCAGTTTTTTTATAAGTTGTAATTAGTATATATTGAACAGAAAAACCTTTGGTAATTCAAAAAGAATACCCTCTACAAAGAAAAAGGTGTGTGAAAGTAAGATATGTTATTTCTAATTAGATACCTAATACACCAAGCTAACTTGGGCTCCTTACCCTATATTTTTATCCCTTTTGAAATTTTAATTTTAAAAACCATTTAAAAAAAGAGTGGCACCTCTTTATCCTCTTTTACTTTGTTTAATTCGTTGTCAGTGACAAGGGGAATACCTAACTTAGTAACGGATTAACCTAGCAAAGCTCAAATTTAAAATATATGCTTGGGGAAACGCGAAGACTTGACAAAGTGAGAAGACTAGGATTAACAAGTTGCAGTAACAGCTTTTTTTTTATTTGGAGGACCAGATAAAACCATAAAAAATAAATCGATATCACGGAAAAACACTTTTTTTTTTCAATATAGCACTATTTCATTAAAAAAAATTTCTCGTTATTATTTCCAAATATTATTTTTCTATAATCAGAAGTAGGTTTAAAACTTAATATTAAGTAAAGTGATGACAGTGATGTAAAAAAAAATCTCCAACATGCAAGAAAAAAAATTGGTATCCAATATTTCTAAATGTTTACCAATGGTATTGCTGCTAAAAATTGTTAAAAATTTTAGTTTTTTGTGTAATATTAATAGATAATTATTTTTGTTGATGTAGTGCCACTGTCAATGTTATCCTCTACCTGGGGTAACTTTGACATTAGCACGTTTTATGCTTAAAATGTTAAAAATACCTTACAATAAACAATAATTATTATAATAAGGGTATAGTAATTGGAATTTTGACAAATAAAATAGTGAAAACATTTGAAATATTTACTAGCCCCAAACTACAGTTCCTTCTTATTTTACTTTTTTTTTTTAAATTACCACTTTAAAAAAAAAATGCAAAATAGCGCTGAAAACATAAAATTATTATTTAAAAGATATCAAATAGATTCGGTTCTGATATTGTCTACTTGAATATATGAAAAAGTAAGTTATTTTTTTTAGGTTTGCTTTTTTGGTTGATTCTATTTCATTTAATCTTGCGCGAGATTCATCAGATGTGAGGCATTCCACCAATAATCTCTTGATTCTTTTTTTGTCGCTTTTCTCAAGTTGCGTGTGTCGAAGATGTTTCAAAAGAACCGCTTCTAATTGTTTTCTTGGAGTCAGAACTTCCTGTATTTCATCTTAGCTTGTGACACGCATTGGTACAGAGCTTCGTGTCATTGATTGCCGGTGTAATATTATTTTGATTTCCGCTATTACTTGCTCTAATAATTACAATCAATGTCAGAGGCTCTGCCGTTGACAATTTCTCCATGGTTATTCTACTTCGTTTTAGTGGGAAAATTCCACAAGTTTCAAGAGCCATTGTAGCATTGCTTCGACTGAATGCCCCAATGTCTGTAATTTCAGCAATTGTGAAAAAAGTTACTTTATCAACATTTTTGCATCGTGTTGTATCATAAAAGATTGTTGTATCATAAAATTTGAAACTTTTCGCTTCGAAAAATTCAAAGCATCTCGATTCGAAAAATCAGTCAATCAAAAGTAAAGTTTAAATTTGATCAATTTTAATGATGTTTTGAAAAACATGTTTTTTTAGAACTTGTCTACAAATGTTAATTAAAACTTAGTCAAATATATTGTCCTCATAAAAGCAATTTAATTGGTGAATTATCTTTGCAAAAAATAAAATCTTGTTTTCAGTTACTAAGCAACTGCCAATCATTGAAAAATCGTTTATTTAAATTTTAGTTATTCAAGTGAAGAGTCACTTGGAAGACCACAAAGATATTATTTGTACATTATTCAGTCAATTATTTTTGAAAAACAAGGTAAGACGGATATAGGTCGGTAAAAATGTAGAGTATTAGAAGGCTTAGATTCGTCTCCAGGTTTGAAACTTTTTAAGAGTGTTACTCTTGCAACTTTTAGATTGTCAGGAATTTTCCCTGGTTTCAGTGACAGATAAAAATTGTGTAAAAAGATGGTTCAATTATATCAAAGTAATGTTTCACAATATTGATGCTAATTTTGTCAAAACCTGGGCTCTTTTTTTTTAGACTTAATAAAGCACTACGCAAGTTGATTATATCTAGTTTTTATTCATTCATATATTTGTTGGAAGAATCAAATGTTAAAAACTCAATGAGATAATTGCTGCTAAATTTGAGATAATAGTAATTAAAAAAAACTGTCTGATTTCTCGGCTATATATATTTTTTGTCACAAATTGATTTACTTTCAGCCACAAGTTTTTCAGTGCATCCGTTATACATTTATTGATTTTTCAATAATTTCTTTAATTGCATTCCATATTTTCTGCGCTTCTTTATTTTTGGTTTTTTCTAATAATTTTGGATGATAAATTTTTTTTTGGAGTAATTTTTGGATTTTTCAAAAATGTTTTTATAACTTTTGTAGATTTTAATATTATACATAACAATTAATTTGTTTTTAAAATCAAAAACTAATTTCTTCTTTTTATTGATAGAGAGGGAAGCCATTGAACATTTAGAGTATAAACTTGGTATAAACTTTCGACTGAAAACTTGTTTACCAGGTGGTTATTTTTATTTTTAGATAGGGCAGGCATTAAATTTTTGGTAATCGTTACTAATTTGTTTTTAAGTTTGTGGTATTTTCGATGTTTTTGTTACACTTGATTGTTTAACCGTTATAATCAAATAACTTTCTATAAATTCAAAACATAAAAATTTATGCAAAACCCATTACTCTTGAAAAAAATGTTTACAGACTGAAATTAAATACGGCACCTGGAACATGGTTCTCTGTCGATAGTTTTAATCTTGAAAGGTGTTTTTTTAAATCACTTATTATAAAAGACAAAAAGAATTTCAGATCCTTGTTCATTTACTAAAACTATGGAACCTCGATTCAAGATCTGTTAAGAAAACTATTAGAATCATGGATAAAAGTTCATTTTATTATGTATTGGGTTTAGATGCTGGATTGGAACCTGCGTGTAAGATATATGGATTCAAACCCTGATGTAAAATTTAGAATGATCCCAAAATAATTATTTTTGTATTATTTTTAAAAACTGGTTCGTATGCTAGAGTTTGAAAAATCAAATTTTATGCTTTCACGTATATTTGTCATGTATATGGCTGTCCATTGGCAATTTTTACCTCCCTTTCCCCTTTTAAAACAACTTGTTAAACTTCCAAAACTCTTTAAAGTTACGTCAACATTTAATTACCTTTTATATCTTCATTATAAATAAATATAATAATAAAATAAAAATAAAATGGAAAAAAAAAATATTTTTTTTCACCTTTTTTTAAGTAATTACACTGTACAATTGGGTAATTGTAAGTTTTAAGGGGGATACCTAAGGGGATACCTAGGATATATATACAGCTTTATTAGACCTTCTATTGATGAACTTACAGGGGATATAGACCTTGTATTTAAAAAACCTAAACAGCAGCAAAAGGCATTTGGTTCAGTAACAGCAGTCAACTAGATAACAAGTTATTGAACTCAAATTGAATTAAATTTTAAATCAAAAACGCAGGTGTCTTGTTTTAATTGACGACTAAAATATATAGTTTTGAGTTATTTTTCAGTTTTGAGACATTTTTTTTAGAATACAATCTTTTGAAAAAAAAATACAAAATGTTTTATTAGCTTTTTTTGAAAATTGGTTTTACAATATTTTGTTCTGAAACAAGTATTCTTAAGAGTTATTTAAACATCTTGAAGTAAGACACTCGATTTTATTTGATTATTGACTTTAATCTTCCGTCATTAATTACCCTTAAAGTCGTTACTACGACAACGACTTTTGTTTTTTTAGTAACTTTCTTTAAGCGTTTATTTATAACTTTTATCATTTTTTACATATTAACACACAATATTGAATTAAAAAGTATTTTTAATGATCAATATAAAACTAATAATAAAGATCATGGTTGAGTGACACGACAACCTTGGTGGTCTCTCTAGTACGCTGTGCACTCAAATAAAGTATTATTTAATCTAGCTCTGTATATTAACCCGCTTATCAAAAGATAAGATTTTAGTAAATAAAGTAGTTTCATTATTTCAGCAGATTTATAAATTTTTGATTTTTAATAAAACCTTTATATTTTAAATAGTAAATAGAACTTGCGAGAAGCATTTTTTGAATCAATAAACCAAATACAAAATGTCGAAACAATTAAGCAAAATAAGTAAATTTTCATGTAAATATTCTATTACATTAAACATCTTTATTTCTGACATTAATGGAATAAATTGTCTAATTACCAAACAGTTTCTATTGTTATAATGAAGTGTTTTGATACTAAGCAATTATCATATTACAAATTATGATAATATGCTATCTATTATAAATGCTAGATTGGTAAAACATCGTCTATTTATTTATATATATATATTTATTTTTTTTGTACTAGTTTTTAGTTCGTGATTAATTTATGCCATTGCTAAATAATGCAAATGTTTCTATAGGTAATGCAATTAAAAAGAAATTTCTTTAGTTAATTTTTTCTTTGTTTTTCAATCACTTGTATGGATACATATACAAGAATAGAAGTTCTGAAAACAGCTGGAAGCGGTACTTTTGAAACATCTTCGACATACGCAACCTGTGAAAAGCGAAGAAAAAAGAAAAAGAATCAAAAGGACATTGGCGGAATGTCTGACATCTGAAGAATCTCGTACAAAATTAAATGAAATGGAATCAACTAAAAAGAGCAAACTTAAAAAGAAAATAACTTACTTTTTATGTTATGTTTTTACCACTATTTTACAATTTTTTTTAAAATGGTAATTTTTAAAAAGAAACTGTAGTTTGGTGCTATTACATGTTTCAAATTTTTTTCTAAAGATGTGTCAATGTTACACCACTTTACCTTACATAATTAGTTTACGGTTCAATTAAAAGCTGATTCAATGCTTTCTGTTACTCGGTTGAAAATTTTTTTTCAATCATGGTTTTCGGTATTAGGTCAATATAAGCTCAATGGAAGTTATCAACAGCTACTCACAGCTACGTTATATTCGAATAAATATCTACTATCACTCTATTATATAAAGTTAGTAATTAAAACTTTGGTTAGTTTATTTGCAACAGGTATGACGGCATTCCTAAAATACATATACAGTATAACCAATGATTTAGGACCCTCTCTCTTGTACGCACAAACGACTCCCTCGCCCTCTGCTTAAGAACGCATTATTATAACAAAATCAACCCCCTTTCCCTAATGCATTTATTTTTAAAAACATTAAAACAAAAAAATTTTAAGTTAATTTGACATATCTACGTTACATAACAGAATATTGAATTTTAAACTCGCAAAATTCGAAGTTTTTTAAAAAAAAATCTAAATCTAAATAGTTTTCGGAGAGGTAGTCAAACCGCGCACGTACATTCGTACGTTTTTAAGTAAACCTCTTTTTACCGATACCAGCGTACGTACTTTATTGACGATCCCTATCCTAAAAAAGCAAACTATTAAAATCGAAATACAGGTACACTTAAGTTTTTTATAAAATTATGAATAATTTTTCAACTCAACTAGGAACTTTATTGGATTAACTATAATTTTTTGACTAGTTTTCTTGTTCATATTACAGTTCAATAATCATGGTTTGGGGACCTGCAATGCTCTAGACTCATTTTTACAGCTAATAATGTTTAAAAGCTATAATAAATTTTGTACTAAAAAAATTGAAACAAAAGATGCATTGTTACAGCATTTTCATTATTCCGCATCATGTTAAGATATCTTATATGCATTGAGCATTATGAATAAGAAAAAGTATGGATTTTGGATTGCAATGTTCTACTTATTTGTTAACAATTGTGAAAAGCATGCTTATTTTTCCGAAATAAGCTTACTTCTGCGTTTTAGCATTTAAAAAGGGTTTTTATTTATTTAATAAAAAAATAATGAAGCATAATATTTGCTGCGGTTAAACTTGTGTTTAAAATATTAATCATCAACACAGTAAATTAAGACAAAATTTATATAAGCATCTCATTTAACGATTGGAACATCATTGCTTATTTTTCAGCAAATTAATCCTTGCACATTAAACTTTGTATTTGCAAATAAATACCACGAGAGAATCCGATCCGAGTATTCTTGAATACCAAAAACTGGGATACGGGTCAAATTTTTTGATATTGAACTCCGGTTTCAAAAGATTTAAATGCCTGTGTTTTGGTATTTTCATACTCATTTTAATCATTGCAATTAAACAATATTTGTACCCCCTAGATGATCGGCATCGAGTTTCAGTTTATTGCCTGGTATCGGTGCAATATCTAACAATATCGATATCGAGATAACGCGATCCTGGAATCCTAAGTATTAGTTATGTTGGTATCATTTAGTACCAATAATATCGTTTGGTATCGCAGCTCGGATCTTCACGAAAATTAGTATTTTTATTTTTATAAAAGATTAGTAATTTGAAATAGCGAACTTACATAATGTATGTACTGCATCAAACAAAAACTCCCCTAAAATTGACAGCTGGTTATAATAAAGTATATAAATGTTTGACTTTAAAGGAACCTACCATTGAGGATAAGTGGGACAAGTAATAGGATGAAGTAGAATATGTAAGTAATTAACAACAAGTTAACCAAAAATTAGTAATAGGAGATCAATTCGTTTTTTCAAAAAAAAATTCTTTACAATACGCAGAGATTCAAAGCGATGTTTGCTAAATAGAGGGGGAAAATCTCTTTGCTTATACTAAATAACATTTGTTACAGACCTCTCTTAATTAGAATTTTTGAGACGTTGCACTTCTCCTTTCTCTCCCCTTTGTAATTTACTCATATAGTATATAGAAATTCTTTAGGAAATTCTATGTGGTATTGCATGTCATCGTATTTATCATTTGATGTTTCAAACAGTATCGCAATTTTAATTTAATCAGTCTTTCGTTCTGTGTTTAACATTCATCAAATAAAGTAAACTAATAATCATTTATTACTCCTCTTATAACATCATTAACTAAACATTATTAACTAAACCTCTCAAAACCAATCTTACTTGTATTTTGTTATAGTGGTACCCCAAGAAATATGCTAAAATCTGATTGGAACTAGAGCACACTTTCATTTTTACAACATAAATACATAATCTATAATAATTTTCAAAAATGCTATCAAACTCGAAATTCTTTGCCTCAATTGCCCCCAAAAAATTGAAAATAACCGAACTTTTGTGAAGTAATTACTCAAAATCTAGTAGTCATTTTAGCATGAAATTTGGAACATTTTTTAATCATGGTAACATAATTCATTTGAGAAAAAATGAATGAAAACAAATGAATATTTTAGAAATTATGCATGAAACACTAAAAAGTAAGCGAGCTAAACACTAACAAAAGAAAATTTCAAGATCAAAAATTCATTTAAAAAAATACTTTTCTCAAAAGAACTTTAATAACATGAAGAACAATCTGTGAAAATTTCAGCACTTTTGCATTATTATTTGAAAAGTTATCTTTGAAAACTAGTGAAAAAGTATATTTTGAGATTTTGCGATATAAAAATTAAAATTACTCAAAAAGCATAAAAAAACATATAATTTCTGGAATAAATATAATAAATTAAAAACCTCCAGGTTCATATTTTTTTAGGATATTTTTTCAGTGTTTTTAACTTAAATTGAGTATCCTTTTTTAATACTTTTTAACTGTTTACGTCTCTTTATTCCTTGGGGGATTGATTTTTTTATTGAAAATCGTGAGTAGAACTTTTTTGCTTTGCTATGGTTAACGTTGCATAAACAAAAAGACTAAACTCTGATAATACAGACAAAATACCACTTGGAACATCATTAAAATTTAATATAGCAGAATTTACTCCAATTTCCAGTGTTGAACGGTTCACAAAAATTATTTTGGGACAGCATTTTCAGATTATTGAATTGAGCGTCTTGTTTGCATTCTGCGTTTGATCATGAAGACATTTTGAAAGCAATTCATCTGCTGATGAATCCTGAAAAATTGGTTTTTATAAATTAAAAATTTCTATTGATAATGATATCTCGTGGGCACATTCTATGTTGGTATTCTTGATCATCAATTTTAGTGCAGTGAAAAAGTACTGCACAAACTGCTTTCTTCATAGCATATAAACTATCAACATGTTTCTAATTGCTAAACCATAATCGTTTTGGAGAGAGTTTATTACTGATTCTGTAAGTTTACCTTTAACCTGCAGACAGGTCTGTGTCCTTTTATTTATTTTAACCAGATTCCTGAGGCAAGTGCCAAAACATTTTTGCACATGACTGATGCAGCATTTATGGTTGATATTGCATATATGATTAACACGCCATTCATCATACTCAGGGCTATTAGTTTTGTTTTCTCACTATTGACAAGCACTACAATGTTTTAAAAGAACTTCATAGTCTATGCACTTTTTACCAATGCTGTTGAGATTCCAATAAGACTCCATTATGCACTTTTATCAATGAAGACTCCATTATGTACTTTTATTAATGTTGTTGTGACTCCACTAAGAGACAAATACCCGCACTTTTGCCTTATGCCATCAATAGTAATACAATAGTAGTAGGGACCTTTCAGATCATTTGTTATGCATTCTTGGGCTGCCTTGTTCATACTTTTAGTTGCAGCATTCATATAAACAGTATATACTAGACCATTTTTTTTGTTTAAATTATCAAAAGCATTTTCAGAAATATTATATGTATTCATACTCATTGCAAAAGTTTCATAAGCCTGAAAGCCTAATCCAACTTCGCAGAATGCAACAACTGAACATATATTTACTTCATATAGCTCTCTGCCAATATTATTTACAGTAGAAATAGTTTTTGAGCTAAAAAACTGGTTAGTTTTTTCACAGTTCTTAGAATATAACTCAATGCAATGTGAAAACCCCATTCTCAGATCTAATATAATATATGAGATCTGAGAATGATATAACTGATATATTATATATCAGTTATTTTCAGTGATGAATTGCATAATTTACATACAACTTCAAACATTTTCTTCATAATAGTCATATCAATCAAAATGAAGTAGCTTTCAGAATCTTCAAGATTATTTTTTTTTGAAAGAAAATTGTTGTTGGAGGGTACTCTGCTTTTGTGGTTGTTGATGTTGTGTTGAATGAAAGTTTGTTTGCCGATCATTTTTACAACGATTAAGAAGGTGAACATTAGTTCTTTTCTTTTTTTCAAACAAAATTCTGCTTGTTACCTTTAGGCATTATGCTTTTAAAATAGTACGTTTTAAAACAGTAAATATTATAACATGTAAAATTCCAAAATACTAAAAATACTGCCTTAAAACAGTCTTTGTAACAACTTGAATATATATTAAGAATTCGATCATTCAACTTATGACCAAAAAAATAAATAAGGTAGGCTATAATACTCAAATATTTTTTAATATTTAAAATATAGATTTTTGCAGTTATGCATTGGAAATATTTTTGTTTATATATTGGTTGCTATGGCGTTGTTATGGACATTACAAACTACTTGATTTATATAAACCCAAATTATTATTACTGAAAATTAAAATTTTGCACTAAAAGTTTTTGTATTCTGTGAACAAAAGATTAATGAACCAAATTTTAATTTTTCTGTTTTTTTTTTGTTTTTTTAATTGACTTTTATTTGGTATCGCAGCTCGGATCTTCACGAAAATGAGTATTTTATTTTTATAAAAGATTAGTAATTTGAAATAGCAAACTTATATAATGTTTGTACTGCATCAAACAAAAACTCCCCTAAAATTGACAGCTGGTTATAATAAAGTGTATAAATGTTTGACTTTAAATTTATGGTTTGACTTAAATTTATGGGTACCACCATAATAATAAATTCAAAAAGTTGCTTTTAATTTTTTTCTTATCGTGTTTAAACGACCGTTCGCAGCCATCAGTTTTTTATACTTTTGGCATCGTGTGGTATAGAACAAATACTAATGGTATTGATATTGGTATAGTGTTAATGGTATTGATATAAGCGACACCATGCGATATGAGACATGTATCGACTTACACAATACCCATTAACTATTGTCTAAATACTTGAATCATTTTATTAATTTTCTCAAATAGTTAATAATGAATTGTTTAATTAAGTTGAAGTTTTTTTTTTTAATATATTTTGCTGTTCGTATAAAAATAAAATAATAAAATTACAATGAAACTTATACGTTAAACAAAGAATATATATAAAGCAGACAGGGGCTCAAAGAAGATACAGATGACTGGTATCACCACAATCTTTTCATAGAGCTCCTTTGCAATAACATTTAAAGCCCACATGGCTTTAGTAAACTTCCTTTTTTAATTCTTTCTAATTTTTTGAAAGTAACCTTCCTGTTATGTAAACATTAAAAGGTGTGAATAAGCAAAAAAATAACATTTGTTGGTTGTTGTTGTTTTGTTTTTTTGTTGTTTTTTTTCATTTTCTTTATTTTTAATCTGTTTGTGTGAAAAAAAACTTAATACCAAAACAAGAGCTAGTTAAAGTACTTTGTAAAATTGTTTCCTTACTTTTACCAAGTACGTGAGAAAAGATGTTTTGGTATTGAGTAAAAACTGAAGTATTTACTTCGCTTAAGCCATTTAATACCAAAATCGTTATAACTCCCACGAGGTGAAAAATTACAATTATAAATGCGAGCATTTTTTAAACAATGCGTTATAACGTTAAATACTTACATCCTTGCTTTTAGTATTTTAGGTTTTTGATTTTATTCTGTGAGATTAAACAAGTTTACATTCCATTCTGATCCATCACATTTTTTCCATTCCATATTTACATTCTTTTACATAACATTATTTAGTAAAACTTGCTTATTACTATTAACAAAATCATACTTAAAATAATCAAAAAAGTATCAAATAAATATTTTATTTGAAACTTTTTAAATATATTTACCTTGCACAATTTTGGGAAGTTTCAAGAAACTGAATTTAAATATTTAAATTTTATTCAGATGGCTTGAGAAGCGGCTTTTTTACACATTTAAAATTGTAATATTATTATATTTAAAATTATAAATTAACTGATTTTATTACAATTTTAATTAATTAAAACTGTAATCAAATCATAATATCAAAATCTTAAACAACTTGTTGGCAAATCTTGTTCAAAATCTAATAGAATTTTTTTTAAATGATTAATTATTTTAAAAAAACTCGCTAGCAGCCATCTTAGCTAAAATTACAGCATTTGATGGTTCACTACAACTTACAATTGTAAATGATCTAGGTAAAAACGATACCAACAAATGAATAAAACAATTTCAGAATGCTAAAACTATGGCAATCGACAAAATTTTAAATATATATTTACTTTACTAATTTTTCCTCATATACATATGAAGAAGGATTATTGATAAATTACAAGGAGCAGGGACAAGATACAGACATTATTCATAATCAACTTTTTACTCCAATGAAAAAAGTGAGAAAAATGTGAAAATATTTAAACCTTTAAAGAATGAAAAACTACAGATTTATCTAAAGTAAGAATTTAATAAAGAATTTTGCTTAAGCGGAAAGAACACTGCACTCTAAGAAGGAAAAGAAACTTATCTTTTACCATTAAAAGCAATCAACTTGAAAAAAAATATAGAAGACAGGAGACTAGGAGACAGTTTATGAAAAGTCCCTATAATGACAGGAGATTGGGACTAAACGTTTATAATGACAAATTTAACTTAAAAGCTTAAAAGTTAATATTAAAAACTCAAAATTAAATTATTTTTATTAAAATAAAATAACTCTCAGAACAGCGTTGGTTTGTATAGTTATAATTTACATAGATTTTATTGTTTTTACTTTTATTTTTTATTTAAGCACATTAACGCAATTTTTTTATAAAGCACATAAACAATGACACTAAAAATTGCTTTAAAAGTAGAATGTCATCATGGGTAACTTACTGCTCTTATGACGGTATTCATTGAATAAATTAAACAAGTAGACAAAAAAGAAATATTTTTGTTTGTTATGAATAATAACACAGCGTATCATTAAAAAAGAATCTATAAACATAGTTTACATATGTTTACATTTTTCTAAATTGATTTTCTTTACATTATTAACACATAAACACAATTTTATTATAAAGCACACAAACAATTACGCCAAAAGTTGAATTTCTTATATGAAATTAAAGGTTCTTTAGAGTTTAGTAGTGTTATTTTTACAAAGCATAAATGATGCATCAGATGCAAAATCAATTTTATTGCTACTTGTATTCAAGCACCGGTAAATAGTGTTTTCATTAAACGAATTGCGAATAGTAACTCGTAAAACTTTGATATTAAAGTTTAACGAATATTACTAATTGTTACAAGAATATTCTATAGTGTAAATGAGGGTGTCATTCAAACATCTTATTCATGCAGCGACATCAAACTTTAAAAGTTATTATAATAAAACTCAAAAAAAAAAAATAATAATAGTAATAAGAAATAGCAATAATAATTGCGTATTTATTTTAAGTCTTTATTTGATTAGGACAACAAGATGCCACTATTAAGTTGGGAGTTACTAGAAAATAAGTAACTAATTTACTTCCTAATTTACTACAACACATCTAAAACTGAATCTACACCTTTAAATATCTGTTGTTATTTTAACCGTATGGAAGTTGCTACCAACCAAAAGCTACCAATAAAGTGCAAGCCACAGGAAATTCAAATTAATTATTTAAAAATATTTTAGGTACTAAAATAAAAAATGCAGGAAAGTAAGGTAACTCAAAATAAAAAATTTGTAGACATGAATTTATATATTACAATAGCAAATGCCGCTAAATCTTACTTGTTGCATTAGAAGTGTCATTCTTTTTTACCATGATCATTCTTTTTTACCATGAGGTAAAATTTCATTAATTGTTCCTTGATTTAAGAAAATATATAGAGGAGATTATTTTGTGCGCCTACAGGACTTCATTTCTGTTTGTTTACATAATTTAACGAATTAATTTCTTTAAATGAAGGGAAGATTTACGGCAAAACCGGTCACGAAATTTCTTTTCTTACTGACGAAAAAAAATTTTTTTTGAAGTGTATATATTTTGCTTTTTATAAATAAAATAAATTTACATGATAGTTTCTGGTAGTACATATCTATAAATAAAAATTTTTAAAAACAGACCAGGACTCAAAGAAGATATGGATGATGCAACACCACCACAATTTTTTTCACAAAGTCCTTTAATATAATTATATATTATCAAAATATTTATAAACAAACCACTAAAATATACAGCTATTAAAATAAACCACATATAAAATAAGAAAGCAAATTATTTTAACAATTAAAAAACATATATGTGTATATTGCGATAACTATTTTGTGAATTTAAATAATAATTTAAATAATAGGGTTTAATTTTACTGGTGTATCATGGTTATTTATGTAAACTAAGAGAGAACCAAGTATCGAACACAAAAATTTTTTTTTAGTATTTATTTTTACAACCCTGCAAAGTTAACAGCTCCTTCTTAATTGGGGCTTAAACTTAACTTGATCATAATTTATTTATTTTATTCAGTTGTTTTTTTTATAGTATATTCTATGTGATATTTTGTCTCAAGATATTTTGCATATAAATATTCTCGTACAAATTTTAGTTATATAAAATAATATAAACACCTAATGAATCTTATATTAAAACTACTTTCAAATAAAAAATTAAATAAAAATCAAAATCATGAGCTCAGAGCAAAAAGTTTGTAATAGTCATTTTTGGAAAACTGAAAAAAAACCTGTTTAAAAGTTGAGATGTCTTGCATAGAACATTTTAAGAAAAATTCAACCATATTCAGGAACTACCACAAAGTTATGTGATATATATACCGATGTGTATATCGCAATATACACATCGGATTATTCACTAACTTCAATTTTCACCATTTTGTCACTCAACTTAAGGCGAGTTAGTAAAACTTAAACCAAAATTTTTAAAAAAAAATCTTTGTCAATCTATTACTTAGGTTTGAAATAAAATAAATGTAAATTTATTTTTGTTTAATACAACTTTTTCTGCTTCAATTTTTCAGAAATTTCTCAGAGCTTTTTTTTGTTTATTTATGCAGAACTTAAGACATTAACAAAGTCTCTTTTTAACTTCTGAGGGTTTTGTTCAATAGGTTCGTTTCAAATTTTTTAAAATAAATTTCAAAAACGTCCTTAATTTGGATATGGTTATAGATAAAAGAGCTAAAACATTTATAAAGTCAATAAATTTTCATATTTTTTCATTAAAAGTTATAAAGTTTTCCACCTAATAAGTAAAAGTAAACAAAAAAGTTGGCGGTAATAGCTCTTTTTCTTGAGGAATATTCGATTGTCTAAATGTCTTTGCAATAGTTAAAATAGTTCCATCACCAAAAAAAGTCTTCACTTAAATACACCATTCAACAACTTGACATTTCAACGGTCTGGAAATAAAAGCTAAAGTTAGGATTCCATAATATATTATAATAAATTTATTATTCCATAATAAAATTATATAACTTAAAATCTTGATAGGCATATTACATTTTAAATAAACTATTAAAGATTGCTTGCAGCCCACAGCAAGATTTTCAGTGTTTTTTCTTTACACAAATTAATCGTTTATTTTGCGGAAATATCTTGATTTTTTAAAATAATAACCCATTAACGGTAATTTCTTGTAAAGCACCTTAACTACTATGAGTTATTGGATTGTTAAACATAATTAGATCAATAATCTTGATATTTGGATTTTAATTTTCATTAACAATTAACATGCCAAGAATTAACGACCCAAAAACAATAAAAAAAGATACACTGTTAATATAATTTCTTATTTAAAATAACATTTAAAAATGATGTCATAATAAATAATAAAAATGTTTTGATAAATAAAAATTGACGACCAAATAAGGAAACCATCATGTTTGGTTGAATGTAATAAGGTCAATATTTACATCAACTCAAATTACATGGCCTGGTTTGTTGCATTTTCCTAAAAAAAATTATGAGGCCAGTTTACTTTTTTACGGCTTTTTACTGTTTTACGGCCCTTTTTACGGCTTAAAAGCTTGAGTTCTTGATTATGATTAAACTACGTTTAGATTTTCCTTGAGTAATTTTTTATTATATACATTATTATAATGAGTTTTTCGCCAAGTGGTTGCATGGTTCAATTTTTCAAAATATATTTTCTCAATTAGAATTATCAAATGTTAGATAAATACTTTCTTCCAGAAATTGATATCGTCTTTTAGCTAGGTATGCGGAAATCGTGTTTTACGGAACGCTAAAACTCCTTACCACGAGCGTCAGATAAATATTAATGTCTAAGGTAAATATGCAATTCTCAAGTTCGATTCTATTTTTTGTAGAGATCATAAAAAATAATTTTTTTTTACATACAGTGTTAAGAAAGTTCTTCTAATTTATAACGCAATCAAAATGTCTGTAACAAATAATTTTAAATCGTTTAGTTGTAATTTTTCAGAAATGAGACACTTCGCATCTGATGAAAAATTTGATCCAGATATTAATTATTTCAATGACATTATTACGGATTGTTCTTATTACTATCCTAACAAATTAGAAGAATTTTTTTATAAATATACAAAAAAACAATAATTTTGATCAACTAAGAATTCTTCATATAAATATTAGAAGCCTAAACCGCAATTTTGAAAATCTTCTCAATTTGTTACAAGAAACCAACAATTTTTTAAATATGATTTGTTTAACCGAAAGCTGGTTAACTGAAAATGATTTAAATACTACTTCAAGTTTTAATCTTCCTTACTTTGATTTAATTTCTCAAGAGAGACTTATTTCTGTAAAGAAATAAGTCTCTCTTGAGAAGTTAAATCAAGGAGTTCTTATTTATGTAAAGAAAAATATTGCGCATTATATTAGGAATGATTTAAGTGTTTCTGACGGCGACAAAGAAATTTTAACTATTGAAATTCTAAACAATCAATCACAAAACATTTTACTGAGCTGTTGCTATAGGCCCCCAAATGGTGTGGCCGAGAACATGAGCATGTATTTTGAAGAAAATCTATTCAAAATAGGCATTCTTGAAAAAAAAAAAAATTTTATTGTAGGGGATTTCAATATGAATTGCTTCCATTACTTTACGGACATTAAAGTTAAAAATCTTTATGATTCTATTTTTGAAATGGGAGCCATTCCTTTAATAAATCGCCCTACCAGAGTAACTCCTAAATCGGCTACTCTAATTGATAACATTCTAACAACTGATATTTTTAACAGTGACTTAAATAAAGGTATCTTAAAAACAGACATATCTGACCATTTAACTATCTTTTTTATCATAAACTTCAACTCTAAAATTATGACCAAAACTAACATAAAAGTTAAATTACGCAACTATAACCAAACTAGTAAATCAAAAAAAATTCTTTTTTCAAATCCATGCTTTATGCAAGCAGAATTCTATTGGGCCTAGAAATTCTTTTTTTGTTATCTTTTGTAGAAGGAAAAATTACTGTTACGTTTTAAATTTTTTTTTTTATTAATTCAGTGTTCTTATGGGGAAATACAAATTAAACTTTTTTGAACTTAATTAACTTTTTTTGGTCAAATTTTTCCATTTCCTTGTATTGTCATCGAAAATGATTAAGTGTGCAAAATTTGAGCAAAATTGGTTGAGAAAAAAGCTTTCAAAAATTGATTTCAAATTTTGTGGCACACAAACATATATATATAGAAAGTAACCTTATATAGAGCATGGAAAAAATGTTGAGCAATTTAAAACACAATTATCATTACTTCATTGGAAGAACATCGACTTTAGTGATAACGCAAACAAAATTTACGATGATTTTTTAATACATTTTACTCAGTTTATGATGCCAATTTTCCTTTACATGAAAAAACATTAAATCAAAAAATCATTAATTCTCCCTGGATTACCAAAGGTTTAAAAAAATCATCAAAAGTTAAGCAGAAATTATACATAAAATATCTAAAAAACAAATCATTCGCCAATGAGAAAATATACAAAGACTACAAAAATCTTTTTGAAAAAGTTCGAAAAAACTTAAAAAAACATTACTATTCTAAAATTCTCAATAAAGCCAAAAATACTTGTAAACGCTCCTGGGAAATAATAAAAGAAATTATCGGTAAATCAAAGCCATGCTCAGGTTTCCTGCCACACATGATCAAAGTAGATAACAATAATATAATTAATTCTCAAACAATAGCTCACGAATTTAACAAATTCTTTGTTAAAATTGGCCCTAAACTATCTAAATTAATTCCTAACACTGAATCATCATTTAAAGATTTTCTAGTACCCATGGATAATTGCATTCACTCGGATGAGTTATCTAAAGAGTTACTATTTGATGAGTTCGAAAAAGCCTTTAAAACACTAAAAAAATTAAAGCAGTTGGACCGGACGAAATCAATGGTAACATAATTTTAGATTGCTTTGAACAATTAAAATATATTCTTTTTAAAGTCTTTAAATCATCAATCGAACAAGGAAACTTTTCTGATCAATTGAAAATTGCTAAAGTTATTCCACTATTTAAAGGTGGTGACAAATCTGACATTATTAATTACCGGCCTATCTCTATCTTATCTATATTTTCAAAAATACTAGAAAGAATCATGTTCCACAGAGTATTTAATTATTTTAGTTTAAATAATTTATTATACAACAATCAGTTTGGCTTTAAGAAGAATAACTCAACCGAGCATGCAATTATTCAGTTGGTACGTGATATTTCCAATTCTTTTGAAAAATCTCAATTTACATTAGGAATTTTTATCGATCTTTCAAAAGCATTTGATACTCTGATATTTTACTTTATAAACTTAATTATTACGGAATAAATGAAAGAGTTAGTAAATGGTTTCAAAGTTATTTATCCAACAGAAAACAATTTGTATCTTGTAATGAACTTAATCATACACAGTTTTTAAATGTTTCCTGTGGTGTTCCGCAAGGCTCCATCTTAAGCCCTCTTTTGTTCTTAATATATATTACCGACTTGCATAAAGCATCAAATCTTCTAAGTATTATGTTTGCTGATGACACAAACTTATTTCTCTCTAACAGTGACATCTACCTACTATTCTCCGTTATGAACAAAGAACTTCAAAACAATCTAAATGGTTTAAAAGTAACAAATTAACATTAAATGTAAACAAAACAAAATGGATTTTTTTCCACCCGCTCTCCAAAAAATGTTCTCTACCCCAAAATTTACCAAAAATTTTTATTGACCATAATGAACTAAAAAGAGATTCTGTAACTAAATACCTGGGTTTTCATTGACAAGAACATCACATGGAAACATCATATTAACTATGTCTGCTCAAAAGTTTCAAAAAGTATTGGAATTCTATATAAGTCGCGCGTACTCATTTAGATAAAAATAATTTAACTAAACTTTATTATTCTTTTATTCATAGTTATATAAGTTATGGAATTATTGCCTGGGGTAGTACTGATCAAAGCAAGTTACAATGTCTCCATCGCCGTCAGAAACATGCGATCCGTGTAATTAATTTTGCGGATCGGTTCTCAAATTCCTCAATATTTTTCAATCAAATGAAAATCCTCGATATTTATAAACTAAACGTATATAAAAATTTATCTTTTGTTTATATGTGGAAGTATGATTTATCTCCTTTAATTTTTAAAGACCTTTTTATTTTGAAACCTTTAAGCAAGTTTAATATGAGGAATAATAACTATTTAAATGAACCACTCTGTCGAACAAAATTCAATCAATTCTGTATCACTTATCGTGCAGCTCATCTCTGGAACAAAATTATTTTGCCTAACTTCGGCTTACCCCTAACTTATTCTGTTTTTAAAATTAAATTAAAAGATCTTATTCTCTCTATTGAAAATATCTTAGAATATTTTTAATTTGTCTTATGATATATAATAATTTTGAAATGTATGTTCAATCTTTGTTTTATACATTTTATATATTTTGTTGCCAATTTGTTTATATTTATCTAAGTGCTATTTTAATATTTTTATGTTAATTTTTTACGTTCTCTTATTGTAAAAAGGCGTTTTTATAATACTTTACGTACTCTGTTTTATAAAAGGCTTCTGACGATAAGATCATTTGGTCTTCTTTTAGAAGCCTGGTTTGTATTTGAAAAAAAATATGTAATTTATATATATTACGTCAAATGTAAACAAAACTTACAGAAAAAAAAAAAAAAAAAAAATGTTTTTAAAGGTGTTTCTATAGAAACATATAAAAAGTTGGATCATTTTTTATATAAATTTTGTATAAAAAATTGTATTGAGTTTATTAATATTGAAAGTTAATTTATTGTTCTCACGTCAACTTATCGTTGATGAAATGTAAACTAAATATGAATTTAAAATATTAAACATAAATATGCAAATTTATATTTAACTCTATTATATATATTTATAAATATTTATTTGAATATGTATAAATATACTTATTTATATATAAAAAATACACATATGTATATATTTAAAATACATATACATATATATATATATATATATATATATATATATATATATATATATATATATATATATATATATATATATATATATATATATATATATATATATATATATATATATATATATATATGTATATATATATATGTATTTATATATATATATATATATATTTAAAATATGTATATATATATATATTTAAAATATGTATATATATATATATATATGTATATATATATATATATATATATATATATATATATATACATATATATATATATATATATATATTTAAAATATGTATATATATATGTATATATAGATATATATATATTTAAAATATGTATAAAATTATATATATAAATATATATTTAAATATATATTTAAAATATATATTTATATATATATATATATATATATATATTTAAAATATGTATACATATATATATATTTAAAATATGTATACATATATATATATATATATATATATATATATATATATATATATATTTAAAATATGTATATATATATATATATATTTAAAATATGTATATATATATATATATATATATTTAAAATATGTATATATATATATATAATATATATATATATATATATATATATATATATATATATATATATATATATATATATATATATATATATATATATATATATATATATATATATATATATATATATATATATAAGTTGCTTTACTATTTACTCTTTTAAGCGCTTCTTTTTTAAACAAAAAGTAAACAATGTTTATTGAATCGGAATACTAGTGAATATTTAATATCGAAACATTCGAATTTTTTCCACGTTTTACCCCCACATTTAAAATTTTGATTTTTTTTTTTAAATTAAAGATAAATTGTTGATAATCCTTTTAACTGAAATGTAATTTTAGAAGAAATTGGAAAGAAGCATATGGCTTTATAACTTTTATAATATGACTTTCTATTGAAATTGCTCTCTTATAACTCGAATAATAATTGTTAGACACAAGCCTAAAAGTTGTGTAAATAAGCAGATGCTGCAGACCAGAAATTTTACTGTTTGTGGCTATTGAAACAAAACAAGACAAAAAAACAACAAAAAAACAAACTAAACACAAATACGAAAACGTAAATTAACTGCATTAACTACGATTAGTACGCTCAAATGTTGGCTTGGTTTTATTTTGCAAAATAAGTAGCCGTTTTTCCTAGATGTCTTATAAACGGGCGGGGATACCTATTGATTTTTTAGTTTTTTTTTTTAATCCTAGCGGAGCTTATTAGGATTTCCCGCCCCGTTTATTAACTTTCAACAGAAAGAATTTTATTTCTTCTTGTCAGCGCATTTAACGCTTTTAAAAGCGCAGATAAAACTAACTCTTGCATAAACACATTAATAACAAGTCTCTATAACAGATCAGAATAAGTGAAGCCAACCAAAAAATCAAAACAAGAAGTGTTTTTTTTAAAAAAAATTCATTTTAAAAAATGTATTTTTAAAACTTATAAAGTCTTAGCACTCCGAAAACAGATTATTGTGCTGAGTAGAATAGACTTTTTTTTTTATGTTCTATAAAACTTTTTTTATATTGCGACCTTCTTGTTTATTAAGATTCCCTTTACTATTTAATTTTAAAAATTATTTCATTGTTATTGCAATCCTCTTCCCCCCCCGCCTCCCCTCATCCCTACCTTCTTTTAAAAAGTACCTCGAGTATGTAAACAAAATCCTATTCTTCACAAACTTGTTTCTCTTTATATTGTGGAATATTCGTTTTTGCGTAACGCCATCTTGTCTGTTTGCACAAATACATAAGTTACGTCATTTCTAATTACTTAATTCGTTATATATTATTTACTTTGTTAGTACCCACACCTTTAATTTGTTTATAACAAAATTCAATTGGTTCAAAATGACGTATTTTTTAAAATATGGTAGATGTCAACAAAGCACATTTAGAGGATATGAACCTCATTTTCTTCAAGGATTGTGTAATGGATGAATTATGTGCAAACAAAAAGCATTAAATATCAAAAATTTGACTATATAGCAAATTTTTTAATCGGCATAGTAACGTCATGGCTCTCATTTTAGTTAAATAAATTGCAGTAAGTTTATAATAAAAATTGATGAAACTAAGAACAAAAAAATATAATTGTACATAGTATCAAATATACTTTAGTAAAAAGTTTTGTTAAGCTGTTAGTCGAAATTCGACGGAGTGTTATATAAAAACAATATTTATTTATATATATATATATATATATTATGTGTTCTACTTTAACGATGTGTTCTTATGGAGGTTTTTTTAATGGACAAAAAGCTAACATCAGCAACATAACAACTGTAAATAGTATTTTACCAGGTGAACTTGCCGAGGCTCTACAGACAAACTTAAAAATAAAAAACAATTTAAATGATACACACATAGATAAACAATCAATTCAAAATGAAGATGTAATGTTATTAGATTGTCGTTCTTTTTTAGCCTACAATTTTAAACATATTTCAGGAGCTTTAAATGTAAACTGTACTGGGCTTGTTAAAAAACGCTTACAACAAGGTAAGGCAACACTTGTTGATATGGTTACATCAGAATATGGAAAAGAGTTTTTAAAAAGTGGGAAGTGGGCAAAAGCAGTTGTTTATGATGACTGTACTACCGAACTAGAAAAGTTACCTTCTTCTCACCCATTAAAAATTGTTTTAGTCCTATTACATAAACAAGGAAAAGAAGCCTTTTTACTAAAAGGTAAGGTTTTTGTTTTTATATGTAATGATAAGTATCATAGATATTTGATTATTAAACTTCAACTCTAATTATATATTTATACATTTAACAGTGTTTCTATTAGGGTATCACTAAGTAGAAATTAATTTGCAAACTTTTTACTGAGACCTTCAATTTAAATAATATTAATCAGAAAATATCTAGTTGATATTTTTGTTCATTTAATTTACATTAAAATAATCTAAAACCTTAATTGTAATCCTAAGTTTTATTCGAAAAGTAATATATTTAATTTATTTGTTCTCTATGAGACATTAGGCAAAAATAGATAAATATTTTACATTTTCATTTTCCTCTATGCATATAAAATAACTAACTAATATGGAAAAAATTTTAAAATTTAAGTTGTTTTAAATGAGGCATTTAAAGTTGTCGAAAATTTTTTTTTCTAATTAGCAAAAGCAGGCATCAAACCTACCCTCATGTTTATAAAAAATGTTGACCTTTTTCGATAGTGTTTTCAAAAATATATATTAAAAAAAAACTATTTTTTTAATTATATATTCAATACAAGGCTTATAAAAACATTTTTAAAATATATTTTTTAATTAAACCTATCACACTAGTAAATCCTGTTTGTTTTCCTTTTTTAAAGAAAACATATCAGTCCGTAATTTCAAATTTGAAAATCTGTGGTGACTTTCCCACTGCTTTTTCAAATGTGATAATTTTTTTGGTATTTTTTTTTTTTTTACAGGAATATTTTAAAATGTGTTTACTTTATTCTATAATTGGGCTTTTTAGTGTTCTATAGCCATATAGTAATAAATTAGTTTCTTAAAAAAGGTTTAGAAAATCTCTTTAGTTTCTCTTGTGATTAATTTATGTAATTCCATCTTGTCTGTTTTTCTTGTTGGATGGGAGAGTACAGAGATTAGGAATGCTATTAAAATAAATTAGAATAAATGACATTAAAAAGTCACTATTAAAATTTTGTTAAAGTTTGTTAAATGTTAAAACTTAATATAAAATGAAATTGAAAATACCTTATTAGTGACAATATATCAGAATTATTTCAAGCATTTCAAGCTTTTTTTTACATATTTGTTTGGTTACCTAAAGATGATGTGATGTAAATTAGTTGTGAGTTCTATGATTTTTTTTAGCTTTTCAAAAAATGATTTTAACTTTTTTTTTTTTTAAACCTTTATTTATGGAGAAAAAAGATTTAGCTAATTAGTATATAAAAAAATTCGTTTTCCTAAATATTTACAAACGCTTGTAAAGCTCTCAAAAAATTCATTTATATTAATAGACTGCCAATAAACTTTTTTAAAGACTTTTTGCTGTTAAATACTTTTTTAAGTTTACGTTTTAATTAACATTTTTACGCCATTAAACTTTTCGCATGTATTTTTTGAAAAGCGATTCCTGCGAAAAAGTTGAATGTTTAAAAATTTTATTTTTAAATATCTTTTTTTAAAAAGGTCTCCTTATAGGCCAGGCAATCATTTTTAATAAAAAATTAAACGGATGTAATTTTTATTTAAAAAACATTGTTTTTAATTTATTTATATAATTTTACAAATATCACTTCACAAAATATTTGCATAATTCCTGTATAAATTTATAACACAACTTATCCAATATTACATTATGTATTGCCGTCATCAAAGTTTTTTTTCTGATGACATAAAATTTGTTTATTTTATATATATAATTCAAGTTTAATTAAAAGAGAAGTTCAATAAAATTTTTCTAAAACATGGTAGCAATACTGAGGCAGATCTTAAAATAGTTTTTTTTTAAAGCTGGGCTTAAAGTATGCGTCATGTTTGATTTAAATGAATGACCATCTGCCTCATTTTAGATGAATAAATTAGTAACGAGGCCTTTTAATTTACTTTCAATCATCAACAAACTTTTGATTTGGATGAAATGAGCATTCAATAGTAGCTAGCACTTTTCATGTCGTTGGCGATTTTAATGCTAAAACAGTTTAATAACTTTAAGAGATGTTATTCATCAAAAAGGTGCTACTATTTTTTTAAAAACCAAAAATGACGAGCAAGTGTCAACTCTTTATTAACTTCAAACAAGGTATTTGAAGATTATTACATAATTTTGCAAAGATCTTTCGATGTTTGTTTAAAAGACTGTTTTGTTTTGTAGGTGGCTTAAAGGAGTTTTCTCAATGTTATCAAAACCTACTAGCTTTTCATTCTGATCATTCTGACTCAGTTACAAACGCTATTGATCGTATAAATTCTTTAGCAAAGTACCATCAAGACATTACTACAAACCAACCTAATCCGAGTTGTCCGCTAAATGTAAAAGCAACTGAAGTTATGCCAAATGTATTTTTGGGAAATGCAACTGACGCAAAAGACGAAGTTTTACACGATCTTCACAATATTCGATACATTCTAAATCTGACAATTAATTGCCCGAATTACTTTTACGATAAACCTGGATATCATTATAAACAAGTTCAAATAGAAGATTCATGTAAAGAAGATATAAAAGAAATAATTCCTGAGGCTATAAATTTTATAGGTATTTCAAGCTTTTAGTCAACTTCTATTTATAAAAATATAAACCTGGATTTTGTTGAGTCACTCTTCAATGAGTCAGTAGTAAACGCGAAAATCGCGCATCAATTTTTAATTCACTTTTTTTTGAAAATAAATTATCTATTATAATAAAAAGTAAACCGACGAATTTAACTAAAAATACTTTTACGCAAATACTGTATAAATAAATAATTATAAAGTGATATAAATTTCTTTATGAATCATCTATAATATAAATTTATTTTATAATACAAATTTATAATACATTAATAAGTTTAATATTATTAATAAAATTATTATTATATTTATTACATAATTATTTACGATCATTTTTACATATTTACGATTTTGAATTTTTTTTTATCTAAACGAGTAAAGTATATTTTGTCTAGATCAAGCAAGAAGCAACAACTGCTCAGTTCTTATTCATTGTCAAGGCGGCGTTTCTCGTTCGCCCACAGTTACAATAGCATATCTAATGCACACAAATAAACAGACGTTTAAAGAAGCTTACGAATTGGTTAAACTGAAACGCCCATGCATTGCTCCTAATCTTAATTTTATGGGACAGTTGTGGGAAATGGACCAGCGAAAAAATACCAACGCTTCACAAAGCGATTGTTTACTCAAAAAGCTTATTTGTCGCGGAGGTAAAGAATAAATTGTAGAAACGTCTCAAATAAGCTTTAGCCCATGTTGTAAAATAAAATTCTTTTGTTGATATGTATTTTATATTAGAATGAATGAATTATATCGTGTTATTTTTTAATAATTATTTTTTATTTTCGATTTCGTTTAATATTTTTACTCATCATCAAATATTCTATGGATGTTATTATAATCGAGGCATTACGTATTTTAAAATAAATTTTTTTTATCAACATATTTTCTATATACGCGGATATAATATACGAGGTATATTTTATATATAGGTGAAACACTAAACAAAGCAATACGAGTTTTAATTTTTCGTAGTAACGTTTTGTGTCCCTTAAACACCTGCGTTGCAGCACAGCTTCTACATAACCGTTTCGACCTAGAGCAAAACTTCAGCATTGACGTTTATTTTAATCTTTTTTTAATTAAAAAATACTTTAAGTTATACGTGTTAAGAATTAAAAAGCAGATTTATACATTTGCGTAACGGTAAGTTAGCGCTGCTTATCTGTAAACATTAATCAACATCCTCAGGTCTAACGGGGTACGATAACGGAATCACAGACTTACGATGAACGTCTCGAGATAAAGCTTTTCTCATATCTAAAAAGAACACATTGAAAATTTTTCAGTTTAAATAACTTAAAGAAACTAATTAAAAAAAAACAAACATCTTTAAAAAAAACAAAACTGTCGCGTTTTTATTTCATTTGCAATCAAAAATGTAAAATAAGCAAATAAAAATCAAAAAGGTTCAGATAAGAATAGGATTGATGTCCGGCTTTTACCAAGATGAATACAGTGCCGAACCTATAAAAATCTTCAATTTTTTTTACTGTGTTCTTTTTCGTTAAAGCCGGACATCTGACAACCCTTCAAATATTAAAAAAACTTAATAAGATTTTAAGAAAACAGCGAATAAAGAACTATCACTTTTTACAAACATTTAAATTGTCCACGGCGCCAGAAATTAATAAAAATTTGATATTTAGTAAATATTTTGCTGTAACTTGCCAAGATAGATCTAAACTACAAATATATAAACTCAAAGTAAAATTTAGGGTAACTCAAAGTAAAAAGTTGGGTAAAGTAGCTTTTTTTTCTTCTAATGTTCTTTAAGAAATTTAATATTCTCAATAAAAATATTTTTTCATTATAAACTATAAAATCTATATCTTCTATTTCTAATACTGCCATAACACCTTGACATTAATAAAAAGTAAACATGATTTCATTCAAGAATTGTTTTATTAACGCTAAGAAAAATTTTATTTTGGCAAATTAAAAATATAGTTCATGGCCGACGACACGGGATTCGAAGTGAAGGGGCACTATCGTCAATTTCTAAAAAAAGTTCTTTATATTTAGAATTTTCTGAAAAAAAAAGTCCTTTAGAAAGAAAAATTGGGGGGAAGGGGCACGTGCCCACTCCCCCGTCGTCGAATGGCCCTGATTTAAGTCCTATTTTGAGCAAAGACACTTGATCTCAATAGTCATTGTTTTTCAGATTTTTAATACAAAAAAATGTTTTTTTGAAAATTTGGGGCCCTTAAAAGTGATGGGCCCAGGGCTTAAGCCTCCTCCCCCCTCCTTTAATCCAGCACTCGCTTCGCTGCTAAAGTTATTTTTACTGATTTTTAAAATTCTATTCAAAATGGAAGCAAAAAATATTCTTTTTTTGTCTATTAATGACAAAGCTAAAGTTTAAAGACGTCAAGTGTTTTCTCCTTCATGCCATAAATTTGTTGACTGAGTTATAATAGCCTTTTCTGAAGTTTTTATTTCGACCTTTTTTCATGCCATAAATTTATAGGTTGCATTAAAATAGTCTTTTCTCAAGTTTTTTTTTTCTCTTTTGATAGAACTAGAACTAAATGTTTTGAAAAAAAAATCACAAAATTCAAATGAATAAAATTCTACTAAATAAATTACTATACTAAATCCATTAATTAAAGTAAAAACAAGATTAAATTATCAAGATTAAAATTGTGTTTTTTACCTTTTGTTGATATTCAGATATTGATCTTTCATAATAACTTATGTAATGTTAAACATTTCTTTTTTAAAGATTTGAAAACACTTCTTTCATACTACATAGAGACAAGATCTTTCTTCTTTTTACGTTTTTCATTACTTGGCTTATGTGTAAAAATTGGGATTGCACAAAAGTCTCTATAATCTGATGCAAAAAGACGCTTTCGCGAGCTATTTAAATCTTTTTCCAAATCATTCTTTTCAAAAATAACAGAGAGTTCAACTGACTATGAGTTTTGTCTTCAGCAGGAACATGCCATTGCTGCAACAATTCTGGGCATATTTTATCGAATCGATCAGAGTTTAAATTTAATTGTTTATATTAATTTAATTGAACTAATACAGCAGTAACATGTTTGCAGCATCTTTTCATATCATGATTAACAATTACGTTTAGCACATAAAACACCCATAAGATATTATAGCTTAAGCACATTTGGGACTAGGGTAAAGAAGGAAGCGTAAAATTCCTAGTTAAGTGCTCTTCGTTTAAATCTATTCAATGTAATTATAAATTTAGAATGAACTCTCCACAATGCTCAGCAAACTGACTGTTAACTGTTTAGAAAACTTGCATGAAAGCAATTTTGGGTAGATAGCAATAGGTTTTTTTAATTTAGCTTAAGTTAACTTATACACAGTCAATAGAGTTTGAACAAAAAAAAGTTTGACAATAAAATCAAATTTTAAGGTCTTTCATACATTGAACTATAAGTTGAGAAAACTGAAGTGTGAAGGTGTATTAAAAGGCTATATCCTATCTATTTAAGACAATTAGTTGCACAATGTGAAGTGTTAGTTTAGCATTATTTTTTTATTTTGTTCCAGAGCAGGAAAGAGAATTGCAAAAATTTTATTGGACCATGCGTACCATACGTTAACATTGTACCATATGTACCATACGTTAACATTGTACCATATGTACCATACGTTAACACATTGTAAATATTTTTGTTGCTTTAAATTGTGTTTAAATTATCTGAAGTTTAATTTAAAATTTTTTTACAACGAGAATCTGAAATGCTAAAAAGGTTAAATCCCCTCAATTTAACCCTTTTGCCCCATTTATGTCTTTTAGCACTTTGTTCGGTTATAAGGGAGCACCTATACAGTACATACGCAGTAAAACCGCTGATTTAGGACCCCCTCCCCTTTTGTACGAACCTGTACGCTTCCAAAAAACCCCGTTCCCCTTCCGCGTACATAGGCATTATTTTTTTCAAAATAAAGTCAATGTTTTAAAAAAAATCAAAAATCAAAATCAAAATTAGGGGAGTCAAAACGCGTACGTACTATTCACCCCCTCTTCTTTGTCTTTAACACCCCCTCTTCTTTGTACGCATTTGTACGCTTTCAGGCAACACCCCTCCCCCATACCTGCGTACGTACTTTATGGATGGCCCTTAAGACAAATACTCTTAAATAAAAAAAGATTTTAATTGATTGACACGATATAAAACCTGACGTTCTCTTTGAGCCACAATGTATTCAATATGTAATTGCTATTTCCTACCAGACCGAATGTAGGAAAATATGAAAATTTTCTTTTTCTGTGGTCATAAAATTAAAGTTTGTGCTCAACAAAGTCGTTTTTCTAGAGTCTTTAGATGTAAGCAATTGAAATTTAATATTTTGAATCCAAGGACAAAAATTGTGTTACATAGTATCGTCAGCATTTATTCTTTTTAAAGGAAAATCTAGTTTTGAATTTTCATTTAAACAATCAAGAACCATAAGATGCGGAACTGTAAACAAACTTACTTTAACTATAAAATGAAATAATATTTGTGAGAAAGTTCAAGCAAGGAAGTTGTTATTTATATTGCTTGGTATATAGCATATATTTTATATCTAAATTTAAATGTTATTTGTGTCAAGACATTTTTGAAACGTAAAAAATACACTTCCACTTGTATTGGAATCAGGCCCTAAGGGGCACATGAATTATAATTCATATGCCCATTAACCATAAGAGTTAAGAGGCACATGAATTTTGTATGTAGATCATGATATCACCAATAAAGAATGTGTATCTCAAGCAATGAAGACGTACAGATCGAGCAAACATTCTTTTCATTCCAACAACTTCCATATATGATTTCATTCCAGCACTTCCAAAATGATTTATCGAACATACATGAGTTTCTTTCCAGCTGCTATATGCATTTAAACTAACTTTTTTTAATTCCCACATTTCACACTGTTTACATTTTTTAGATAAAAACTCAGTATCAATGCATTTCCCCTCCGAAATCAGTGTAACAACACCATTCAAGGAAAAATATCACCACTAACTTTAGCATCAATAACAACAGTCATCTACAGTTTTTTTAAAATGTATTTGTTTGGAAGCTTCTTTCATTGACTCTTGTGCCGTTTGCACATAACCATTGAGCAACTCACTATTAATTTCATTGTATGTTGTTTTGGTCATTGGTGGTGGCATACTCATGGAAAAACAAAATATTTTTATTGCACCTAAACCTTGACTAATCTCTCTAAATGCAGCAATTATTTGTATATTTATTTCAAAACTCTTTCTCCCTGAAGTAGACTGCAATCAACTGCACTCTTTTGAAGAACAAAATGTTATGTTCCAATTACATTCAGTGCATAAAATATTAAAAAACTGGACAAGACCCATTTTTTTGATAAAAAATGTTCAATGTCTATTGCTGCAACACAAACAGGGCATCGTCCAACTATCTTTACAAGAGTAAAGAAAAGATCACTGTTGATGTATCGGCATTTAAAGTTTTTATAGCAAACCCTTTTCTTTTTCTTGATCGTAATTTATATATTTTTCAGAACCCATTCCAAGTAATGATAGATTTATCAATTGGAACCATTTCGGTTTTTTTAACTGAAGGAAATAAGAATCAATAACACAACCTTTATTTAGAAGCTCTGAGTTTAGAACGCTTGCAAGGGCTTTATTGCATAGCTTATAGACTGAATAAAGAAAGAATGTTTAAAAAAACAAAAAGAAGCATTAAGGTGAAAAGTAGATGTCTAGATCAAATTTCAATCTTGAAATATTTGAAAAAAAGAGTCTGTTTATTAATCTTAATCAGTAAATGTGTTGCAAAAGTGTTAATCCAGATGCAGTTCTTGAAAATATGGTTGCGTTAGAAATAAAAAAGTAGTCATTAACTTGTATAATTGTACATGCTTTTAATTTAAAAATATGTAAGCTTATAGGGGCGCCTAATTACTGCTATGCCCCGGGCGTTATGAAAGCTCTCAGCGGCCCCGGACCCAACGCATTTTTTTTTGGTTGTTTACTTTTCATTATACGTAATAAAAATTTGATTTTTTAGATGATTAGTTAATCACGAAGTCAGTTTTTCAGTTTCATTTACAATAACTTCATGTTTTGAAATTTGAATATTTTTTTATTAAATATATTTATTTGATTGTTTTATTATTTAGCCGCCAGATGGTTTTAACACGTGAGTTGAGTTTTATTAATTATAGCAATTTTTCATATTACTTAATATTTTAATTTTTCATAGGTTTCCACCGATGTGGTGTGATGCCCTTTAAAGATATTGAATTAAAAAAAAGTTATAATTTAGCAAAATAGTAAAAATACATCATTTTTTAAGGAACAGTCTTAGTAGTAGCACAATTTTTAATTAATTACCGCCAGGTCGTACTAAAATAACAGGCCTCATCGCGCAACGGCCCGAAAAATGTGGAGGCCGATGTTTTTTTGTTTTGATGCTCTTAACTATTTAGATTAATTTTTTCTAAAGTTAAAAAATTCATGTAACGATATTGATTATTTAAGTCTTACTCAAAAAGTACAACCTGATTAAATAAAAGACTAAGGATAAGAAGACTTAATATAACGCCAATTCTAGGCTTAACTTTTTGTGGTCTAATAAAGAAGTCGATATTTTTATTACAAAAACGTTTATAAAACAGAAATGATAGTTTTGAAAAAAGAAGTTCAAAAACAATTGACATTAATAAATGGTAATTAAACCTTATGTATTTATGTACATTGAAATATTGACAGCAAGAATTTAAAAGTAAAAATATAAATTACCAATTTTTAAACAAAATATCATCTAAAATTAAAACGCAAACTTTGTATAATATATTTATTAACAAAAGCTAACATAACAGTTTTAAAGCTTTTTTGGTTTCCTTGTCTGACGCAGGTGAATGCATATAGCAATAATTGTTAAATAAAATATTTGTAAGAATATGACAATACTTTCTAGTAATTTTGGTGAAATCAAAGTACATGCAACATCCATAAATAAAATTATGGATGTTGCATGTAAGTACATGCAACATCCATAAATAAAGAGGACTTAGAATATCAACAAAAGTTTGATGTGCTAACATAGTTAAACAAAATGTAACTCAAGAATACCCATTCACAATATGTATCGTTGAGTGTTTTTAGGCCACCACAGTCTAAGGCAGATGTAAAATTTCCATAGGTACCATAATGCAAAAAAGTGTCATCATCTTCTTGATTGTCTTTTCTAGAAACATATCCTGCTATATAAACTAACGATGACTTAATATCAAATAGAAGTTGATCTAAAAGTTCATGTAAACGATTAAACATTTCACACTCATCCTCTGAAAGTTTATGAAAACAGTTATCACAGGCATGGCCGGATGAAACAGCAGTACTCAAAATGTTAATAACTTTCTGAAGAACTAGTTTGGTTTTGCTGATATTCCACTTTTCAATTACTTGTTGTGTATTTATAAAATAAGTTCCCTACTACCTTGTCTGAGCTTTCCAAATGCTTTTTCTACAGGATCTGTTGTAAAATTCCCAAGCAATACAAA
The DNA here is from genome assembly GCF_038396675.1 of Hydra vulgaris. Lineage (NCBI taxonomy): Eukaryota > Metazoa > Cnidaria > Hydrozoa > Anthoathecata > Hydridae > Hydra > Hydra vulgaris. The sequence goes on along the minus strand of NC_088925.1, from coordinate 15,841,728 downwards.
CATATAAGAATTGTTTAACGAATGTTTACTTAATTCAACTAAACCGTTACATGTTTAATATAATGCATTGCTTGTGTCCATGGTTACACATTTAATTCACTTTCCTTGAATCATTGTTGATTTTAGCGTTCCAGAAAACTCAATTAAATCATTAAGTCATAAATCGTCAACTGATGATATGGGATCTCGTAAGTGGTCTTTAAAGTGGATTCCTTCAGATGAACTTTTTACGTTTTTTACGTTTTTTCTAAAACCACCTTAGTTAAGAAAATAATAGTTCCATCAATATCATCATCTTTCATACCTTAATGACACTTTAATGCATTTATAGTCTCTTCACAGAATACTTTCAAACATCTAATAACGTTTTGCCTCTCAATCGGTCTTGGGTCAGCAACAAGTCAGCTTAGACATTTTAACCTTCAGTTGTTAAAAACTTATCCAGTCAATTTTCAAGTGAGAAATCCACGTCAATTACAGGTTTCAAACTAAATTTCAAAAATTCTCTTCATCAACGCAAAGGCGTCTTTTTACTTGATTAAAACTAGCAAAATTAAGCAAAAAAAGGATAGCATTTAACTTTTATGTTTAAAAAAAAAAAAAAAAGCTAGTTGCTTTCACAATTATATCAAAGCACTTTTATATAATAAAAAGATAATATATGACGGAGTTAAATATAATTATATGACGAAGTTAAAGAGAATTTACACAATAATAACAAATTTCAATTGTTCTACTGCTTCCAAAATACAAATCACGATCGAAATAAGTAAAGAAATTTGGACACGAAATATTTCGTATTGATTAAAAAGCAATTACGATGAAAAAAATTGGACTCGAGAGAAAGAAGAATTATGCTGGAGAAAAACTCTAAAAACTACTAAAAGTGGAGATGACAGACTTACTGCAGGCGGCTTCGTTTTAAAACAAAAAAAAAACAAAGGCATATAACTGCAATGGACTCTTTCATCTAGATCATTTTCCACATTACTATATACAATGCCAATTACAAATGCTTTGCATTGATGCTAAATTTTCTATGAAAGTGGATTTTTTATTTAATTGAAAGAAATAATTTATTACTTAATACGTTAATAGATATTTGTGGCAATATTTTTTAAATGAAATTTTCGAATAAACTACCATGAAAATATAGAAATTTGTTTCATAAGAGAAATTTTCAACCAAAGAAACGAAACCTGAAACCGGTTTGAAATCTAAGAAATAGGGTAGATTAACGTATAATATGCACAATAGGCAAAAATTGGAATACTTTCAATAATAATTTTGATGGATTCAAAATTTTTGCTAATAAACAACTTTTTAATATCACTACTTAATATCATCCACTTATTTTTTCTTAAAAACAAAGAGGTTTTAAAAAGTATCAAACATACATATATTACTCAGACCACTTGGTAATATGAGCACTTTAAATTAACTCAAAAAAGTATTATTGAGTAAAAAAATACCAACCTGTGAATTATAACTATTTTGTGGAATATGATTCTTTATAATCATACTTATTATTAAAAGATCAAATTATAAGCCACATAAAAATAATAGTTAAAAACATCTATATGACTGCGCGTAAAATAACAAATTTGGATCATGAACAATTGAAAGGACATAAAATAAAAACTACAGGTACCGAAAAAAGTTTAGAACCACTTAAAAATTTTGCGTAATTTCATTATTTTTTCAATGTATAAAACTAATATTGAACTTTGATGATCAATTATATATATATATATATATATATATATATATATATATATATATATATATATATATATATATATATATATATATATATATATATATGACATGCTTTAATAAAAAACCTAAAGGAATTTACACCGCATTCAATTGCATAAACATTAAGCGTTCAATAAACAAGCAGACACAAATGAATTGAATTCAAATGAAAATAAATACATTTTAAACATTAAAACTTTTTAATAAATACATTTAAACAAAGCAATGTAAATATTTATATCAATATTTACATGGATATCCTTTGTTTTTAATCACCAGATGAAGTCTTCTAGGCATACTTTCAACCAACTTTGAACACTGATCTTTATTAAATTCCAGACACCAAACTCGTCTGATTTCATCCTTCAAGGATTCTGTAGATGTACATTTGGTTCTATCAAAATTATCTTTGATGTATTTCCACAAATTTTCAATCGGATTAAGATTCGGACTATATCCAGGCCAAGGAAGAACTTCAATTTTGTTGTCTACAAACCAAGCCTTTGATATTTTAGAGGTGTGACAAGTGACATTATCTTGCTGAAATATTGAACAGTGAAGCTTTTTCAAAGAACATTTAGCGTTTTGTGACAAGATGTCAACATATCGGGCACTGTTCATTTTTTCGTTCTTTTCAATGAACTCTACACTTCCTGCACCCTTATATGCAAAGCAAGCTCAAACCATGACACCTGGAGAATGTTTGACTGTCTTGATGGTGTATCTTGGATCATATTTTGAGGAATTAGGATCACGTCGGACATATTGTTGTTGGCAATCTTGTTGCAAAAAGGTTGACTCGTCATGCATGTCATATATATATATATAATTTATCATCAAAGTTCAATATTAGTTTCATACATTGAAAAAATAATGAAATTATGCAAAATTGTTAAGTGGTTCTAAACTTTTTTCGGTACCTGTACTTGTCAGAATATAACGAATGAGACCTTGTTTTTTTGTTAGAGAATAGACTTTCAAACAACAACAACAACAAAAATTTAGTCACGTGATCGAAAATATACCATATTGAATAAATAAAAGTATATAATTTCTTGATTTAATCTTAAAATATTAATAAATAAATTCATAAACATATAGTTTTTAATATTAAATAAGATAGGCATTTATAGTGGTGATCAAACAAACAAAAAAAAAAATTAAACAAACTTGATAATTTAATCAAAAGATATTTAACTTTTTGTAAGGGCACTAACAAATTGGAAATTTCCCTAAAATAAAATGTATACACATTTGGCTTGAGAAAATATTTTATGTATAAGTAAATATACATAATATCTTTTTAGGAATAGTCCAAAACAGTATGATAAATTTGAAAACACTCATCAGGATGTAACCCGGGTTGTGATGGACAAAAATTACAAACAAAAACAGTTTTCAAGGGATGTCCTTTGGTGGCCAGTTTCCCCTTTGCATAACAAACACTACATCTTTTATGGTGCCTATCATTATTGCCTGCCTTGCCTGGAGGCAAAATTGAAGGAAAATGTCTTCCAGTAAGTCTATCAAAATCCTCTCAAACAACAAGACAAGGGTTGTGAGGGATCTCAGGGGTTAGTGAAAATATCAGCTTTATATTACTAAGCAAAAAATCCAAGTATGAAATGTGCCTGCCGGTACTATGTGTGTAAATCTTTTGTGAATTTATATCACATCTAAGACGAAAAGCTAATTTCTTGTACCATTTATAGAATTTTCGAAGAGCCTCCATGTAATTGCTGGTCTACCCGATCAACACCACCCATATGCATATTGTATGACTTGACCATTGATGGTTCGAGTTTAATGTTACAATCTTTATCAGACTTTCCTGTTTCCACCATTACTGGATTGTGATATGTTGACAGCATGTAAAAAACTTTTTGTTTGCTACCCAATTTGTTTTTAGTTGCATGATATTTGCAGGCTAACATTTTATTGGCTTTGCTGCGAGTTTTGTAAAAAACAGCAGTACCTTTTGCAAGTTGCTCATTTAATATCTCTTTGCTGTAGTGTTTTCGGTTGGCGCAAACAGTTTCACAAATATAAGTCTTCTTAGACAAGAGCCTCTAAATAAAGGATGACCTTTATTTAGAGGTCATGATCCTTTATTTAGAGGTCAATAAAGGTCCCATCAGCTCTATTGGTATATGTTGGCTTGAAGGCATTGTAGAATTTTTGTCATCATCATACATCCCAGTACCACAGTACACTAGGAAATCAAATGTAATACCATCAGCTGTAGTCAACTCATATACCTTTATTCCAAATCGTGCTCTTTTTGTCTTTATATATTGACGAAAATGCAATCTGCCCTTAAAAAGACCAAGGGATTCATCAACACTCAATTTGACAACGCTCTCTGATCATATTGAGGAATGGTCTGATCTTGTGCAATCCATCTCTATAAAGATCATTAAGATTATGATTAGGATCATTATTGTTATTGAAATGAAGAAATTTGAGGATAACCTTGAAACTGTCTCGAGACATGGTTTTTGAAAAGATTGGTGTCCAAAAAAGATCATCAGTGGACCAATACATGTTCAAATTTGGTTTATGTACAATACCCATCAATATAACTAGACCAAAAAAGGATTTCATTTCAACAGCTGTAACAGCTTTCCGATTCTTATTAAGGTAAGAATTATTGACCTTTTCAGGGTGTTTGCTCAAAAAATCTTTGCAACATCGGTTACTTTCAGAAACAATATGTTCTAAAATAGGATTGGTAGAGTAAGCTTCAAAAAAGTCAAGAGAACTGTCTCCTTCTATTTTAACATTTAGACTTTCAGTGGAAAAGAATGGAAAAGTGTTATTAGATTTTTCCTCATTATCAGCATCAGCATGCTCCCATTCTAACTGTAACTCTGTTTGATCAGGAACAACATGATCAATGAACTTTTGATGTGATCGACCACCACAAACACGAGGAAACACAACCCTAATTTGGCCTCGGTCAGGTTGTAGATTATAACAAGCACCTCTATCTAGAGTAACACGATCAAAAGAATGTAAACCACTTACATTTCTACTTCCACCTCTGGTTCTCACACGCTTCTGGGCCTGTGAAACATTATAAGATAATTATTGAGTTTCATAACATTCTTTTTCACTATCAGATTCTATACTTATATCACTAGATGATTCCTCATAAATTTCTTCTTCAATTTCAGATTCTATAATCAGATCATTATCTGTTCTCTCCTTAGATAAAGAAATATCATTGCAGAAATTTTGATTTTTAGGAGTATTTGTGATGGATGGTGAAAGTAAAACTAAATTTTGAACTGGTAAACCTTCAGACAAGGGTAGTAGTTCTTCATTTACATAATCTAAAATACTTTCAGAATCACAAGAGTTATCAAGATCAATATCAACATCGCTATCTACATCACTATCATCAAACAAAATATCAAGGATCTCATTCATATCAGTATAACTTGTTTGCTTTTTAGCCATTTTTCAAAACTATTTTTTGACCAATCTATAAATGCAAATGACAAACGGTTTGAAGTAATAACTTTAGAAATTATTCCTATTTCAGATATATATTTAATGTTTTCTCTATAGATGTTCAGGAAAATTTAAAATTATTGATGAACCGCCAGGCGGTTCACACGTCATTAAGAAACAGATTTTATGCACTGTGGTACGGGTCACACATCAAGAAAGGGTTAAAGCAATATTAACTTGGTTTTACGCAGAAAAAAAAAAAAAAATCTATTATTTATTCAAATCTTTCGAATCAAACTTTTAAACAATAAAAATGCAAACTTTTTGAAATGAAACTACAGAAAGATTTATTCATCTTAGGACTTTAAACTAAGTTATTCCACTAAAAATTACTTGGTAATTTGAACATGTTCATTAGGGATATGACTTTTTAATTTTTTTTCAAATAAAATGTTTCCTGTATCATAAATCGATGAACTTTTACCTAAAATCATGAAAAAAGGCCCAAATAGCTTTCTGCAACAAAAAAAGGTCACCCCCAAAATAAAAATTTGATTTACCATTTTTATACATTCATTTTTGACCGATGTTTTAATCTTAAGCTTAATTCTCAGCTTAATTCTATTTATTTCATTATTTTGTTATGAATTTATAAATTTAACGCCACACGTTACCATGGCAACGAAACGGCCGTGTGCCGGCAAATACTTGGAATTGTTATGTGATGACGTCATTGTGTTACCACGGTGATATAGACGACTGTAACAGACTGTAGAAGATTATAGAACTTAGTAGAACATTCTGGAAGCTCTAAATAATTATATAAGCGAGCTGCTGTCAGAGCTCAGTGTTGATAATGTGAATAGTTCTATGAAGTACTCTGCGTGTAACTGAGCTAATAAGGAACTACTGTAGCGAACTAAAGACGCTGTAAGTGTACGAAGTATAAGTAGTTGTAGCATTATCGTTAGGATACGGACTGGATTATCGAACTGTTATCAACATTGACTGGATTATCGAACTATAATTGGATTACTATACAGTTAAAGTATTTTATTAATTAAACGACTTTATTAAACAGATATTTACGCTCAGCTATCCGTAAAGTCGTAACAATATTATATGATGTCTCACAAGAAAAGTCATACCACAGTAACAAAGAACAAGAAGACTTGGACTAAAAATTTGGTGAGATTTCAAGAGTCACACAGAAGAAGAGGAAGCGTGGTTGTAGAAGAACATTCACTCGATGAAAAATCCAGAATACCACTTCAATTGCAGATCGTAGGAAGATACCAGTTTCTCGGAGCATATGTTAAAGGAAGAAAAGAACGAATAGACCAAATTTCTAAGGAAACTACAAAATTGTGGGACAATAAACTGAATTTTCCGCGTGTGTCTGATCAAGTGATAAGAGCAAAGCTTATGAAGGTGCTGAAGGTCTATGATGAATGTGTCAAGCGTGGAAAATATGATGTTCTCAATGCATTATTTGACATCACGAAAGTGAATGGCCAGTGGTTATCCTCGGAAGATAAACGTCTATACCACCTACAAAAAGAAAGTAAAGGACAGGTGGGGTACTCAACAGGACAAGTGGCAAGTAAAGAAACCATTCACCCTTCCAAGAGAAGGAAAGTCCAGTCTGGAACAGCAATACCTTCCACATCACAAGTCCTGTCTACCACAGACAGTGGTACTGAATCTGAAAACTGCAAAAGTAAGAGTGAAGATGATGAAGACGACGACGGTGATAAAGACGATGATGAGGACACTCAGAAAAAAACTAGAAAGCACTACAAAAGTAAATTTGCTGTAAGTATGGTTACATCAAGTGGAGTTTCCACAAAGAAAGCTGCTAAAATATGCAATGTATTATCACAACAAGGTATTGATATTCCAACTCCAAGTCAATCAGCAATTTACAAGTCCATATTCAAAGAGGCAGGTAAATTAAAAAAAGAAATGATACAACAACTTAAAATGGAACAGTGGTCCTTACACTTTGACGGCAAACGAATAGATGATAAGGAATATCAGGTAGTTGTACTTCAGAATGAAAGAACTGACGTGAAACTTGATGCACTGCGTTTAAAAGATGGCAAAGCTGAAACTGTTGCTGAAAAAATTGCCAAACTTATTGATGAATACAATTTGTGGAATTCAATTAAGATGATCATTACTGATACAACAAACGTCAATACTGGGAAGAGAAATGGAGTTGTTGTGAAGTTGCAACGTATGTTTAAATTAAAGGGTGTCACAATACCACAATTTATCGGTTGTCAGCATCACGTACTAGACAGGATTCTCCGTCTGGTGATGGACGAAGAACTTGGGGTGATACCAAATCTCCAAACATTGAATACCCATTTGTGTCTGAACTGTTGAATAAGTATGATGAACTGAAGGATAAGTTTGTGAATGGAACTGTAGAAATTCTTGATAAATCAGGGTGGAGAGACCATATGAAGTTTTTGTACCATTTAACAAGAGTGTTTAGGTTCTATGAAGAACAAAGAAACTTCCCTCTGATTCACTTTCAGAACATTCCTAATATGAGCAATGCCAGATGGAACTCAAGAGCCATTCTCGCCATTCTGGCGTTCATTCTTATGCCTGAAGCGAGAAAGAATTTGGAGAAGGTTTGCAGGTTCATTTCATATGAGTGGGCAGAACATTGGTTTAGTAGTCAAAAGTACAATGACAATGACTTCAAGAATTTATCTGATGTATTGAAGCCTTACAAAAAGGCATTGCAGTCATTCAAAAATCACTGGAAGAAAGAGCCATCCGTCATCGACATACCACGAAGTAATCAGATAGCTGAACGTGCAATCAAGGTGATGCAAGACCTGTATGCTTCCTGCAGAAAGAAAGACAAACTGCAACTTCGATTCATTCTAAGTAATAAGCGCTAGACTCTTTATGAGACGTGAGCATCATGTGACCCATGTACTAAACACAGTAGGCCTATAGACACAGACAGTTATGTATATTGTTGTACTAGACGCTTTGATACTGTTAATTTTGTAATACTTGTATAATTATATATCACATAATGTTTTTTGTTATATCACAGTACATGTTGCATAAATAAATAAAATAACAACAGGAGTATGACTCTTACAACATCTTCAGCCTTTAATATTCATTTACTGTACAAAAGTGTACCTATTGAAAATTCGATTTTTTGGTTTTGGGGTGATCTTTTTTCAAAATATGTCAAAATGAAACATCTATTCGTTCTTTTTACATAAAAGTTCATTGAATTACGATACAGACCTAGTAGGTTGCAAAAAAGTCATATCCCTAATGTTCATATTACACGAAAATGGTATCTTTAAATGAAATCAAAAATGAATGTTCCCATCCATTTTTTTTCAAAAAAAAAAAAAAGGAACAGATTTCTTAGCTAACATATTTTTCTTTAAGAAAAAGCCATTATTTTTATTTCAACATTGAAATTTTGCGCCAGTTTCTTTCATGTGTAAGGAAATTATTTATCAAAATAAAACATTGAATTGCTTATTGAAATTATTTATCAAATTAAAACATTGAATTGCTGAATTGCTTACTACTTCCTGTTTATTACCACATTTTTTTATTTTTATAGTTATTTAGGGGCTCCCAGAAGTCCTTATGGTTTCATCACAGAGCACCGCAAGAGAGCATTTAACGAGAAGTTTTCGCCTCCTTCCGTACCAATGTTGCTTACCACTGCACCATGGCTGCTCTAGCACATAAAGTCAAATCAAAAAATAGAATTTCGAGCTTCACTACACACATCAAAGAAATCTTTTGGTATGCTTAAATTACCAAGACGCTCAAATTACCTTATTCTACTCTACACAGAAATAATTTATTAAACATTAAAAAAGATATTTACTTTTAAAACATTTAGATTCATGCATTATATATTTTTATTTATAACAAATCCTTTTGAAATATAACATAAATTATAAAAGTTAAAAGAATTTTTCGTTAGGTTTTATAGAGGCTAATCTTATATTTGGGGCCATCCATAGATGATATCAATAAATATAGGGGAGGGAGGGGGTACCGAAAATTTTGACAATAATTGGCAACGGGGAGGAAAGAGGGGGGGGGGGGGGAACTTCAAGACCAAAATGATGCCAATTTAAAAAAAACAGTTTTTTTAAGTTTATACGAGCAGATTTTGAAGGTATTTAAATTTTCAATATGGTATAGAAATGGTATAATTGCTTTGTGGGGAATTTGATATAAGTTTCCCTGAGATATTAAATAAAATAAAATTTTACCAACATTTTATTATTGTATTACCACTTAACTGCAAATCTAATTGTTTACAAATATCAACTATTTGTATATAAAATTATCAATCTTTATTCACTCCCTAGCGGATTATGAAATGTGCTTCAAAGCAAACGCATAAAGTCATTTATCATTATTTCAAATAAAATTGCCATTAATTCAAATACGAAACTCTAATTGCTCTTTAGCAGCTTGTAAAACATGATGCAATGCAAACAAATTAAGTCATTATTGCAAATACAAAAAGCTGTACCCCTAAGCGGCTGGAAAAAATTATTTTAAACAGCTTGCGCTGACAGGATCAAAATTATTATTATTTAAAGTGCGATGTAAACAATACTGACTGATAAATCTAATACGAATATGGGTGAAGCCGCATTGCTTAACTTATTGATGGTCTTGTATTGAAATGCTCATTCCGATAAAAAGAAGGTTAATATTCAGAAAGAAGTCCATAGTCTATGGAACTCATTAATGGAAGAGAAACTTGAGCATAAGGATTTTGAATTAAGGTTAATGTATATAATCAATTCATTTAATGAAAAGACAACAAATTTCAAGAGTAAGCAATTGCCATTTTGGTCCAATATTCCAAAACAGTCAGCCCCCACGTATACTCTTCTTGAATTTGACAAATTTGTAGGACCCACCAATGAGTGACTTGTCATTAATAATCAACAAAGTCCATTAACTTCCAATTTGTCAGCCACTTAAAATAAAAATAAAAAAGAACAGTGGCTCAAGATTGTATCAATTCTAAGATTGCAGCTTTAAATTGTAAAGTTGCTGGATTGAAGACTAGAAATAGAAGTAGATTCATTGCTGAAGAGGATGATTTGAAAAAGAAAAAGAGGAAACTAGCTCATTTAACCATGATCAATCTCAACAGAAGAAAACTAGAGAACTGAAAAAAGCGAGAATGGAGGAAATCTGCTTGGAATATCCAGAAGTCAAAGAGAAACTGAAAATCAGAAAGAAATCTGGTCAACCATCATTAGAAGTAGATCAACCTCTTCTTTTTAAGGCGATTATTAAAATTACTGTCCATGGTTCGTCTGCTGATGAAAGACATGGGTCAGAGGTTCTCTGGCCAATACAACTTATAAAATAAATCCCATCTTCTGTTAAGTAGGTAATTATATCCAAATATATCTTTATTATTTAGAGCATTAAAACCCAGGACAAATTGACATCTGAGTTGATCAAAATTGGATTTGCAATCAGCAAGAACTACATTCGTCTACTTCCAAGAAGTTATGGAACATTAGAAAGCAAAAGACATGTCAAAACAGTCCCTGCTAGATTGATCAGAGCTCATAATAAATCTCATTTAAAACATGTTGATGGACTCTTCTGCAGTTCAACTATAAAATATGTTGAAGAAACTTTTTCTATTTTGAGACTAGATAAAGTGTGTTTCATAAGCCAAGACGACAAGGCTAGAGTACCGATTGGAATCATGGCAGCTAAAAAATGGCGATTGGAATCATGGCGCTGCTGTTGATGCATTTAAGGTACCGGTTAACTCTCCCGGACTACAATTGGGTCGTGGCTGTGAGAGTTACCAAATAGAGATGTGATGCTAAAAAATGGCGATTGGAATCATGGCGCTGCTGTTGATGCATTTAAGGTACCGGTTAACTCTCCCGGACTACAATTGGGTCGTGGCTGTGAGAGTTACCAAAATAGATGGTCTCGGAAAAAACAGATGCTGCTACTTATTCTAAATCTATCTACATTGCTGTTTGATCAGAAAAACACTTCTTAAACCACTTTTGTTCATGGATTAGACTTTCAGCGGTTCTTGGATATTAAAGAACTCGACTCAGAGATTCTCAAACTAATATGTTTAAGCCTATCGTTGTATTTAGTGTCGATGGGGGACCCAACAAAAATCTATCAAAAAGTAATTGAAATCGGAATTCATCTTTTCTTGAAGAATAACCTCGACGCTCTTTTCATTATGAAGAATACTCAGGACTCAGTGCATTCAACCGAGCTGAGCAACAAATGGCACCTCTAAGTAAAGAATTATCTGAGGTGATTCTTCCACACAAGCATTACGGAACTCATCTTAATTCTCACGGTAATTACAAATGTTTATTGAAAAAATTTAATTCGTAATATATAAAATAATTGTTAACCTATAATAACCAATATATCATTTTAAATAAGGCAGGACAACAGATAAAGATTTAGAAAAAAAGAATTTTGGTTTTGCCGGACAGACTTTAGAAAATATTTGGTCTGACCTAAAAATTGACGGTTATCAAACCATTGCAGAGTATATTAATCCAGCGCAATCAGAGCAAGATTATAGGAACCTTTATTACAAGATCAACGTTGGATTGGCCATCATCGTACAAGTCTATATTTTACTCAAACTGTGAAATGCAAAAATTGTTCTTGACTATAAGAAGCTCTGACTTTACTCTAATTAGAGAACAATATCTTCCGCCACCTGTCCCTGTCAGCCAAACAAGAGATGGTCTCAAAACAGTAGATGTCTCAGAAGGAGCTAAAGTGTTGTTACCATCATCCCTGTTTATGCTCATCGCATCAAACATTGAAAGATCTCTTCCTTGACCTGCTAAAGGATTTCCAATTGTTTTGTATGTGTTTTGTCCAGATGTGGACAGGAAAGGTGTGCGATCACACTCTATTCCTGACGCTTGCTATTATTTTTTTTGAAAGCTTGACCACAGGTTTTTAGTTATTTGAAAATGCGCTGAAAAAACCTGACAAAAGAAAGAAAATTATAAACAAGCTAAACTATAAAGAACAAAAGAAATCTTGAAAAGAAATAAAAAAAATAAAAATACTCAACTATTCAAACCCCAAGAAAACTAAAACTCTATTAGAAAGTTATTTTTAATTATGTTTATATTTACGTTAAGGTTGAATAACTTTAAAACTTTAATCTTTTTTAATGTTTTTTAGATCTGTTAATTAAAAGCAAACTTTAGTACAAATTATAGGCCTAAACTAAACAAATTGTAAAGCAGTAAAATTTTAAGTATTTTAATTTACACAATTAAGACTTATCAAAGATATTTAATGCAAGCGTTATAGTCAGTGTGAGTTTCAAATTCGAGTATTTTAATATGAATTTTATTTAAAAAGTTTTTTAATTTATAAATTAGTATTATATACTTAACTATTATTTTTGTTTACCAATCTTAAAAATTTATACTTTTCTTTTTTTATAAAGTTTATTGGAATAAACAGTGACATAACTTTTTTTCTCGAGAAAAAAACCAGTGCATTTAAAAAACAAATATGGTAAAGGTTAGGATTAGGAAATTCATAGACCAGTATAATTAGAGTTGCAGTAGATATTACAGACATCGATCGACGTAAATAGGGTTAGGAATAGCATATATTAGTTGCATCAAAATATTTTAGTTAAATTTTTATGGGATAAATTGATAGAGTAAAAACAATGTATGGCGAGGAAGTGGAAGAGCTTTTCATAACCCCTAATAATATTGGTTTCGTGGGTTTTTTATTTTTTATATTTTCTGGTCTAAAATAAGTAATGAAAAGGAAGCGGAACTTCTTGACAATACCCCTAATTTTGTTTAGTGTGTGAGTTTTTGAACTTTTTTTACTTTTTAAAAGAGGAAAAAGTTGTATGCAGAAGAAAAAATAAGTTTAAGTATAAAGAGATTTTTAAAATGGCATCTTCTCTAAACACAATTTATGTTAATAAACCAATATCTAAGAATTTAAAAACTTTTCTTTCGTGGGTAAAAAAACAATTATAGGATAAACGGAAGAAAACGGGTAGTTGTTAAAATATGGTGCAAGATTTATGCAAGAAACAAAATAGCTATTTTAAGCGATTCTTCAGTTAAAGGAGTTTCAATTAATTCTTTAAAAGCGTTTTCAGAGGGAACTTGTGTAGTAACTAAACATCAGGTAAAAACTAAAATATCATTATATATTAGTTATTATTTGTTTAACTTAAACTTGTGATGCCAGGATATATTTTAAACTAGTTTTTCGCTGATAAAATTGGCTTATTAAAGATCTCTTTATGATTGCACATAAAGAGTCAGAGTCTTTCTGTGCAACTATATTCCTATTCAAAAAGATTTTGAATTTAAAAAAATTTAATTTAGAATTTTAAATTTTAATTAAGGTTGATCGCCATCTTGAGAGTTGTAATCATCAATTGGCGGTACTAATTGAGAATAGAAACCCTGAAGAAACTGGAAACGACTGTGCTATTTTTCCCAATTCCAGAAACTCTTTAAATTAAAGAAAAAATTGTTAAAGAAAAAATTGCTGAAATTGTTAACAAAAATTTTTTTTTTCCATTCTTTCCAATGGCTCTCAAGCTAAGAAAACAAATAATGAGAAAGAGTTAGTACTTGTACAAGTCGAACGAAACCAAACCCCATCCTTTTTTGTTGTATCTTTACTTAAGATGGGCAATTTTGGTGGTACAGGTGCTAATGCCATTAAAAAAGCTATTGACAGTATTTTTAGTGAAGCCGGTAATATTTCTTTAACTGCAGAAGGATACAAAAACAAACTAGTCAGCGCTACTGCTGATGGTGCTAACATTAATTTTGGCATTTACAATGGGGTATTAACTCAAATGAAAAAAGATTGAATGTGGCTCATAAAAATTCACTGTGTGAACCACCATTTAGAATTGGCTATTGAAGGTGCAGTAAAAGATATTATTCTGTTTAAGGAGTGTGAACATTTTTATATTACCTTATTCAATTTATTTCGCAAATCTGAAAAACTAAAATACGAATTTAAAAAAGCCGTTGTGGCATTAAATATTACACACTACCCCTTGCCCAAAATATCTGGAACGCGCTTTGTAAGTCACAGGAGACAGGAGTTTTATACCATGAAAAAAAGTTTCCAAACCTGCTTCTTCTCATTAAACTTATAATGTGCATGTCTTGCTTTAATTCATCTGTGGAACGCATTTTCAGCATATTGACAGTGATACTCACTAATCGTCGGTTAAAAATGAAACACCAGACAATGGAAGACTACATAATGATAGCTGGGAATGATACAAGTTTTACCTCTAACAAACGAGATGAGATTTTGAGTAGAGCCCTCAAAATTTATTTAAATAAATGAAGAGCTGTTCGCCTTGAATCAGCTGATACTTCTTTTATCATTGCATCAAATTATAGTAGTGATGAAAACAGCAGCAACGATGATTTCACTTCTACTTTGGAATCGGACTATTAACTTTATGCATTCTTTTAAAAAAATTATTGAAGACACAATATTTCTTTAAAGTCATTTTGCGAGTTTTTGAAACGTTTTCAAAAATCTAAAATGCCGTGGTTAAGTTGTCGCAAAAAAGAAATAAATGCGTGGTCAGGAATAGAGTGCAATTGCACGCATTTCCTGTCCACGGTTTTGTCTATCAATTCAGTCATCATTTGTCAATCATTTATCATCAATTGTCTTCATTTGTCATCAATCATCAAATCATTGTCAATCATTTGTCATCAATCAACTGGTTTTGTCTATCAATTCAGTCTAGTCTAGCTAATAGAATCTATGAAAAGTAAAATATCTACTTTGCCTTTCAAGTTATGCTGAAAATGTACATTTCTGTCCATTCTTCTGCTTTAAAACTCCCTTCTATCAAAAGAGTCCGACCTGTTCGCATCACTGCCAAACGTCAAACAGAATTTATGGCAGTTGTCACTCTGCAGAAGAACTCGGAAACTGCTGAATGGTGAGGTGAAAATGAAGTTGACGCAACGGATCTGATTATACCTTAAGAGGACGATAACCTTTTCGTTTCGATGAGAGCATTCACTATCTATTGTTTCAATCGAAGATTACTTCAACAACCCATGGTAAGATGATGAGTGAGTGAATTTATATTATAGATATAGACTAAAATTTGCTTAGTTTGATTAATTTGTTTATTACTTGATGAGATATCAGCTGTTCTGTAATATAATATGCTAAGATCTACTACTATATAAATGTATAATTAAACCAGAAAAAATATATTGGTGTTAACGTATATTTTTAATGTTATTTTATGGGGAGGGGGATACAAAAAATGACATTTTGTATAAGGAGGTTTGGTCAAAAATTGACAGAGTTTAACAAAGGGAATATAGGGCAGGGGGAGGGGAAGGAGTCGAATATTTGAGAAAAATCACTGACATCATTTAGGAACAGCTCCTTTGTAATATTACACAACATTTGCCAAGTTTATCCTAGTAAATGCATTTGATTTTAAGGCCAGACATTGTTTAAAATTTTTCAATAACGTGTTCTCTCTAACGCTCAACATGAATACATGTGGTAGCAATAATAAAGTTATTAAGTATTTTACATGGGTATCTTTTTTTTGTTGTTTTGGTCGATTTAAATATATACCTTTAGAAGAGCATGCTTCAGTTTTTGCAAATCCTTTACTTGACATCACTTTGCAATCCTCACTTGTAAAAGAAGATCACAAAATAATGTCAAATAAAGGATTAAACTACAAATCAACTTTTCAGTCAATTCGTTGCCAGTTTTTACAAATATATCTGGCAATTTTTTTAAAAAAAAAAAATTTGTATGTTTGTATAATTAATTTCAAGACCTTTAACCACCTTAAATATAAGACTGCCGAAGATTTAAACTTGTCAAACAAATTGTCTTGAACATTAAAAAAAAATTATATGCATCCATTTTTCATCAGCTATATATCAAAGTTTTATAGCTACATTTGATTATTATTATCATTGATTTTATTTCTTTAAACAAATGCACTTATCCTAAAACTTATTTGTAGTTCTAAGAAGTTTAGTTTTTTCTCAAAAGTGTACAGTTGGCAGTGTGTATTTTATCTATTACATAAATCTAAACTTAATTTGCAAAAAATATGTAATAGATAAATAGATACATAACAAATACAAATATCTTAAAATATTATTATATAAAAGGAAAAAGAAAGGGAAGATTATAAAACAATAACTCTTAAACACTCTAATTATTGACATGGTTTCTAAAGTTGAAAGCTTTGTTCCAATACTAGAGCCCATATTACAAAAAGACTAATATGCTTATATATAAAACTTTAGTGAGCGTCACGACACTAGATCGTTATATAGCCCAGTGTAGAAGAATAAAGTTTAGCTATTAAAAAAGCGTTATTTTCTTTTTAATTTTGTAAAAACTAAACCAATCAATTCTATTAAAGCCAATAGAATAAACAACAGACTTAAAAGAAAGCACCCAATGAAGTAAAACCAAAAACAAAAGAAATGCATAGTGCACTTAGAAATAAAAAACAAATTTAAAATGTCTCACCGTAAGCATTTTCGTCAGGATCACCAGAGTAATACTCGAGGACTGTGCGGTATATTACATAACCAAGCTTCTTATACATATTAACCGCAATGTCGTTTGATTCACGAACAAATAAATCAACAAAGAAACACTTTTTTCTAAATTCATATAAAAAGAGCTTACACATAATCTTTAAATTATAGTAAGGCATAAAGAAGAAATAAAATCCTCTTAATGATCAAAAAACCTTGAAAAAACATTTTGATTTGCATTTAAGTTAAAGTTTGGATTCAATCGCAAAATCTTAACTTAATTCGAGACAAAATAAAAAAATGTTTTTTTTTTTTAAAATTATATATGTGTATATATATATATATATATATATATATATATATATATATATATATATATATATATACACACACATACATACACACACACACATACACACACACACACGCACACACACCAATCGGTTCACTTTTTCAGTATAATATAAGTTTACAATGAGAAAGTGAAATTTAACTAGCAAACGGAATAATACCTAGCAAAGGGATCTTCCTTATTATTCCCTAATTTTTAAAGTCGATATACCACTGCTCACAAAAAATAAAAATAAAAATTTACAATCGAAATTCTGCACAACCAATATTTTGAAACCATATTAAAAGCATTACTTTTTTGTTTGGTCCTTGAATTTTTTTGCACTTGAAAGCAAACTTACAGGCCAAAGAAATTTTACATTTTTTTGCATACAATATGTTTTTCTTATAGTATGTCAACCTAGGTCTCAAAAGAAGGGTTTTTTTTACAGAGAATTCATTTTTATTTTATTGGTGAAAAACATTTTTTTTTGATTATTTTGATACTCTTAAGCATTTTTTCACTATATATTTTTTGGCAATAATTTTTAAACAAAAATGTTTACGTTTTTCCTAACCATTTTTTCATTATATTTTTTTTGCCAATAAATTTTAAACAAAAATGTTTATACTTTTTGAAATCTCTCTAAAAAAACACTTTTTTTGAGACCCAGATTTAAGAAGTTTTTTTTGATAATACTAGGGATTTTACCCCAAATATTTGAGAATTCAACCCTAATAACTTTAAAACTTGATGCGATAGAGGAAAAAGGATTTGAAATCAGAATGAGGAACACTATATTTATAATGAATGAGGAATACTATATTTATATATACTATATGCATATTTGAAATCAGAATGAGGAATTCTATAAGAAAAACAAATTGTATGCAAAAAAAAAAAAAAAAAGTAAAATTTTGTTTGTGTTATCATTATTAATTTAGACAAAATTATGTCAATTATGTGCCTAAAACATATCTTTCATGTTTAGATTCTTATAGCCAGTTGATCCTCTTGTTGTTTCATTTGATCTTGTTGTTTTAAAAAAAATTACACATCTGTCGTATACTTCCAACAACCTTTATTGTTTCTGCTCTAAAATAAAACCGTTCAAAGTAAATTTACTAAAAACTTTTTAATTTGCTTGAGTGAACAAAAAAAAATAGGAACAAAATATACAAATAAAAGAAAATTTAGATGATTTATTGAATTTATTTAAATTTATTATATATTGAGTACTTATGTAGTATATTCTATGCTTAAACTTGTATTGTTATACTTTTAAATCATTTCTTCATATCTTTTTAGGCGTTGAATCTACCAGCTACTGGTAGATATCATGAAACTTGCTTTTTGGAGGTTCGATTTTTGATTTAGTTGACCATTTTTGGTAAATTTTAGATCAGATTTAAATCTGGCGATTGTAAGAGCATTCTATAATTGTACTTTGTAAACTTCAATGGCAAAGCTCTTACACGCTGGCTGTATGATTTGATTCATTATCCTGCCAGACCCAAACTAGCAGCATTTCCTTAACAACATTGGCAAAATACTTGTTCAGAATGTCTCGATACCTAAACTAAATCCATACCGCATAAGACAATACTATAACAATAACCACCCTGTTTTACACGAGTATCTAATTTTACTTGAGTACCTAGAAATAAGTTTACTTAAGTAACTAGAATTATTTATCTTGTTTTTAGAGCGCCTGGCATACGTATTGCTATCAAATCAGAATGTTTCGCTTCACAAAGTATTTCAACTTTTTTTATGTCCAGATATACTGATCTTTACAGAACAACCACTTTTCATCGTTTTTTTTAAATATTAAAAGTTACATTTTTGAAATGTCTTTTAAATCATGCGCAATCAGACAACGGCTAATGGCTTAGCAACTGTAATGGCTTAGCAACTCTATAATCATGATAATCTAATGATCATTTATAATTTTTCATTTTGAAATGGATTTTTCTTTTGAAATATTTGTGATGGTTCGATCTTTTATTAAATGTATTTCTAGGTTAACTTGGCTTAATGCTACGCAAATATTATACATTTGAAAATGCTTAATTGAATTGCTAACCATATTTTTTTAACACAGACAACTGACAACTAACAACATATCTCAAGTTTTCTGCTTTTAATTAAGTTGAATAATCATTCACCATTTTTCTGATGAAATTCATGTTTAACTTATTGATAAACATACTTTTAGTAAAATTTTATTTAAAATATTATTTTTTTTTATAATTTGATAACATACGTGATATGATAAACCACTAATACAATCAAAAATCATTGTTCAAAACTGTAAAAAAAAACTTAAAAAATCACATTGTTCCTATTGTTTTGGCAAATTTTCTGATGAAAAATTTTATTTTATTATTTTCTTTTTAAAAATTATAATGACGTAAAGAATAAATTATTCAAAACCTAAAAGATCATTAGGCCGTACACGATAGAATATTCTTAGGATTACCATTGCATTTTGGTTTTAGACTTTAGCCTAGATTTTTTGGTAAAGAATAAAAAGAAAAAAGTTTAAAACAAGAAACTTGTAAACTTAAAGCAAAATACAAAATATAAAAAAACCATTAAACAATTTCTATTTTAGGTAATTTTAATCATTAAAAAAAAATAAAAAAATTAAAGGAGAATAATAAAACTAATATGAAAGAAGAAGAATAAAACATTTGTAAAACATTTACAAAAAATTATAAATATAATAATATAAAAAAAATCTTACATTTCAGAAATATCCTCAAGTCCACGCATTAAACTTGCAGCTAGTCCAAGTCTTCTAAACTCTGGTGAAACACTTAAACAAGTGACATGACCATGCCACTGTTCCGTGGCAAGATGACCTTCAGCTTTACCCATAACTAAAATCAATATCTAAGACCTTAGTATTTCTTGTGATTATTTGAATATTTATGATTATGTGATTAAGATTTGAATATTTTGTGTTTGATTGAATATTTATGATTACATGATTTTTAAGATATAATAACACAGATTTTATAATATATATATCTATATCTATATATATATATATATATATATATATATATATATATATATATATATATATATATATATATATATATATATATATATATATATATATATATATATATATATAGATATAGATATAGATATATATATATATATATATATATATAGATATATATATATATATATATCTATATCTATATATATATATATATATCTATATATATATATATATATATATATATATATATATATATATATATCTATATATATATATATATATATATATATATATATATATATATATATATATATATATATATATATATATATATATATCTATATCTATATCTATATCTATATCTATATATATATATATATATATATATATATATATATATATATATATATATATATATATATATATATATATATATATATGCAAAATAGATAATATATGCAAATATAAGTCTGAATATTAAGAATAAATTGTTACATGAAAGTCAACCATGTTTCAGTATCTTTTTTAGGTTTATATAACTTAATTAGATTCAGTATTTTAATAGGTTTACGCATTTATATATTAAAATAAAAAATTAACTATGCATAAATGATTATAGACAAAAAAAAAGTTAAAAAAAAGATTAAAATAAAAGATTTAAAAAAAAAAAGTGCAAATAAAATATCATATATGTCTATATAAAAAAAAGTAGTGACAAATATTATGTATGTGTCATTAGTAATTATCATTTGTCAAGACTTTACAATTTTGTAATCTTAGGACTATTTTGTAGGATGACCAAAATAAAATTATGTGCGCAGTTTTTTTTTAATCCTCTGAATTTCAGAAAAATTTTGCAGTTAATGACTAATTGAAGAACTTAGTGCTAAAAGTATTCAAGTCACATGGTACATGTTTTGAGAAAATAAACTTTGATCATAAATTTAACACTTTAAAAAAATGATTTAAAATGCCTGATCAAAGTAGATTTTTTCAAAACATTTATTTTGCGACTTGCGTAATTTTAGCACTAAGCTCTTCAATTAAACAATCTTTTCACATGTCTATTATTTTCTGTTTATAAAATAATTATTATACTTTTTTCTTTTTGTTTATTAAATAATTAACATACTTTAAAACTGTAATTTCTTTTTATTGTAACATTTAACACTTTTAACATTAATTTTTCATAAAGAAGTGCTTGATATCATTGAAAAGATATTTCAAAAAATATATGACCATGTTGGTTTGCCTAGAATATTTACTGAAATAAATCGTACTCAGACAAACTCATGAAAAAGTGAGAAAATAAAGCAGACTGTTTACTAATAGAAGGAGACTAAACTTTACATTTCTCCTAATTAATAAGCGTGCCACCAGCGGCCCAAATAATCAAAGGATCCATTTTCAGCTTTCTACAGATCAGTTAGATTCTCGATAAATGCTTTTCTACCAACTTAGCTAACATTCAAAGATTAAACATTCAGTAGTTTTAATAAGCTTAGCATATTAAGTACAACAAGATCTTAATTAAAAAAAGGTTCAAGAAGATTGAGACAAAAAACAAGCTTAGGCAAGCAATTATGAATACTCTAAAAGAAGCATTGTTTTCATTTTGATGAAATCTGATTATATAAAAAAAACCCGCATGTTACAACAGCATTTCTTCTATGAAATCTATTCTGGTTTCCAAAGTCATATATTCTTCTGTCTTTAAGAGTGCCTTTTGAATTAAGGACCAATTCCCAAGGTTTTTTATTATAATTATAATAGTTAGCTCTGCTAATCCCAGAAAATGAAAACGTAGAGCAATAGATGAAGAAAACACTGAACAGATTAGTTCAGTCTAATGCATGTGACAAGAAAACTTAGACTAAACATCAAGATTAGGAAACTTGAGCTATGTTACACCTGAGTCTACAATGCTGTGAAAGTTGGTAGGTCCCATAAAAGTTTGTATGTATCATAGCTTGATTAATTATCAACTATATATTATTATTGGTTAATAAATAACTCTGGCTACCACATAATGCAGGTAGCCAGAGTTTATTTTCCATTCTTTGAATATATTTATTCATGCATGTTTTTTACTAATAATTGGAATTTTATATTTTGCAAAAATTGAGGTGAAAAATTTTGTTTTTTGATATATTTGTAATATAGGGACATAATAGGAAAGAATCCAAATGCAAATTAGAATTTTCCTTTTGAAACACTCTTTTATTCAGAATTATTAGGGTAACATTAAAAAGGATTTACGTAGATTGTAAGAGGTTTAAGGGTTTTAACCCCTAAATCTCAAACACTAGGGCATGGAAACCGGTAATAAGAAACCGGTTTTTACCGGTAATTTTTATTCCTAAAAATTACCTCTACCGGTTTTTTCTCAATCTATTACCGCGGTTTTAAAAATGATATTTTGTTAATTAAATAATTTGGTATTTTGCTTTCATTTTAATTTGGCAACTCCTAAAAGACGCAACACAGTGAGAGAAAGCAGTTCTTTGATGAAAAAGCAATAAACACGAAGATGACCTTCGTTGCAGAAAACAATAATTCTGAGGTATGGAAGCTCTTCTTACACAGCAAGGATCTGCAGCTGGCGAAGTGCAAAACTTGTAGCAAAGAAATCAAGTGCAAAGGTGGATCTACCAGTGGTATGAGATCTCATCTCAAATTAATGCATCATATCGAGGCCGATACTATGAAACAAGTATCAGCCAAAGTTGAACAAAAAGTTGGAAAAATTGATCACTCCTTCGTGACCCAAAAAGATTCCTTGGCAGTTGTCTTGTCCGAGTTAGTCGCCATTGACGGATTACCAATTTGAGTACTGGCAAAAAGTTAACGTTTAAGAGCGGCATTAGGAGCTCAAGGATACCACTTGCCAAAAGATGCAAAATCGATCAAAGCAATTATTATGAAGCACTGTCTTGAGGTTAAAGACATTTATAAAAAGCAGTTTGAAGAAATGAAAAAAGACAAAATTTGTTTTAGCATTACTCTTGATGAATACACATCATCTCGTAACAGAAGGTTTATTAATATCAATGTTCATGTCAAGAATCGACATTAGAATTTGGGAATGGTAAGAATTTTTGACTCAATGCCAGCGGATAAAGCTGTGACCATTGTTAGAGAAAAGCTAAAAGAATTTGGAATTTGTCTGGACTCTGATATTGTGGCAGCTACAACTGATGGAGCTGCTGTAATGAAAAAATTCGGAAAAGCTATTTTACCAACCTATCAATTGTGCTTGGCACATGGCATCCACTTAGCAGTCTGTGATGTTTTATACAAAACAACTCCAGTTCAAGAAGTCATTCCTGATCTCGATGAAGAAGAAGATTTTGCACTTGATGATATTTCTATCTCTGATGACAGCGGTTACGAAAATGAAGAAGGTGTTGGATTACAGGTAAGTATTATATATAATTATTCAAAAGTATAAGGCATCTAAATAAGATTATTTTTATTAAAAAATCATCTTAATTACTGACACTTTCAGGTAGTAATTGAAGATGATCAACCCCCTGAAGTCCGTCAAGATCTGAGACACATTATTTCAACAGTAAGATGTTGTGTACACCTGTTTCGCAAGTCCCCTGTCAAAAACGATGTTATTCTTCAAAAGCATGTTCTAGCTGAGTTTAAAAAAGAATTATCACTTATACTTGACTCAAAAACTAGGTGGAACAGTTTGTTGGACATGATGTCTCGATTTGTTAAGCTAAAGAAGCCTATCAAAATGTCCTTGATCGAAATTTCTAGTGAAATAAGCTTCTCCGATGAAGAATTTAACACACTTGAAGAATTGATTGCAGCCCTAGAACCAGTAAAAGTGGGAACAGAAGCTTTATGTAGACGAGATGCAACATTGATTTCAAGTGATCAGATTCTGAAGTTTATTTGCCTTAAATTGACATGCAGAATTCAACTTTCAGCAAAGAGTTATTAGAAATGTTAGTCAAAAGAATAAAGGAAAGAAGAAATCCTGATATAATAAATCTATTGATTTATTTAAACGATTCAGAGGCCTTGGACAAGCAAGGGCAAAGTACGGATGTCTTTGACACTCAACAAATGAAACGAAATGCCCTTGCAAATACTGCTGCCAAATTATTCTGTCGTCTGTTTGAGGAGAGCTATGAAGATGAAGATAAATCGGAAGAAGAATGTCAAGAAATACCCAATATTGATGAAGGACAATCTTCCTTGGCAGAACAATTGGAACAGCCTATCAAGGATGCGTTGAAGATTTTACGAGCTTATTTTCTGTTGAAAAAAGCTCAGCAATCACCAGTAATTTCTGTATTGAATGCCTAACAACTGTGTTAAATGTTATATCAGTCAATCTATAGAATTTGAGTTTATTTAAACTGTTTAAGCTCTTTTTTTGTGATATTTAACTGTAATATCTCAAAGTGGATGTATTGTTTTAAGCTTACTATGAGATTAACTTTATGTGATATAAATCTGTGTTAATTATAAGTCGGTTTGCTGCATTTCAAGCTTTTTTTTATTCCTTTGAAAAAACTTCAAATTACCGGTCTTACTGGTAATAAAAATGGCAAAAACCGGGGTTTTACCGTTACCGGTAATTATGAAAAACGATAATAATTCTATGCCCTATCAAGCACTAATCATACTCAAACACAAAATTAAACTTAGAAAAGAAAAATGAGATTTGGATTGGATATTGAAAATTAACTTTATTTTAGTTAAAAGATCAAAAATTTATTTGTTAGGTTAAAATGTTTGCTTACTGTATCCCATTATTCTTCCTTCTGGAGATTCTGCAACCTGGAAATACTCTGGCCAATGAGCTAAGTAAGTCAAGTAAAAAGGTAAACCATACTGTAAAAAAATATTGTTATAAAATACATACATTTTATTACATTTATTTATCAAATAATAAAAATATTTATTAACAAAATTGTTATTCTATCTTTATTATTATAAAAATACCTTATTTGGAATAATAAATCAAAATGAATTCTCATTATTCATAAAATATCATGAAAATCAATTTACTTAATTTTTAAAAAATTCTACTATACCGTTTCTGTTAAGGGATCCAAATTTCTACAAACAAGATTTAAAATTAAAACTTTTAAACTTATATATATATATATATATATATATATATATATATATATATATATATATATATGCAGTATCGGACAAAACGAGTGCAACCAAATAATGCTAATTTAGTTTCTTTATATAAAAGTGCTGCATTTTTTCAATTTAGAGAAATAACTATGTAACTGTTTAAAGACAAAGTTCTTCAAATTTTATTCATCACAAAGTTTATTACTTGTACACGAAAATTAATAAATTAATCAAAAGTATTAAAAAAAGTTGATTTCCTTCTGGACAAAACAAGTGCAACTCGACAAAATGTTGACCAAGCTGTATTTTGCTATCAATATTTCGTGGCAAATCCTTTGTTGTCGATCACAGCCTTCCATCTTCGAGGCATAGATTCGATCAGGTGATCAATGAAACTTTGTGGAATCGCTGCCCAGGCCTTTTGGATTTGTTCAAACAGTTGATCCTTATTACGAACACCTTCACGATTAATTCTGCGGTTTCCAGCCGGTCGACGTACACGGCAAATGCCATGTTGAACTTCGATTCATCACTGAACAGGACAGTTCGCTATTCCTGCACATTCCAGTCAATATGAGATGTAGCAAACAGGAGTCTTTTCTTCTTGTTTTTTAGTAAAATCAGCGGTTTATTTGCAGAGCGTCGAGAAAACAATCCGGCTTCAACAGCACGTCATCTGATTTTCGGTCCAATACAGGCAGCTCTAATTGCTTTTGTATCTCGACTGATGATATCCAGGGATCCTTTTTGACGGATCTGACGATCATAGAATCCTCTCTAGAAGTGGTGGAACGCGGTCTTCCACCTTTGTTATCTGCTGCCAACTTCCCCGTAGAACGATATTTGGAACATATTCTTGATACGGACCATTTTTTCACGCAATATTTATCAAAAATACTTTTTTGTGACATTCCACTTACGTAATCGCCAATAATTTTCTTTCTTAGTTCCAATCCAAGACTGTCGGAAGCCATTTTTGCACTTGAAGTCATAAAAATAATAAAAATAAATAATCATGCTTCTCAAGGCTTACCGTGTTACATTTACCTTGTGATGATACAACAATGCTCTGTGGAACACAACATCTTGGTTGGATGTGGACTGTATTGATGTAATGAAACACTTGTTGTATTTCATTTCTTGTATTGATGTTCTTCGATAAAACACTTTGATAAAACTCACTTCGATAAACTATCTTGATAATACTGACTGATTGACTTCCATATACTGACTGAATTACATGTCGATTTACATGTCTCTTATATAGTAAAATGAACCTGTGTGAACCTGTTCTGGAAGATTCTAGATGCTTCTTTTCGATGCTTCTGGAAGCTTCTGGATGCGTCTGGATGCTTCTGAATGTTTCTGGATATTACTGGATGCTACTGGATGCTTCCAGATGCTTCTTCTAGAAACTTCTGGAAGCTTCTGCATGCTTCTGGAAACTTCTGGATACTTCCTTTAATTATTAAAAAACTTCCGTGACGTTGACGCGGACCAGACTTAAGAAAATGAAACAAACCAAAAAAGTTGCACTTGTTTTGTCCGCTGCAAAATGGCACTTGTCAACGAAATTCTACCTGTATGCTGTCACCTGTCAGCTGATTGCTCATGTCATGGCATGCTATGACTCCAGACTCCTGAATTGTTTGCTGTGGTAGTATAGTTTCGTTTTTAAGACATGTAAAATTAGGAACACTTTTTAGCATTGTTCAATGTTGGTTGCAAATGTTTTGTCCAATACTGTATATATATATATATATATATATATATATATATATATATATATATATATATATATATATATATATATATATTTATATATATATATTGAAATTTGTAATTGAATTCAATTTAATACATGAAAGTTAGCAGGATATATCAAGCACCAAATCCTAGATCCAGATATGATTATACACTTTGCATTTAATATTTTTTACATTAAGACAAAATAAACTATACCATACACGTTATTAAAACAAAATAGATCTTCACATTTAAATTGACGTAATGTTGTCATTTTAGTTACAATATACACTAAAATACAGAATAAACAACAGATTTAACAACTTTGAAAAGTGCTTCAAGCAATTAATATGCAAAACAAACATAACATTTAAAAAAAATCAACTCTATCTCTTAGCATAAATAAATCACAAAAGTTTATTAAAATATTTTTGTAAAACACTTCCACTTACAATTCAAAATGTAAAATGTTATTTACATATTTTTAGATATTACAAAATAGTTTAATCTATAAACCTAAAGTTTACTATTGATTTCATCCTTACTTAATCATAAATTTTTTATAAAAATGTATTTATTTTTATTTAAAAAAACTGATCAAGAGTTTCAAGGTATTATAGATCTCTTTCCTTGATACCCTTGATCTTCTTGCAAAATCTCTACCATTTCCAATTTATAATCTCAAAATATTATTTTGTTCTTCATTTTGCATAGACGACAAATGAAATTGTCTTAGTTGCATATAAACATAAAAATCGTTTATCTGCTTGTCTGATAGTAGACATAATTCTCTCGCAATTTCATCAGATGAATTTGGCTCTTTTGTAACTTTATCTAATAACACACTTGAAAGTTTTGAGCTTTCATATGATGGGGATGATAACTTTGTGTTTTCATCTTGCGAACTGGATGTTTCAGGAATATTATTAAATGATGTTGGTGAATATATAACATTCGTAATTGAAACTAAAATAAATGCATAAATAGTATATAAAATATTTTTCTCTAAATAAAAAGGAGTCTTTTAAATATAAGAGATAGTCAACATAATAACAAATAAAAAATAATTGCTAAATAACTGTTATAAAAAAATAATAGTGTTGAATATAAATGCGATAGATGATCGACCCATTTTTGACCATTGGTTTTACTTATGACTGAATTATTTTATATTTTCAATGTTTAAAAATATAGTAAATAATGAACTCAAATATTTTTCCAAATGACTAAACCCTTCTCATATAGTAGAGCATTTAGATGGATTATATGAAGCAGAAGAACCTGATAATGTTTAGATGACATGAATATTTTCTAGAGAATGAAGAGGCAGGTTTGGATTTTGATGATGGTGGTAATTTATATTTTCTAATATTTATAACAATAACTTTGTTTTGACTAAAAATTGGTGTCAAACTACTTCAATTTTGGGGACCAGAAAAAACAGCCGGTTATAAAATTTTACTATATAAAAGTTTTTATATTCTACCTTGGAAACTTAACCACCTGGTCAGTAACCTGGGTACCTGATTACTGACCAGACAGTCAGTATTCAGGTAAATTTTGTTTGCAAAAAAAATCTTTTCTTGCAAACAAAAATTTGAGCAAAAGTTTAAAAAAATAATAATAATAAAATAGAAATGAATAATTATTAATTACAAAACTACTTACCATTATTTGCATTGTTAATTGTGTAAGAATGACCACCTTAAGTTAAAATAATAATTTTGTTTATTAAATAAATCATCATCATCAAAACCATTCAGGGTGTTAGCCAGGATAAAACACCTTCTAACACTTAGAGCACCTTCCAGCACTTAGGGCATCGTCCAGCACTTAGGGCATCGTCCAGCACCCCTATTAGAAACTATTTTTATGCACTGCCCCCTCTTCCATTTAAAAAATTTTTACTTTATAAACTTTAATACACTTTTGCATTATATTCTTATAAAGAGTTTTATTGTTATGTCAAGAATCTTTTTTTATTTTTTCATTGTTACTTTGCTTGTTATGTGTAATATAAATATAAAAAATAGACCTCAAATAAATTTAAAGTACAAATCTATAAATAATAAACCGAAAAAGGTTTAAAGAAAATATGGATGACAAAAAGACACCTTAATTTTTTCATAGAACTTCTACAAATCATAACAAAATTCAAATATAATACATTGTGTAAACAAACTGTGTAAAAAAATTATTTTTGTCTTAAATTGATTAAAGAATAATTTTCATTTAGATTGTAATTAAAATTACTTATAAAGTTTTCATGAGTAAGGACATTAATATCTATATAAAGACCAGCTAATATTCATTGTTGGTAGGACCACCTAATATTTGCTAAAATTTGGAGGGAAAAATTTACTGAAGTTTACTTTGATGTCAAACTTGAAATAGAGATTCGGTTTTTAGTTAAATTTAGTAAAATTGCAAATTTTCATTTAACTTCCATTCAAATTTGAAAACTTATTAATTTTTATCAAATAAAATAAAATCATTTCTATTAATTAAAATTAAAAAATAATAATTTTTATCAAGTAAATAAAAATTATTTACAAATTACATTGTATATTAGAATCAAGGAGTCTAACTGAGTCAAGAACCATAAAATCTTCTTTAAGAATTAAGCCTTATTTATTTATCACTTATTAAATTGTATTGACTGTAAAAACATGTGAATTTTTGATATATTATTCTTCATGATCTTTTTCCTTTATAAAATCGACACTCAAATTTTTCAATAAACGTTCTTAATGTACTTTTGTTAATATTTTTTTATAAGCTTTATTAGTTGCAAAGATTGCATAACTTAACTTTTTTGTTATGGTAGCATAAAGTTGTTGTTTTTTAGAAGGATATATTTTTTTGTAAATGTATTGGTAAATTGTAAATTAAAAATTCATTTTAATTAACTTACGTAAGCTAAAATTACACAGACATTACATAAATAAATAAAAAATACTTTATTTCACTTTTTTTATATATGTTTTGAAATGAAATATGCTTGCTCACCATGTTTGTTTTAGGAGAACGGAGAAAAGCTCTCCTAAAACAAACATGCAAGCTGCTCCTCTAAACTGCTTTTTATAAGACCTTTTGGTTTTTGCACAAGCTATCTATTTATTTATATATAGAATAAACGAATTTAAATAATTTTATCTTTTACATATTTATATAAATATCATCAAATGAGACAAATTTAATCAGAAAATTTTTTACTTGCTTATAAATAGGATATTTTATATTTTTATGAGTTAGATTTGTCTTGAACATTTTTAACGACAAAAGTACTAAAGTGCTTTTTAAAAAAATTTAAAAAAATAAAAATAATTAGATAAATATCTAAAATACCTTTTTAATTATTATTATCATCTCTACTGAACATTAAACACCTGACATATATGTTAATTAGTTATGTTAGTTTAGTTTTTTTGTTATTGCTTTTAAATTGAGAACTTCATTTTTTTAACAAGCAGCTGGGAACATATAACAAAATACCACATGGCTGGCTAACACCCATCATCATCATCATCATGATCATCATCATGATCATGATCATCATGATCATCATCATGATCATGATCATCATCATGATCATGATCATCATCATGATCATGATCATCATCATGATCATGATCATGATCATCATCATCATCATCATGATCATCATCATGATCATGATCATCATCATCATCATCATCATCAAAAACATCATTATCATCATGATCATCATCATTACCATCATCATCATTATTAAATACCGTGACTAATTTGTTGTGTTGCTGCAACATTATCTTTTCTTGTATCATCTACCAGCATCTAAAATGAATTAAATTTATAGGTAAATGAAGTACAATTTTTTATTCTTATCTATTTTTATGATAAACTTGATTTTATTAAAAGATGGAAACTGACAAAACCTTTTGCATTAAAATATATGTTTTCATGTTTATACACACACACACACACACACACACACACACACACACACACACACACACAAATACACATGCATGTATATGTATGTGTAACACATACATATTTTATATATACAGTGTTGTATCCAGGTCAATTTTGACACCGCTAATCATAATTCCAAATCTAAAATTATAATACCAAAGCTAAAATCTTAAATGTACTCATCAAGAAAATAAGTTCAAAGTTCAATTTTATTGACAAAAAGCCTTATTTACCCAAGTATCTAAAAATTTTTGCAGCATTTGTCTACCTTTGATTGGCAGAAAAAAGTCTCACAAGTGCATAACATCATCTTTAAAGAAATTATTATTAGAAGAAGTTATCTAAAGAATTAGAATAGAAAATAAAGTAAACAGCCAAACAGAATTAAAAAGAAAAGGTTGAATTCAAATTAGTCTCACAAAGAGTAATGAGGTCTGGTGAATTTTGCAAGTGGTAAGATTAAATGAATGAAAAGTTATATTAAAGATCATAAATATTTGTAAAAAATAGAACTGACGATGACAGTGGCAATGGTTTTTATGTTTATAATTTTTAGGTACTATAGCTATAGTCATGTTTTAAGTTTATTAAAGGATTTGACTTAACCAAAAATCATAATTAGTGGACAGCACTGATAGCAAAAATCCATACAGTTGCCTCTGTTCTAATAAACTTCCCGTTCTAATGATCTTCCTGTTACCTCTAAACTTAATAACCTAATAATCTTCCCAAATTAGTAACAAAGGGCTCCTTATATAGTCTCGACAATACACATCAATATAAACAGGGAAACATCCATGCACAACATGGCACTACTAATACTTTGATATTTTACAGTTGTTAATGAAATCAACCTCTCTGAGTAACATTTGGGGTACCAAAAAGGTTCCATTTTTACTCCTGAGTTGTTCCTCAATTATATTACATTTATATTAACAATCTTTCTGTTAATCTTACCTCTAAAGTGGCTCTATTTGCTGATGACAAAACAAGTCATCACTTTTTGGTCTCTTTGAACAGAAAGCCAAAATTTTTTATCTGATCCAGAAACTTCTGTGGTACCACAAGGTTCCATCTTTAGGTTGTTCTTTTCTTACTCATGAATCCATTCTCTAACTCAATAAATCTTTATTCGCCTTTGTATAGAATATTATTCTTCTAATGAAGTCTTCTTCCTTTGAGACAAAGTCCAAACTCACACTGCAATGTTGTTGTACTTGTTCTAGCTGCCAAGTTTAACCTTGTGTCTTGTCCTTGCAAGGTTGCATCTCTTTCTCTTTTCAACAAATACTATTATATTAGCTGCTTAAGAGTGTATCACTATTTGTTCCATTAACCAAAATTTAATCTCATGTGACTCATCATTCAGCAAAGTCATATCCTTTTACCGTAACTGTTCTTTCATGCTCAAAAAACTTTCAATTGTCTAGTTTTTTTCCATAAACATTGGTTCTGTCAAAATTTTTCTCATCATCAGTGTTCTGTCAACCGCTTTTTTTGCTCTTTAACCCTCTTCTTTGTTCTAAGTTAACTTTTAACTTAAATAGTGAATTCATTTAAAAAAATAAATCAAATAAAATCTATAAGATAAAATCTAATAGAAATACCAATCAAGCAGTTTTTCAATGCAGAAAATTTCTGAGATTCTCAGAAAAAAATGCTCATTTATAGAGTTTTTTCAGGAAAAAAAAAAAATGTTTTTGTGAGTTTCTAAAGAATTACTAATAGCACAAAATATTTTTAGAAAAAAGTTTTAAAATGGACACTAAAACCCAAACTATTTATTCTAACAATGATTTTTAATATAATCAATGTTTTTTTTTTTTTTAAATGCTATTTTTTAACTTATTTCCCCAGTTTATTAAATATACCAACACCCCATCATTACTAATATTGCCATCATTAATAATATTATCAACAATCCAACTCCCTAATTATTGTAAATAGATACAACTAATCAGTTTTTAATACTAATATGTACCAATGTTATTATTAAAAACTGTAATTTGCTGAAAAACATTAAAAAAATATTCCTCATATATATGCAGAAAAAAAATTTAAAAAATAAATAAATATGAAAAGTACCAACTTTTAGGCGTGTGATGGCCTCAAAACTAGTAGCAGTAGACACTTTATCTGGTGTATGTTCATTCTGAAATATCAAAATATTATAGCATGTAGTTTTTGTCAACAAACTGAAATATTATTAGATTATAAATTTTATAATTTTAGTTTGACAAAAAATATAAACCTTGTTTTTTAATGTCATTAATTTCTGCAAAACTCCTTTTTCTTTAGCATATTGAACAAGAATTTCTAACATTTCAATATCATTTTTAGAAACAGCACAATGCAATGCAGTATTTTGTTCCTTAAAATAAATTAAAACTTTTTTACAAAAAATTTATACTTGAAAATTAGACAAAGTTCAAAATATAGTTTAAAAATAAAAACACATTTTACTCATTGTAATAACAATTTTAAGCAAATTTATTTTCAGCAATATTAACAGTAAACAATATTTCA
The DNA here is from genome assembly GCF_038396675.1 of Hydra vulgaris. Classification (NCBI taxonomy): domain Eukaryota; kingdom Metazoa; phylum Cnidaria; class Hydrozoa; order Anthoathecata; family Hydridae; genus Hydra; species Hydra vulgaris. The sequence continues at coordinate 15,808,211 of NC_088925.1, read as the reverse complement.
GAAGTAAATTTAGTTAGTGATTTAAAACTATTAGTTTGTATAATTCAAAGAAATTTAATTAAATTAAAAAATTTGATATGAGCCATTCTAATTTTATAGAATGGCTTGTTGATGTAAACCATTCTAATTTTATAAAATGGCATTGATGTGTGCCAGGTGTGGCTAATATAATATAATACCAATTAATAGGTAAAACTTTGATGTCTGACAGTGTTTTAGAAACAATCGAGTGGTTAAGATAGTGGGCATTGATTTGAAAAATGATCATCATTCATTATAATGTTTTGATGGACAGGGGGTTCAGATGATTCACTGAGGCTGTGGATAATATTTTTCTGTCATATTTGTGATAGTAAGCTAGCTTAACACAGATTTAGGAATCTATTGGTTAACATAAATTTGAAACTCTGTTAAAAATGATACTACAAAAGCAAAGAGAAAATAAAATAAATAATAAATCATATTTAAAAAATCTCTATGATAATGATTATTATCTCCACAATAACAATAAAATTTTCAAATACATACATATTTGTTATTTTTATGCTCTAATCTAAAAGAATAAATTATTACAAATAAATCCAATAAATAAAAACTTTCTAAATATATTTTTAAAAATAACTAATAAAATTAAAAACGTATTTTTAAAACCCAATGCTTTTATATGTTATAAAAACACAAATTTGATAATAAATTTTTTCAGATATTACTATTTTATTTTATTAACATTCGGCTGTATGCGTGTGTAAAAAAACAAAAAAAATCAGGTAGAGGCGGGTCTCGAACTTTAGACATACTGTTTACAAAGTCAACGCCTTATCTAAATAAGCTAAATGCGCGTGTAAGTAGGAAAACAATTATTTTAAAAACTATTTTTCTTCTTACAATATAAAAAAATAAATTTAATTAAAATTAACTAAATTAATTGACTAATTGCAAAACTAATTATTGAATATTGTATTGTCATCAAGCAAGAGTGTGTATGCAAAATTTGAAGAAAATCTATCATTAGGAAGTGACTCAAAAATTGATTGCATGATTTGATGCCCACAGACATACAGACAGACATACAAACAGACATACAGACAGAAACGACGAGTTAATAAAAGTATTTGGAAAAAACTTAAAAAAAAAAGTTATAAGAAGAAATTGATTTTATTTGATTTTATTTTTCTATTGTCTCTATTATATTTTATCAATTAAAAATAAAGTATGAGATAAAAAATAAAATTGTACTTTTTTTTAAAAAACAACTATTGAGGAGTAGAGCGAAAGAAAATCTCAGATAATAAAAAATGTTTTGACTTTTATCAAGATTCCAAAATCTAGGATCTTCAAAAATATTTAGAAACTTCATAAAGAAAAGGATTACAGGAGTTATAGGGTCTGAAACCTGAACGTAGAATATTATAATTCAAAAATAATATTTAATTTTAATGTGAAATAGATGGTGGACTCTATGTTAAAAAATGGTAAATTCCAGGACTTATGAAGTTCAGTTGTTTTCCTACAATAAAGCTTTAAAGTTTGTGAACATTTTTTGAGTCTTCAAAAATGTCCAAGAAAAAAACAATAAAAAGCCTAAAGTATTTTTTGCGGCATCTCTGGTTAAATTAACCCATAATTTAAGAGAAATAATTAGTTGCTCTAATAGATCATAATTAATTACCTGTTTTATTGGTTATTAAAATGAAACAGTAAATAACAAAACTGAAAAAATCACATTATTGAAATGTTTAATTGCACTTCACTTTAACCTTAAAAAATAATGTAATTGGCATATTTATTTAAATTATTCAATTATATATTCATAATTATTATATTACCTATTCTATTCAATTTAAACAACTGATCAATTTAAATAATTATGCTAATTACATTATTTTTTTATAAATAACTGTGGCAACAACTTTTCGCAAAAAAACAGCTTGTGATGTCATTTTCCTGAAATAAAATTTTGATTTGACAACTTGGCAAACCTCTAATCTATTTAAAGACCTAGCCAAAAGATACCTGCCAACCACTGGTCATTTTATCTGACAAAATGTTTGGCGATGGTTCCCCATAATCCTTGCCTTTAAGTAGGTAAGGAAGGTGCTGTTGGTATTATTTTTCATGCTGATCATTATAATCTTACCTCACAACATTTGATGCACATATCAATTTGTTTATGTTTTAAAAGTATAGTAGCAGCACCATGATTTTTACGAAGAACTGCATTGTACAAAGCTGTTTTACCATAATCACCCTAAAGCAAAAAAACAACAAATTAGATTTATTTATCAGCCTTGTCTATTGAGTGGATCAAACATATACTTTACTACTAGTGTTTAATATTGACTTCCAGGTATTTTCATTCCATAGGTTATTTGAATTTTAAATTTACTTTAAATTTTTAAGCAAAAAAAAAAAAAAAAAATCATGCTTTAACAAGACGACTTTACATAAGACATTTTATTACTTATTGAAACAAAAATAATTATAGTCAACTAAATAATTAGTTAATATATAACTTATATTAGCTAAAGTATATAACATATATCATAACTATTTATTACCAATAAAAACTTCATTTCAAATATGATTTTTTAAAACAACCTCCTTTAAGGCAGTGGCTTTAAAGGAGGTAGCTAAATTCCAGGACTTATGAAGTTCAGTTGTTTTCCTACAATAAAGCTTTAAAGTTTGTAGAATTTTTTGAGTCTTTAAAAATGTCCAAGAAAAAAACAATAAAAAGCCTAAAGTATTTTTTGTGGCATCTCTGGTTAAATTAACCCATAATTTAAAAGAAATAATTAGTTGCTCTAATAGATCATAATTGATTACCTATTTTATTGGTTATTAAAATGCGGTAGTGGTGTAGTGGTAAGAGTGCTCGCTTTGTAAGCGAGAGGTTCGGAGTTCGACTCCCACCACGTCCCTGGAAGTACCGCGCTCAACTTAGTTTCAAGGTTCGTGTTTCGGAGTTAAAGAGTTGAGAGAGGGTTGCACCACAAATAACAACTAAAAAATAAAAAACACAAAAAAATGAGTAGCCTCCTCGACTGTAGTGGCCCCCCTCGGGCCTTGGGGAGGTGAATAATCTAAAAAAAAAAAAAAAAAAAAAAATGAAACAGTAAATAACAAAACTGAAAAAATCACACTATTGAAATGTTTAATTGCACTTCACTTAAAACTTAAAAAATAATGTAATTGGTTTTGCTGAATTCTTTAATTTTTAGTTAGAAAATATTTATAGAATTTACACCTAACAAAATTAGACAGCTTTTTATTAATTAAAGCAATAATTAATGTTTTATGGTAATAATTCAAGACAGATGGTGAATAAATTGTCAATGTGTTTGAAAAAAACAACATTATATTTAATATTTCTCAATTTATATGTCGTATTTGGTAAGTATATTACATTAGAACCTGTCTTAACATTACAAATTAAAAAACTAACAAAATAAAAAGTCTTTCATTAAACAATTTCAATTTTAAAGTTAGCTCAATAATGCTACACTTTTTTGCAATCTTTAGCAATAAATGTTCAATTTTAAAAATAAAATAAGCAATACATGTTTTACAGAATAAATTTAATTAAAAATATTCCGCATGATTAAATAAGAATTTCGAGAATATTTGTACCCAATGAAAAGTTAAGCAAATAAATGCTTTTAATTAAATTTATTAAATTAAGGTTAAATAACATAAAATAATTTTTTTTAACAGAATCCTAATAAGGATAATAATCATTTAATAACAATAAATATAACACAAAAAATAATTTAAGAAATAGATGAGCTTAAAATATCTGAAATATTTTATTTATACTTTTAATGCGAACTTCCCTAAATTTGGAAAATAAAATAATTAAAGAAATTCTTTAGTAATTTATGATGAAAAAAACAAAAAACTTTTATATAAAAAAGAATTTTTAGATTTCTTATCAAAATTCTACAATGATGTCATATACTAAAACTCTTTGGAATTAAAGTCGCTTGAATAAATTATAAAGTTTGTAGATTGCAGCATATATTTTAAAGACTAAAAAACACATGCTAACATAGAGATTAGGAGCTTCAAGTAAAACTATAAAGCTAGTTTTTTAATATGAACACAACTTGTCTTGGCACTTTGGGATCCCTTTAAAAACTTCTGTACTTTTACGAGAATATATGTCTATGTTTGTTCCAATATTACAAAATCAATTAATAACTTTGTTCATATAGAAAAGATAGGAGTATGTTCAGTTTTGACTTGCCAAGTTGAACTGCCTTTCAATGAACTTATAGTGCATTTAAAACTACATATTAAAAACAGAGTCTCTGTTTAAAGTCCATATGAAGAATATGTTCGCCAATACAAAACTAAGCTCTCATTCACTGCTCATTTATCAAAGTGTCATCAAATCCACAAGGTGACATTTGAGCAAAACCAAATAAACATTTCAACTTCAGAAATTACACACAATCATTTAAACAATAATGAAAACATTGATGCAAATGAATTTAATATTAATGATATGATTCGTAACATAGGTTTATTTTTATTAAAATTGCAATGCTAATATCATATTACATTAACAACAAATTAGTTTATTGTGAATTAATGTTATGTTAAAATGTTACATCTGAAAACAATAAATTAATACCAAACTGAAAAAATATTAATCGAGAAATTGTTAAATTACATTCCTAAAAAAGATCTACTTTATATTATTCATGCCATGCTGTAGCAGAAGTGAGATCCTTTTTAAACTCGAATGCCCCCTCCAAGCAATCGGAGAGCATTGGCTTCTTATCAAGATAAGAATAAATGGTAGTATCATCAGCAATGCCATCTTAGATGTGAGAATATCTGGAAGATCGTTAATGTAAATTAAAAAGAGTATAGAGCCAAGGATAGAACCTTGAGAAACCCAATAATTAAAAAAAACTTTATAAAAGTAGGTTTTTAAACTTTTTCTGGTCTTTAAAACAATTTCTTTTAAAAAAAAAATAATCCAAAACTGACCTGACAATTGAGAAACTAAAAATGACATGAAATAAGTAATGATTAAAGATCAGATGAGTAAAAATTATCAATTTTTTATTATAAATTATTTATTTTTTATTATGTTATAGTTTTTATATTTTTTAGCCCACAAAAGATCAGAACTTGGTATATAAAATTACAAATTTAATTTTTGAAATAATTTTATATTAAATTAAAATAATTATTTGATAAAATAAATTTTCAGTATTGTTAAGAAAATTTGGATTTTATTTTTAAATTATTGATAAGAAAATATAATTGTTATTAGAGGTAAAATAGAATTCTCTATTTTTTCTTAATTCTTAATTAACAGCTGCAGAGCAAATCAGTAGAGGTATTTTATCTGTTACTTTCTTTATTTTCTGATTTTAATAAGGTGATTAAAATAATTCATCAACCTATTCACCTGTTTTACATCCAACTGCAATGATTGTATTACTTTTCCAGTAAATTCAGTATGTGATATTAATTTAAATTGATATAAATTCAGTAATTGAATTTAATTTTGAGGAAGTTGATTAAAAGATTTTTATTTATTAAACAATATAAGAAAATCTAATTTTAAATTTAGGAGTAATGGCATCTGGCATTAACAATGGAAAAAACAGGAAATTCGGTTATCACCATTACAATGACAAACAAACTGAGATTGGTTATGTTGCAATTTAAAACCTCTATTTGTATGGTAATTTAATTAAAGTTTTTATTTTTAAAGGTTTTTAATTATATCCAGAGTTATTTGTTGCTTGGCCTCAAATCAGTCATATTGACTTTTTATTCAGTTATATATAATATAATAGTTAAATCAGTCATATTGACTAACAACTTTAAGTTAATGATTGCAATTAATGAGTGTTTTTTATAATTTATTACTCTGTTAAATATTAAAGCAAGCGCTCTTACCACTACACCACTACCGCATATGCACCACTACCGCATAGTTTACATTATAGAGTATATTACATTATAGTATATAAGAATATATATTGTATAATTATGTGCTTATATATATTCTATTAAAATTGTTAATAAATTTTTTGTTATTGTTTATTTACTAATTTACTATTTATTTGTGAATTTGCTGTTAAAATGAAATGTAAATCACTGAAATTTTAATATTTTTATGGAAATGCAATGACAAAACCTCCCGTTGTTTAACACAACAAAACTCATTGTATTTCAATGGAAACATGTTTATTTACAGAACTTACCTTTACATGGATGGGTTTTTCCGTATAATAACGGAAGGTTTTGTCATTGCAGCTACCATTACAATTTTCCTTAAAAAATGCGATAGTTTTTAACAATATACGTTACACTTTTGCAATATACAACAAAATCTCATAACAAAGCCTGCATAAATATATTTTCAATTACTAACTTTTTTTTTAACAAGACTCGATATATTCATAAACATATATATATCACAGCGTAACATGATAGTTTATCACATTTAACACATAGTTTATCACACTTCAGTTGCATGTTTACTAACTTCATCATAGGTTTTGATTTTTATACTAGGTAATGACTACTACCATTAAAACCATTCTTTGGAAGTTCACTATCTATTCTTACTGATAAGAGTATTTAGTATATTGGGTAATATAAACTTATTAACATTTTTTTTATGCCTGCTTTCTCTCTTAACCAATTATAAAGATTTTTTTTCTAAAAAAAAAGAAAATCAATTTTATTAAGTATTTTTCTTCATAACACATTTTGTTGCATCATAGATTGTATTTTCTGGTCCATTTTTACATCAAAAAGATGGAGCACTATGTAGATGACTAGGGAGATAGACATACAAAAGAGTACAGCATACATTGGTTGACCACATGATGGAGCATGGTAATAGACTGTTTTTGATGTCTTCTAAACAAAGATTTTTCTATCTGTTCATAAAGCAGTTTGATCTAAATTAAAGAGGTTTATCAAATAAATTGTTTTTACCTAATGTCTTCACATGTAACTTTTTTTCAGAGATATATCTTTAGCTCTTGCTTTTGTTAAAAGTTCAAGCTTCCTTTTTCCAAGAACTACATTCTTTCAACCAGTGTTTTCCTGGTTTGTCCTTTTTAAATAGAGTATTTTCACAAGTTAATGTTATATATTAGATTATGTCTATGCAAGGGTTGAATTAAGCAATCATGATTTGTGATATCCGGAAAAATATTTGGTTCTAAAAATTTTAGTTTATGCGAAACAGTGTACTTTATTTTTAAGAGGCAAACTAACTTGAATTTGTTAGCAAAAAAGTTATAAAAAACAAAACAATAAACTTACTACTACAAAAGAATTAATACTCTAGTCACTAACTGCATTATAACAGTAATAAAACTATAGTTATGTTATTACTTTTACAACGCACTTACAACTTTTATAATTCATTCTTTGTTCAAAAAACATAAGTAATTCCAAATTTTAATTGAAATAGAAAAGCATCTAGAAAAAATAGAATGGATATTCTATAAATAATATTAAAACTTCAGAAACTTAAACTAATAAGTACTTAAACTAATAAGTACTTGAACAAAAATGTAAAATATGAAATCAACTTTTTATAAAGTTTATCATTTCAAAAAATGTTACTAATGGTCCATAAAAACGCGCTAAATTTTGAAAATCAGCCAATTAAAAATTTTTATTGGTTGATTTTAAAATTAACGCGCGTTTCTATGAACCATTAGTAACATTTTAGAAATGCTAAACATTTTTTATAAGCATTTTAGAATTTTTTAATTTTAATTTAAATTTTAAAATCTCTAAATATAAAATTCTGGTTCTTTCAAGATCTTGAAAGAATTTTATATTTAGAGATTTTAAAATTCACAATCTTTTTTATTAACACTCTTTGAAAAAATAATATTGCTATTATGTTATATAGTTGTCATAAAAAATGACAATTTTTGTTAAAAAGTGTGTTTTGTTAAAAAGTGTGTTTTGTTAAAAAGTGTTGTTTTTTTTTAATATAAAATGTAAGTAATTTATTTTTATTCAAAACCATTATATTAAACCATTATTTAAGAATTGACCATTCTTTCTGAAATCTGTATAAAAACTTTTTAGCAAAAAAAATGGTAAAATTCAAAACATTTATATTATATCAGTGTAATCTAAAAATTTATCAGATAAATGACTTACTATTTTTTTATTTATATCTGCACCTTGGTCTATCAAAAACTTTAACAGCTCTATGTTCTTGAGGTTTACTGCAAGAATAATAGGCAACTCATCGAACTAATATAAATAATACAGAAATTACAAACGTAATAAATTATAACATACATAAAATTTATTATTAAAGCACTTATGTCTAAAATAAAATCAGATGCACACTTAAGAGATATTTACCTTATCTTAGTTTCCTTAATTGTAACTTTAAATTTTTTTTTTTATTGTTTAGCTCAGTAATAAATAAAGTGTTAAAAGTGTAAAAAATAACTAATAAATCTTAATTCAACAATTTAAAATGTGGCATTCCATTGTGTTTTAAAATATTGTAAATTAATTTTAACCATCTTAATATTAATTATTGTAATTTAATGTTTAATGCGCATAGTTACTGTTTAATGCGCTTAGTTACAATTGTTATAACGAATGTAATTGGTTAAAATAGAATCTGCTAACGTGTAATTAACTATATATGAAAAGTCTAATTGAATGCACTTAGTAACAATTATTAGTTAACTGACATCAAATTAAATTGTTTTAAATTTTTGTTAAAAAGCATGTGATATATTTAATGAAGTTATTATTTTAAATGTTTATATTGTTTTTTTTATTTTACAAATTTTGATTTTATATCTTTAAAATTTATCACTAAAGCTTGATATATTTTAATTAAATTTATTTAAAATAATGAATATAATATCTTATGAAGTAGCTGTTGTGGGCCACTGGGCTATGTCGTAGCTAGGTAGTACCAGGTACTATATAGCTATGTAGTACCAGGTATGTGGTAGCTATGTAGCAGCAGGTAACGTAGTAGCACTCTTTTTAATAGCTATGTATTGGGCGGGTAGCCCGTGGACTATGTAGTACCTTTGTAATCAACATTCCTAATTGGTTTTTATGAATCGACCAGCCTTTAGCATGAAAACATTTAAATATAATTATTTTTAGCTGAAACCAGCAGTATGAGTGTTTAATTTGCTATAGCCACATTATTTTAAGTTCTATTACAGCCACAATTCATTATAACCAAACACGCAATTTATACTTTGTTCATAACAACTTTCCATTATATTTTTGTAACAACAACATTCCATTTGGTAGGAAAGTCATTTTTTTTTGGTGACAAGGGCTGAAGTTGTAGAAGTATGTATAAAACGTTCACTGAAAATTGAGAGTACATGATGGGTAAGGAGAGTTTTCAAATGAAAATTGAAAAATGAGAGTACATGATTGGTAACGAGAGTTTTCACAATGGCTATTAAAACACGGTAGTGGGATAATACCTGTCAAAAAGGAAGATTCTTTTAAAGAGTATATTGAAACACAAAATCAGGGCGTTAATAGAGAAACGGACTAAATCAGATTAAGTCATGACATATTTGAAGATGATGAATAAAATGATTATGCTAAACGAGTTATTTTAACACTAACTAATGTGAATTCACTGTCAATCGATGAGCAAGTGCTTGAATGTTTACCGGAGATCAATGCATTGTGCTAAGTGCTGATTAAATTGAGATGGACGACTCTAATAAAAGAAACAACTCTTCTATTTAGTTTTTGAACAACTTTGTTTCTACAGTTGTGCCACTAATTGTTTAAAATTTAAAATTGGTTGTGTAATTATGTTATTTAGAAATTTATTAAAACTTGCAACAAAATGGTACTCAAATGAAAGTTTGTGCTCTTCAAAATAATCTTATTGATGCTGAGGTTTTAACAGTTGTTTCTGGTGATAAACGAGTATTTTTTTTATCAAGTTTTGTTGACACTGAATCAGATTCTAAATTTTCTTTGTTTTAAAAAGTTGTCTGATCAAACGTTTGATGGAGTTAGTGTATATAAAAAAAAATTGTGTGTTTTTTAGCGTCAACTATTTAAAAGTTTGTTTTTCAAAAGTGATAATTATCCCATTCAAGGAATGATAGGCGAAAAATGTTGTACAAATAATGTTATACTTTGTAATGTTCTGAAGTTCTTTGGATTTTTTATTTCGAAAATTTATAGTTCACAAGCACAAGTTCCATTTTTGTTGACTTTAATTATTAATTATACTTTTTATTCATCATTTATACTGTTAATATATTTGAACATTATTTTATTGCATTATTTAACCAAATTAGTAAGAAACTCATAAATTGCATGCTTTTTATAAGTACTAATATTGTCTATTAAAAATCTCTAATGAGGATAAGATCATTATTTTCTACAATTTTCTGCAACTTATTGAGAACAAATAAAGGATATGTGGGATTTGTGAATCAGACCTATTATGACCCATTTTATGGGGCCAGACTTTCTAGTGAGAGTATATTAGTACAACTTAACAAAAAGTAATTACTTTTTAAAATATACTTCTTCAGTTTATTTAATCTTTTTGTAAATTAATATTTAGCCATTAAAATGAATAAACAAAAAAATAAAAATAAGTTGATATTAGATAATTTTAGAAAATTCCATAGTAATTTTATTTTGCTGTACAAGCTGCAGTACAAAAGGACAAGCTGCAGTATTAAAGAAATTAATGCAATTAGATTAGTGAGTACAGCAACAATTGTGTGGTTTTTTGTTAAAAAGCAAAATTAGGCTTGCAAAAAGTGTATTCTTACATAAATTTAAATTTCAAGGTAGGTTTACTATGGATCACTTTATGATTAGAAATCATCTTGATACCCACATTTTGGCATTTAGGTTTAATTGAAATGAAACAATTGTAAGTATAAAATAAATATATCAGCCTTTTATGTTTTAGACTGTCATTAAAAGTGCAATGCCAAATCCAATTTAAAAAAGATTTTGACTTAACTCTATGCCATAAAAAAAACATTATTACAAGAACATAAATAATGCTTTTTAATTATTTAATTTGTTATTTGCTTTTAAGCTTTAAGTAATTCATAAATTGTAAAAAAGCTAAAATTAGACATTCATCTATCACTAGTATTTCTGAGTTTATTAGCCCTAGAAAAGATTTTATTCCTAGTGAAAACTCTTCATAAGAAAATAGAAAATGTTGCATGGAAAAGAATTAAAACAAAGTAAAAAAAGAACTTTAAAGATGAGACAAAAATTTCCATAGACTGAATTTAAAAGTGTAACTATAACAATAAAACAAAGTTAAATTATTTTTGGTTTAACATTTTAATAAACATTTTAGTGAAAAAAGACTCTCAAGATCATCATAAGTCTGTTTACATCAGATGTCCATAGCTGGATGTCCTCTTTTAGCTACCTCATTTGTTCTAGGCACATTTTTGTAAAAGACTTAAATCTCAAGGATACGTCTGTTCAAAGTTTATTGGGCTTGAATGAAGCTTGATGTAGTTTCTTTCAGGTTTGTCCTATTGGGTTCCTCCCTCATTTTAAACCATGTGTATAATCAGGAACAGCTAATAAACTTTACTGTTTCTTTCAATGATAGTCTGTCTTCAGGGATTAGAAAGTATTCTTGTAAGACATAAATTGCACTTTGCTGAGTGAGAACATGGCAGTTTGGTTGACAGCTCCACTTTGGGTAAAATATTGGCATCCAAGTAGTGCCTAAAGACAATGCATAACCTGAAAAAAAAAAAAAAAAACAATAAGATATATTTTATGAGTAACATCTACTCTAATAACGTTTCCTTTATTATAGCTGCTAGATTTATGGAGGTTCCTTTAGGATGCATTGTTTTGAGACTAATGTATCAAAATATTGGTCCCTCTGACTGAAGGGCAATGATCATGGATTCCATTTTCTTAACACCATAATCATATGGTGCCACAGTTTTCACATCAAAATGTAAGATAAAAGATGGCTGTATAGACAAAGCTGTTTTGAGTTTATTCAGGGTTGGACGTGCAACCTTTTACCAGCTCTAAAAATAGCTGATTGATTGTGGAAGGAGTTGTCCTAGCTCTTTTGTGGGTAGAGATACCAGCTTCTGCCCACATGATAACAATTGGCATTGCCTTAAACCAAAAGTAAAGTAATTATATTTAAAAAAAAAATTTTATTTTTATTTTATGAAGTCATATTATTTCTTTTGGGTGGTTCCAACAACAGCTTAAAATTGTCAGAGTCATTGTCATTTTGAGGGCTTGAACCTGAATATAATTTTATATAATCGAGATCCATGCATCATTTTTGCTATCAACTGCCTGTTAGTAGGATGCTCAAACACTGTTTGGCTGGTTGAGACATACCTCTTTCTATTACCCATTTGATGATCACAAAAGATCTATTCTTCAGTCTTTACTTTTATATTTTTGGTGTCAAGGTATCGAACTTCTCAAATAGTTTTAAAATTGGCCAAGCTTTTTGCTTGTAATCCATATGCAGCAGCTAAACCAGCATTTTCTCATATTCTTTTGAATATGCTCTTTGTAGGCAAATTCCTTCAGCACTTATGTGGGATATTTATGAAAATATATTATAACTAAAATAGAAAATGATTAAAATTTCTTTATTTCTAATTGATCAATAATAGTTAAGTTAATTTTATATTATATTTAATGTTAACTTCTACTAATTTAAAAATTTTTTAATTTAACAATTGTTTTTTATTAAATTGTTCATAGAATATAATTATTTATGTCATAGAAAAGGTTTCATGAGATAATAAAAAATAGCATCACACTAATGATTACTCAGTGAAAGAAATAAAACAGGTCTAAAGTGTGACATGCATGTGATACATGCTGATAAGACAATAAAACATTAAACAAAACTAAGAAAAAACTTGAGAAAAGTCAGCAATAAAGAAATTTCCAATAAACAATATATATATATATATATATATATATATATATATATATATATATATATATATATATATATATATATATATATATATATATATATATATATATAAATATATGCATATATATATATATATATATATATATATATATATATATATATATATATATATATATATATATATATATATATATATATACATATATTATTTATTAAACAGCAAATGCTTGGATAATCAGTTAATAAAAATAAAAATTAGTCTCTTTGTAGGTTTAAGATTTAATTGAAGCAAGATTTCTTACCCATGAATCCTCTTACCTTGTTTGTTTTATTGTAAAAAAGAGTTAAACAGAGTTAACCTTAGTTAACCAGAGTAAGAAACAAATCATGGTAGCTTCAAAGAAAAATGATAGCTTAAATGTTTCAAATACAGATAACATTAGAATTTACTTTTAATTTTACATTTACAGATAATATTAACCATGTTACTCTGTATATATTTTATCCTGATAATCTAGGCAAAAAAGTTGATGGAGGTTTTGTTGCTGTATAATATAATAAAAGTAAAAGAAAAACTTGGAAATATGCAAAACAGATCAAGAAAAAAACCTAAACTGAACTATGTAGCAACTGAACGTTCTGTAAAACAAGTGACAGAAGTAGCCATGCTGATAGTTGGGCCAGATGCAAAAGATGGGTATATTAAAGCAAGAGCTCTGCTATCTGTGTTTAAAACAAAAAAAGAAATTCCATTTAGTTTTTTATGTCATCATACTTCAAAGATATTATGTAACTTTAAGGTAAAGTGGTGTAACATTGACACATCTTTAAAAAAAAAATTTTTTTAGCACGTGACAAAAAAAATTTGTTATCTAATTTTTCTAAGTGTTTACCAATATTGCTGTCATAAACTGTTAAAAATTTAATTCTTTGTGTAATATTATTGATAGTTAATTATTTTTGTTGATGTAGTGCCACTGTTAATGTTACCCTCTCTCTGGGGTAACTTTGACAGTAGAATATTTTATGCTTTAAATGTTAAAAATACCTTATAAGGGTAACAATAAGTTATGTTTTTTTAGGTTTCGCTTTTTTTGGTTGATTTCACTTCATTTAAACTTGCACGAGATTCATCAGATTATCTTTATATTCTTGTAGCAAAAACTATATATTGTGCACTTGTGTGTGATTATATATATATATATATATATATATATATATATATATATATATATATATATATATACATATATATACATATATATATCATATATTATAATGTGTGTATAAAGTGTGTGATTATATATATATATATATATATATATATATATATATATATATATATATATATATATATATATCATATATTATAATAAGGAACTTAATAGCAGTACTCATTGGAGCGTGTTTGACACAGTACTCTTGGCAGCCATAGCAACCGAGATAATAGTGAGAAAGAGTCGCACCACTTTTTTTTATAAGGAAAGTCAAAAAAAGTGTATGCAAATAACTTACGCGAATATCTAAATTACTTCAAATTATGTTATGTTAAAAACATACTAAAACATATATCAAATTTTTTAGTTTTACTTTCACTTAAAAATTGCATTGCGACAACATCTTCTTAAGATTTGATTGATAGCACTCATTTCTGTTTCATAGTCTTTAATATGTTATGTAGTTTTAAATTTTCGTTAAACTGCCTGTGCAGCCGAACGATTAGCACGCAGGGCTTGTGGGACAAGAAGTCCAGGTTCGATTTCTACCTATGGCTACATATATATTTTTAATTTAATCTTTTTCAATTTTTCTAAAATACAAAATAAAACGCTTTTGAAGAAAGAAGTTTTTTTGAAAGAAAGTTGTTTTATTTTGCATTTTAAAAAACAAAAATTAAAAAAAAAAGCAAGCTATTGAACTTACCACACAGCAACCTTAACTTTATTTAAAACAGTAAGAGGGTTTAAAGAATATGTTTTTATAAAAAACATAATTGAAAACTCTAATTTTTTATTTATTATAAACCATTTGATTAAATTTATAACATTTAGAAATAATAAAAAGTTAAATATACACAATATTAAGGTAATAAGAAAATTTAAAGTTTTACAGCTATTTTAACACACCCCCAGTAAACATTCTAAACTGAGTGCGCAACGATAACAGAATTTAGATAACAACCAAAATATAATTATATTTTGTATAATATTGGAAGAGTCAACTCGGACGCCTTAAACTTATAATGCATGAGGCATTGTAGATGTGCACGCTGTAAATTTTTTGTATTTCCTATATTACTCTTATAGATTTCTTAAATATTTTTGAATCTTCTATTATCATAATCATAAATAATATAATTATTGAATATTTTATTTATTTATAAATAGTATGCATTTTTTTTAATCTTTTGAACTTTTCAATCTGTTTTTAAAATTATTAAAGTTCAATTTTTTGATGTTTTACTTAATGAAACATGTTCTGTTTTAAAGGCGATGCATTGAAATTCTGTCTTGACAGGCTGGTAGTTTTATAGAAGCTAAAGATGACCTTATTTTAAATGTAAGTAAGGTATTTTTTATTTTTTATTGGTTTTGAATAATTTTATGTTAGATATTCAATCGCATTTTATATGAATCTATTTATTTAGTACAATGTTATTGTCTGGTGGCGATATTTAGGTTAGATTTTATAAATTTCAATTTACATTTAAAGAATCATTAATATTTACTTCTTAAAAAATTTACATTTGCTTTTTTTACATTCTAATTCAACAAATTTTTTGTACTAAGTGTTTAAAATTGAACAACAATATTTTGTTTGTTATTTTAGCTCTAGTGCCACAGCTTATAACATTGCTGGTTTTAATTTCTAATTTACCTTCATCTTTAAAACTGATTTAAAAAAAAATTTAATATCTTCTTTAATATGATTGTATTATTCTATTTTATGAGATATTTTACTAATAGTTTGATTGCTTTCAATTGTTACTTTTTTTATTTTTAGGTTATTCTTATAAAGTGTTTGTACGCTATTAAGATGTTAATAAGAGCCCACATCCTATAGTGCACATAGGGTGTGGGCCCAGAATGGGAAAAGATTTTCCTTCATTAGAGAGGAAGAAATTACCCTTGCCAAAAGTGGGTGGAGTTAAAGTAAGAAGGGGAAAATACTTAACTACATCTATAAAGGTGTAAATAAATGTTTTTAGTTTAATATATATATTTTTATTAACCGTTTTTGTTAAATTTTGTTAGTAAACAAATACAATTTTGTTTCTTTTTTTTTTAATAATAAGTTATGTTTATAAAAAATTGTTGTTGAGAAGGTGTACATTCTGTTTCTACACTAAACACCATCAAAATTTCAGTCAGCAGAACATGCAAAATATTAAAATAATTTGCTGCTGTGGCGGTGTTTATGATCCCTCCATTTGAGAATAATATTTTATTGTCACTTTAGATTTTGTGATTACTTTAAATTGCAATTAATAATTTTCATAATAATCAACAATCACTGAATTAGAGGGTAACTAATAAGTACCTACAATAAATTCGCGAAAGAACTTTTTCACTGTGTATGTTCTTTATTGATGTGTTCTTATCTGTTCATGAAAACATTATTTTTTTTGATTAAAAGGATCTTATTTTTAATGTTGTGCCTAGCGAAACAGTACCATTGATTTAATTTTTTATCTTAAAGTCATGGTAGTAAAGCTTTATTGGTTTATTTTAAGTCACGGCTGCGAATATTATTGGTTGATTTTGAAAGTTTTATTTGTACAAATTTAAAAAGAATTGCAACTATACATTGTACATTTAGCATTGTGTTTCTTAATGATTCAACTTCTACGATGATCCGGGATCGAGTCCTTCACTGAGAAAAATGTTTTTAAATGTTTTTAACTATTTTTTATTGAAAGTTATTATTATTGTTGTACATTGAAAGTTACATTGACTTTTTGTTATTTACATATATCGACTGATATAGGGATAGGCACAGTAAGTGTACATACATCAACTGATTTAAGGATAGGCGCAGTGAAGCATATACATCGATTAAGGATTTTGGTTTGGGCATGCATTCTTAAAATAAAAGAAAAAAAATCAACCAATCAGAAATCACTCCCATAACTTTAAGAAAAAAATTAAAGCGATGCTACTGTTGCGCAAGCAACAGCGTATTTTTAAAAAGAAGTTAACATTTTACTATATCCTTTTTATTTATTTTGTTTGTTTTTATGATTTTACCTTTATTATCTCATGATAGTAGAGTTATTTGTCATGTTTAACTGGAAATACTTTAAATTTAGTTGTTATTTTAGTTCTTTAGTTAACTTTGGTGCTTTACCAACTATCATTGGTTTACTTTGTGTACTGTTAAAATATGGTTTTAACTTAGTAAACTTTAATTATTTAAAATTTACTATGTTGATCATTAGCTAATAGTTTAAAAAGAAATTAGTTTGTCGCAATCAAGGTAAGAATAATTTTATTTTCTGGTTGAATTGCAAAATTTGTTTGCACTGTTAGCTCTTATATTTTTGTTCTTTTGTGTAATAGCTAATTGTCTTTGCAGTGACTCTTACAGATTTTGACTATTTTTAACAATGCTCTAGAAAAAGATCAGCAAGAGGTAAATTGGTTTGTAGTGTTTATATGATTTTTCATCATGTCATAATTTTTTTATTTTTTTATTTCAGATATATCTTACAATGCTTTTTCAGCATATTGCAGAGGAAATAGAGGACCCACATCTCATAAGACACATAAGATTCTTTCTTATAGTTAACAAGTTATTAATGTACTTTAATTAGTTAAGACTGTGCATTAAAGAGATAACTTTCTTTCTTATAGTTAACAAGTTATTAATGTACTTTAATTAGTTAAGACTGCGCATTAAAGAGATAACTTTCTTTCTTATAGTTAACAAGTTATTAATGTACTTTAATTAGTTAAGACTGCGCATTAAAGAGATAACTTTCTTTCTTATAGTTAACAAGTTATCGATGTACTTTAATTAGTTAAGACTGCGCATTAAAGAGATAACTTTCTTTCTTATAGTTAACAAGTTATTTATGTACTTTAATAAGTTAAGACTGCGCATTAAAGAGATAACTTTCTTTCTTATAGTTAACAAGTTATTAATGTACTTTAATTAGTTAAGACTGCGCATTAAAGGGATAACTTTCTTTCTTATAGTTAACAAGTTATCAATGTACTTTAATTAGTTAAGACTGCGCATTAAAGAGATAACTTTCTTTCTTATAGAAAAATTTTTTTACATGCAAACTTTTATTTTCTTTGAAATGAACGAAGTTAATGAACGAAGTTAATGAACGAAATTAATGAACGGGAGAAGAAGTTATAAAGTACTGAACATTAATCATTAACTCAAAACATTGATTTTTATATTTTGCTCTTTTTTAAAAGTTATTGAAATAAAGCGAAATTATTAAAATAGTCGGTGTGGAATAGACTTACTATGACCAGTATCATATGAGTCATGGTAAGTCCGTTATTTTTCACATATTCAAGTCAACTCATGTTTTTTGAAACTTTTTATACCGAAGGTAATTAACACATTTCAAGCAGGTATTCTAAATATTATTTAGACTGGTACCAATATCCAATCCATTGATAAATAGCGATTGGAGCAAGATCTACCAAAACATTTAAAGTTGTTTAAAATTAATTTTAAAAGGAATATATTTTTTTTTCATAGCTTTAAAAAGTAAACAATAAGTATAATTTTTCTATAGTTATTTTTTACTGCTTACTAAAGCATATTTAAGGAAGGAACAAGTTTAGAAAAGGTCGATGTGGAACAGATGTACCAAGACCCATATTTTACGGGTCATGACAGCTAGTATGTATATAACAGCCATATACATACACACACATATATATATGTGTGTGTATATAACGGCAGTCTATAATCAACAACTGCTTGAAATGACAAAAATAGCTATTTTGACCTCCCAAAATAAATTCTTGCTGGTCATGGTTGAGCGAACAAAAAAAAAATCAGAAATTTGAAAAACAAGATTTGACTAATAATATGGGTGTAATTTGGAAAATGCATATGCTACAATTTCATAAAATCATTTAATTTTAGAAAAAGTATTTAAAATAGTTTTATTGTTTGTCAAGCTACTTAAATTTGCTTCATTGACGAATATTTAATATGATGTAAACTATATCTATTAATTTGCTTCAGTGACGAATATTAAATATGATATAAACTATATCTATTAATTTGCTTCGTTGAGGAATATTAAATATGATGTAAACTATATCTATTAATTTACTTTGTTGACAAATATTAAATATGATGTAAACTATATCTATTAATTTGCTTTGTTGACGAATATTAAATATGATGTAAACTATATCTATGAATTTGCTTCGTTTACGAATATTAAATATGATGTAAACTATATCTATTAATTTCTTTGCTTAACTTATTTAGATTATTTTCATTTTACTGCTAAAAATCCTTTTTTGATTTTCAAATGAATGAAGTCTTAATTTTTTTATTATTTTAAGAAAAATATATTATTTTAATAGTATTAATACAATATATTATTTTAATAATACAATATATTATTTTAATAGTAATATAATAAAATATAATAAGTGATGTATTTAACTAAGAATATTTTTTCTTTCATCTGTACTTAGTCTCTTAGTCTAGGTTTCTTTTTCAAATCTTTTTATTTCTTGAAGTTTTATCGCTAATTGCAGTAAATAAATGAAATATATATATTTAGTAAAAATCTTGTTTTGTGTAACATTAGTAATTTTTATAAATTTTGTAATTTAGTAATTTTTGTGTATCAATACATTTTATAGTTGTGTTTCATAAAATATCTTCTTAGTATTAAAAGTAAAGTTAAAAGTATCTGTAAATGTAAATGTAAAGTGTAAAGTATCTGCGATTGAAGTTAATAACTTTATTGTTAACTAATTAACATTATCAGATTTGAAAATGATGCTAATGAGCAGAGATATAAAATGTGCAATCATTTTTCTACTTTAACATCATTAACTTTAAAATTGAAGTTCTTCTTTTATTATAATTTGAAATTGTTGTATGTAACTAAGGACAATTCAACTGTAGGTTGTTTTTATTTTTTTATTCAAACTTTTCATTTATTTTTTCTTAGCTTTTTCCGCCATTTGCAAAGTCATTGCAATAAATAAATTATTTTAAATAAATTTAAAATTATCAATTGCGCATTTGCACTTTTTTTCCTATTAATCAATAAATCAAAGAATTAGACAAAATATATATTTGAATTCATTTTTTGTAAAAACTTAGTTTTATGCAACATGTAACAATGTAATTGTAATGCTATGTAACATAAGTAATTGTTATAGTAGCATTTCATAAAACAATTTATTTTGGTATTAAGTATTCAGTTAAAATTTTTTAAATATTTTATAAAAATTGTTTTAATATTAAAAGAAAAAATTTAACATTAATTAAAATCAATTACTTGAACGTTACCAAACTTCCTTTTTTAATTGAATAAAAATGTGTCAGGAAAAAGTTATTTATTTGCGAGTTTTCATTTTAAAAATTCATTGATTTTATTTTAATTTTTGCTAGTGATACATAAAACTTTTCTGCCTTTTATTCAAAAAATAAAATCACAATTAAAGATTAACTTTTTATTTCAAATTATGATTAGAATATTTCTTTTTTTTAAGAAGAAAAAAAAAAAAAAGATTTTGAACAGGAAAATAATTTAGAGATAGCGAGACTATCAAAAATCTATAAATTCGAAGATTTTAAACTTTTTAAAATTTTATAAAAATCATCGCATACTATCAGAGTTGTTAACAAGGTCAAAAGTAGGAAGACCAAGGCCAAGGCCACATGTTACAAGGCCAAGACCAAAAGTTACAATGCCAAGAATTTTAAGGTCAAGGCCAAGATTAAGAGTTCCAAGCCTTCACAAATATTTTCAAGACCAAAGACGTCAATTTTTGCCTTACGTTAAGGCCAATTATTAACAAAACTGTAAGTAGCAAGTGCTATGACAATAAAACCACGTTTTGTAGAAATAGACCAGAATAGAAGGTTATGCGCAGAATTCAATAAAATCAATAAGAAAAAATATATTTTTTTTAGGCCAAGGCCAAAACAATCAAGGCCAACGGCAAAACAATCAATGCCATGGCCAAGGCCTCAATTTTTGGCCTTAAGGCAAGGCCAAGGACTAACAACTCTGCATACTATGAAATATATATTTAGGTTAATATTTAGAATTGACAACTATGTATATGAAGAAGTAAAACACAAAATATAAAACATACTTTACGTTCTGGTATGTTAATGATACTTGGATTTTCTTTAATAATTAGTTCAATGCTTTCAATATCATATTTTAATCTGATGGCAGCCGTCAATTTTGTATCCTGTATTTAAAAAATAGATAAAAATAAACTATTGAAGTTATTAAAATTATTTATTTAATAAAATTTGCCAATGCTTAAACAAAATCAAACAACTAATTTAATAAATAAAAAAATAACTTCTTAAGTTGTTTAGACAAAAAGTTTTATTTGAAATTAAATTTATGTTTAGTTATTCATGATTTTAGTTGCTGTTTTTAAATTTATGTTACATATGCTGTTATTCATGATTTTAGTTGTTGTTTTTTTAAATTTGTGTTGTTACATATGCTGTCATTTATGATTTTAGTTGCTTTTTATTTTAATTTATGCATTGTTATAATTTTAGTTGTTGCTTTTTAAAATTTGCTGTATGCTGTTATTGTATTGTTATATGTTATTGTATATATGCTGTTATTTATGATTTTAACTGTGCTTTATTTAACTGTGTTTTATTTTTATGCATTGTTATTCATAATTTTAATTTTATTATTTTTAATTTTTTTTTTAAACATTTCTAAAAAATTGAAACTTAAATAACAACATTTTATAAATCAAATGTTTTTATTATATTAAAATAACATTTTTATATATTAAAATAACATTTTATTATTAACTGATTTTATCATGTTTATTATATTTAACATTTTAACATATATAATATTTATTGTATTAACATTTTATTATATTTAACAAATTAACAATTTATTTTTATTATTTTTAATTTTTTTATATTTTTATTTTTAAAACATTGAAACTTAAATGACATAACATTTTGTAAATCAAATGTTTTCATTAAAATAACATTTTATAAAAACTTACATAAGGATTCTTTGTTAGATCAATGGGCTCCTAAAATTAAATTAAATCCAAATTTAAACAACTAACAAACTTAATGAATAAATCAACAAAACAATAAAATACTACTTAGTTAAATAACAGTAAGTGAAAAAGATGCAAGTATTAAGGTGTAAGGAAATGCATAAAATCATAAATTCTTATATTTAACTTAATACTTTATTTAATAAGTCATATATTTATTTATATAAATCAAGTAGATAGTTAAAGATCAATCTAATCTTCATCTTCTAGGATTAACTCTAACTTCCAATCTTTCTTGGAAACAATATATCAAACCTGTTGCAAAATTAGCATCTACTAAGCTTACGTCTCTTTACCGAGCTCGACACTTTCTTATTCCAGATTCTATTCTCTATCTCTATAAATCTCAAACCTGGCCTTGTATGGAATACTGTTACCATATCTAGGGCGGATCTTCTGATGATGCCCTTTCTCTTTTAGACAAGGTGCAAAAACGCATTGTAAACATAGTTGGACCTGCTCTTGCAGCCAACCTCCAACCATTATCACATCATTGTAATGTTGCTTCTCTTTCTCTTTTCTACAAATACTATAATGGGCAATGCTCTAAAGAGCTAGCTTCTCTTGTGCCATCTACTAAAATTCATTCTTGTGTTACTTGTCATTCAATTAAGTCTCATCCTTTTTCTGTGACTGTTCCTAAGTGCTCCAAAAACTCTTATTTGTCTAGTTTTTTTCCTCGAACATCACTTCTTTGGAATTTGCTTCCTTCATCTTGCTTTACTGATTCATATAATTTGCAATCCTTCAAGTCGCCCATCAATCGTTATCTTGCTCTAAAATCTTCATCTTTTCTCTTCCAGTAACTTCCAACTTTAATTAGTGGTTGCTTGCAGCCTTGTTAGAAGCAAAGATGTTTAATATATATATATATATATATATATATATATATATATATATATATATATATATATATATATATATATATATATATATATATATATATATATACATATATATATATATATATATATATATATATATATATATATATATATATATATATATATATATATATATATATATATATATATAGATCTATAGTTTGTTGGCTTTGGGAAGAGCGGAAGGAAAAAAGTGATTCTTACGCCAACACATACGTCACTTTTAATTACTTTTGACTTTCGTCCAACATTTTCGTGTTGGACGAAAGTCAAAACCATTAATTTAATTACAAATTAATTGTTATATAAAAAAACCACAAAAACGCAAATTTAATTGACCGGAATGTTTTTAAAAACATTCTAAATGTTTTTAAAACATTCTGAATGTTTTTAACAATATAAACAATGTTTTTATTTTTATTTTTTTTAATAAAATGTTTTTATTTTTTTTAATAAAATGTTTTTATTTTTCATTTTTTTTACTGTAAATCATGCGCAGAGTGTTGCTACATCGACTATCTTATAGCCTGACTCGGTAGGGAGTGCTGCTACATCGACTGACAAATAGCCTGACTCGCAAGGGAGTGCTGCTACATCGACTGACAAATAGCCTGACTCGCAAGGGAGTGCTGCTACATCGACTGACAAATAGCCTGACCCGCAAGGGAGTGCTGCTACATCGACTGAGGGTTTGGTTGGGGCAGGCAGTCTATCATTATTAAAAAAAAAAAATTCCGGTCTTGCATTTTAATTTTTACTTTTTGTCAACAAAATATGGAAAAAACTTTCGGACAACATCTAAGGGTTCTATATATATTTACAAGCATCTCAAAATGGCTGAAAATTGGACTGTTTAGGCAAATGGACATTTTGCTTTTAGATGTATTTGAGTTCTAAACTGCAACAAACTGCCTATATTTTGCCCATTTATTGCAGACAGTTGTAGCAAATCAGAAAACTTGCTACAGTTAGTTTCATTTTGGCATATTTTAGCAATTTCAGAAACTCTTCCAAAGTTGAAGAAATCATAGTTTTTCTATAACTCAATACAAGTTAATAAAAACCACTCTTTTAAAGAGAGAACTATCCAGAAAATTGTTCTAGAAAAAATGAGACACTTGTTGAAAGTGAGAAAAAAGTTATACAGCTCTAAAGTAATCTGTTTTGACCATGTGTAAATTAAGTGGGGCCATTGTGTCATGTTTCTAAGGCAATAAATTCTGAATTGTTGTACTTGGAAGTCTGAAATTTCAAGTTTAACTTATCTACATAATGCACATAACAATATATTAAAATCAGGAAAATCAGAGATGGTGATCCACAAGCCATTGGTTGAAATATAATGATTTGTTCCTATATAAACCAAAAATTTATAATAACAAAATATTAATAATAACTAATACCTTTTTATTTATTATAACTTCATTCTTAGATTTATTATTACTTGATGTATCTTGATAGATACAATGAAATCCAACCCCTTGAACAGGTATTTTATCTAAATTATTTAGAAAGATATTTATAGTAATATATTGAGATAAAAAATATATTTCTTGCAACTTTACTTTTTTTTGGTACCTTCTAATGTCATTAATATTTACTATATTTTAACCTTTAAATTCATCTTTAAAATATTTTTTTTAAATAAACTCTAATAAAATGGAAATGTTTAAATATATGGGAAATTAATTTTTTTTTTAAATCTTAAAAAAAAGAAAAAGAGCTTGAAAAAAAAAAAGAATTTGTTTATATAAAAAAAAATATTTAAGTCTTGAAATAATTTAAATAAAAAGCAGATCCTGATGCAGTTGATGGATAAAGATTCCTTGTAACATTTGAGATCCGGAGAAATAGCTGATTGACTGACATTGGCTAGTTTAAAAATTATTTTAGATGGTGATCCAGCAGTTTCTAAGTAAATGCCACAAATTCTTTCAAGGTTGATTTGTTCGTTTGACATGTTTTGTTCATACTTTGAAGTTCTATATTTTTAAAACAAAATTTCAGGAAACCTAGTTTTTTTTATTGTATACAACTCTAGACTTACTTTAATAAAACCTTGATATTTAATTTTCTGTCAACGGCTACCTAAAAAACCTAAAAAATCATTTGCAAATATAAAAAAGTTGATTTTTGAATTTAAGAAGCAAAAAGATATTTTTTAGTTTAATTAAGATTCAATTTGGTTAAAAATTTCAGAAAAAAAAAATAGCGGGTACTTATGGGTGAAGTTACAAAATCAGAACAATGAGATTAACACAAAATGCATTAAAAACAATAAAAATAGTGTTATTGGTGTACTTTAGTTTGTATTATATATTGTAATACAAAGTATGTATATATGTAAAAGTATTTCATAATCAGTACTAGAAACAAGTCTTAAATGAAGCCTGTATTGAACTCAGTTTTTAAATAGTCCTAGCTCCTCCCTGCCCCCTGCCCATTTGTTCAACAGTTCCAGGAACAAGAAACCACCATTGTTCATACTAAAACTACTTTACAGACAAGACGAGTGTTATTTGACAATATGCATACTCATGTTAATGTTTCTCAAATGCGGCAGACTTTTCTTTCACCAGGAATTAATACAGCATGTGTTTATGATGCAA
>NC_088925.1:15762500-15777500 GCF_038396675.1 Hydra vulgaris | reverse complement strand
TATATATATATAATATGTAGTAATATATACTATTATATATTAATATATAATATATATATATATTAATATATAATATATATATATTAATATATATATATATATATATATATATATATATATATATATATATATATATATATATATATATATAAATTATGTTAGCGTATTCTACAAATAGAGTGCTCAATATTCTTAAAGAACAGACCAATTATAAATTAGTAAAAACACTTTCCTAATTTTTATTTGTCATCAACAGCATGTTTCACCAGTAGATTAATCAGGAAGCTTGCCAATGGAGTGACACCTTAATAAAACAAACAAGTAAAACAAACAAGTAAAACAAAAAATATACAGCCCAATTGTTATATATTACAAATATTTAAATATTTAATATTAGAATACCAGACAAACTAATTTTAAAACATAAATGATGGAGACATGAAATAATAAAGAGTACAAATGAAAATAAAATAAAAAAGTCATCAAAAATTAAGTGCTTATTGTGCAAAAATTATTGCTTCCTGATGAACCTACTGATGGCAAAACATGCTGTTAAAGACAAATAAAAATTAGATAAGTGTTTTTACTAATTTATATATATATATATATATATATATATATATATATAATATATATATATATATATATATATATATATATATATATATATATATATATATATATATATATAAAGCGGCATCTGTTATCCCTATTTTCAAAATTTCTGGAGAACAATCTGAATCATCTAACTATCATTCCATTAGTCTTCTTCCTATCATAAGTAAGGTTTTTGAATCTTTAATTTAAAAACAATTAATCTTTCATTTTGAATCTAACAACTGACTTTCTGATTATCAATATGGATTTCAATCTTCTCTTTCTACAGCTGATTTGTTAACAGTAATATCTAATAGGTTTTATGGTCCATTAGATAGAGGTGGAGAGGTTATCTTATTTAGAAATGTCAGAAGTCTATCACTTCTGACATTTCTAAAGCTTTTGATAAAGTTTGGCATGCTGGTCTTCTCCATAAGCTTTCTACTTACAGTTTTTCTGGTAACATATTAAGATTATTGAGTCCTTCCTTTCTAATCATACTATAAAAGTTGTCCTCAATGGACAGTACTCTTTTTCATATTCTGTAACTTCAGGGGTTCCTCAAGGTTCTATCCTTGGCCCTATACTCTTTTTTAATTTACATTGACAATCTTTCAGATAATCTCACATATAAGGTGGCATTGTTTGCTGATAATGCTACCATTTATTCTTGTCGTGATAAGAAGCCAACACTCTCTGATTGCTAAGAGGGGCATTTAAGCTTGAAAAGGGTTTACTTTTGCTACAGAATAGGGCTCACAGTGGCAACTTTAATTCAGATAAACCTAAATTTTTTCAGCCAATCATTATCGCAATAGTTTAGATCTTCCTATATTTATGAACGGTAATGTACTCAATGAGTCATCTATCCTTCATCTTCTAGGATTAACTTTTACTTTCGATCTTTCTTGGAAACCTTATATCTAATCCATTTCAAAATTAGCATCTGCTAAGGTTGCATCTTTGTATTGACCTTAACAGTTTCTTACTCCGGATTCTATTCTCTATCTTTAGAAATCTCAAATCCGGCCTTGTATGGAATACTATTGCCATATCTAGGCCAGATCTTTCAATAATTTCTCTTTTCAACAAGGTGCAAAAATGCATTGTAAACATAGTTGGACCTACTCTTACAGCCAACTTTTAACTATTATCACATTGTTGTAATATTTTTTTATTTTTTTTTATTTTATTTTTTATTCACCTCCTCAAGGCCGAGAAGGCCACTACAGATGAGGAGGCTACTTAATAGTGGTTATAACTCTCTCTCAACTCTAAAACTCTGAAACATGAACCTTGTTGAAAAGGCCGCTGTGCTGAGAAACAAGTTGAAAAATAAATTGAGAAAGCTTCTCTTTCCCTTTTTTACAAATACTATAATGGGCACTGCTCTAAAGAGCTAGGTTCTCCTGTGCCATCTACTATAATTCATTCTCGTGTTACTTGTCATTCAATTAAGTCTCATCCTTTTTCTGTGATTGTTCCTAATTGCTTCAAAAACTATTCGTCTAGCTTTTTTCCTTAAACATCGGTTCTTCAGAACTTGCTTCCTTCTTCTTGCTTTCCTGACTCATATAACTTGCAATCTTTTGAGTCATTATCTCTATAAACTTTATCTTTTTTCTTCCAGTAACTTCCAACTCTAATAGTGGTTGCTTGCAGCCTTGTTGGAAGCAAAGATATTAAAAAAAAAAAAAAAAATGGAGATTGTGGAGGTTTGTGAAGATGGTTAGCTATTTTAAATATGAGCCATTCCTTGAAATACTATTTTGTGTCTTAAGCGCTTTATTTGGTCTGCTTCATTTTTAACTCGTCCATCCAATGAAAACACATTAAATTTTAACTCATTTCTGAAAATGAATAATTTCCAGAATGTTTGTGATTCATTTGTCTGAAGCTTTGGAAAGTGTAAGCATTTGGCTTTATTAACTTTGCTGATGTAGGGCTTTTTTAATGGTACTCAATGATTATATCCAGCATTTCTGGATATTCTTAGGTTTTCTAAGGTTATTCTTACAGTTTCAGGATTCACTTCTAAATTGTAATTATTTTGTAGCTTTCCAGCAAGTTAGCTTGACGATGCAACGATTCAATTTTCCTTGGCCGTCTTGTGCGAGGCTTATCAGTAATTTTTTTAATAGTTTGGTATTTCTTGATGATGGACTGAACATTTGCATGTGATTTCTCCTATATTTCGCTGTGATTTACCCTCCTACCATAGCATAACAATAAGTGTCCTAATATCCACTTCAGCTCTCATTTTTAATCATTTATTACAAATTTAACGAAAATAAAAAATATAAAATATAAAACAAAAGTAACGCATAAATATAAATAAATCTAACTTATATAGAAAATGTTGCTTAATAACTGATTTATTAAAATAGAGGTGAAAATGCATGGTGGATGAAACTTTGGCACTAACACATGCATTTTTTATTTCAAAATTCTATATCTTAATTATTATTCATTACGGAATTTAAAAAGTATTTTTGCACAATATTTTTTGAATATTCAATTGGTTTAATTCAGTTGAAATAATGCTTATATGTTTACTGAATAAAAAATCACACTTGTAAAATGCACAAAATGGGTTGATGTAAATTTTTTTGACACAATGTAAATATAATATATATATATATATATATATATATATATATATATATATATATATATATATATATATATATATAATATATATATATATTTGCATACATATGTATATATACATATATATATATATATATATATATATATATATATATATATATATATATATATATATATATTCATTTTTTCCCCATTAGTAGCCCATAAGCTTTTTTAAATTTTTATAGCTCCTGGATACCAAAAACTAGAAAGAAGTAATCTTTTTGTGACTTTCAAATCCAGAGTCCTTTATGGGACTCCGCATCCCTGGCTCTCGCTCTTGCCCAGACTACCCTGAAATGGTTTATAGGAGCAATTTGCAGCTCTTACAAAAGAATATTTTTTTCTCTCAAAAGTATAATAATAAATTTTCTCTCATAAGTATAATAATAAATTTAATTAATAAATATAATTGTAACTAAAATGAAAAGCAAAGTCATTTTTATAAAAAAAAATTATTATTATTGCATATTAAACTGCAATGCATTTTAAAAGGCACGGTTGTTGCAAAAAACCAAAAAAGAGCGCCAACTTAAATGCAAATTTTTAGATCGGATTGGACTAACTGATAAATATAAAAGTATTACACCCTAAATTATATTGATAAAATATAAAATTATTTAACTAATAAAAAATAAAATGACTACTCTCAAATTATTGCATAATAATTTTCATTTTATGAATTTTTTTTTTTTTTTTTTGTAATTCACCCATCCCCAAGGCCTAGAAGGCCACTACAGATGAGGAGGCTACTTGTGGTTATAACCCTCTCCCAACTCTATAACTCCAAAACACGAATCTTGATGAACAAGGCCGCTGCGCATAGAAACAAGTTGAGCGGGGTACTACAAGGGACGTGGTGGAAATCGAACTCAGAACCTCTCGCTTATGAAGCGAGCGCTTTACCACTACACCACTGCCGCATTAATTATGCTGCAATAATTATGAAATGAATTACATATTTGATATATTAATTACTTTAATATATTATTCACTTTTATTATGGAATTTTTAATTGTTGTAATAATTTTTAAAATGATTGCATTCTATTACAATAAGAAAAAATAAAACATTTTTTATGAGCAGTAAAAACTTTTATAGCTCTTTGTCAAATTTTTAAACAAATAACTAATGTTGTTAGTAAATAAATGGATAGCTAGTGTAAAAACCCAGAGACACCTCTTGTCTAAAAAAATTTTTCACAGCACAATAAATGACGCTTCTTATGTATATATTCTTGTAACATTAACGTTACAAACATATGCTTGTAACAAGTATAAAATCAAATTTTGTAATTATTAAAAAAATTTTTAAATAAATAAAAAGATAGCTTATGCAAAAACAAACTAAAAGCTCTCATAAGAAGTTGTTTCGAGGACCAGCTTGCACGACTTGCCATGCTCGTTTAAGAGAGCTTTTCTGCGTTCTTGGGCTCATTTACTCCCGTTAAGGCCTCTATATATATATATATATATATATATATATATATGTATATATATATATATATATATATATATATATATATATATATATATATATATATATATATATATATATATATATATATATATATATATATATATATATATATATATTAGGTGTTTCTTATTTTTGAAGATTCGATTTTTGCATGGGCCACCCTGCCATTTGGTTCATTATCATAAAAAAGTAATACCCTTTTCTTTTTCTTTTTTTTAGAATGATTTTTAGGGGTCGCTACCAACCCTACAGTATTTCGCAAATGTACCCTAAAAATGCTTATGTTGCGTATGATGTTATGCAACAAAAGTGGTTGGTGCTTAGCGTACAAACCACTTTTAACTAGTAATTTTTCTACTTTTAGTGTGCAGAATTGTGTCTATAATGCTTAATTGTTCCTTTTGCAGGTTAAACTAGTGTAACTACTCAGGGTTGCCACTATTAAAACTGAGGCTAAAAATAAGGACTTTAAGGAGAATTAAGGATATATTTTCCCAATTTATAAGGAGATTTGGTCGCGAACACCAATTTTTTCGAGCCAAAAATAAGGAGAATTAAGGAGAAAATGATTACTTTAAAAACAGAAACATTCTTTTTTCAATAAATATTAAATATAAATAGATAAACTATTATAAATATAATATACTATACATACATATATATATATATATATATATATTATAACTTATATATTAAACTATTATAAATATAATATACTATACATATATATATATACATATATATATATATATATATATATATATATATATATATATATATATATATATATATACATGTATATATATATATACATGTATATATATATATATATATATATATACATGTATATATATATATACATGTATATATATATATATACATATATATATATATATATATATATATATATATATATATATATATATATATATATATATATATATAACATTATTAAAAAAGTTCACTTTTCTTTTTAACAAGCTTCTTTTTTTCAACATAAAGCTTTTCAAGAGACTCTAGTTTTTCAAAGGCAGCTCTTTTTAAAGCATTAGATTTTGATATGTCAGCTCTAATGTCATCTAATTACAAAGAGAATCATTAAATAATGACATTTCATTTAGTATTATATGAACTAAAAATTAGTAAAAGAAAAACAAGGACAGCCTAATTTCAAATTTCAAAACTTGACCTAAAATATATGTAACACTTGATTAAAAAATATTATACTTAAGTCTTTGATTTCCATGGCCAGCCACTTTGTACATGGAAATCAAAGACCTAAGTATAATATTTAGTATAATAGACTTTTTAAAAATCTAAAAAATGATTTTTAAACCAAAAAATTAAAAATAATTAAACATGTTAATTAAAAAAAAGATAAGCTAAAAGTTAAGGATATATTTCTAATAATATATAAGAACAATTAAAAAAAAAATACAGCAAAAAAAACTATTTTATTATTTTGTAGAACCACATTTCTCTTGTAATCATTGATTTACTCTCTTTGGCATTGAATTTACAAGACTTGATATATTGTTGATATCTGATATCGTTGTTTTCTCCTTTAAATATATCGATAGAGGGAATAAGGCATTATCAATATTCTAAAATTTCAATATCTATCAAAATTAATTCAACCTTCAAATAATCAATAGCATACAACTCCTGTATAGTTCATGCAGGCCCAAATGCCTACATGTGCTCCTACTTTGCTTGGTTCGCTTTAATGTAAAATCGAATATGCAATATTTAACTTTTTTTTCAAATTGTTTTTTAGACAATGAAATAGTCCTTGGTTTCAAAGAAAAATAGATTTGTAACGTGTTTTTTCATAGGTTGTCAACGGTGACGAGTTTCATGCTGTATTTTTTTATAGCTCATTTTGTAACTCTTTTATTATTTGATTTATTTATGTTTTTATTAGTAATATTTCAAACAACAAAAACAAATTATTTGATTTATTTATGTTTTTATTAGTAATATTTCAAACAACAAAAACAAATTATTTGATTTATTTATGTTTTTATTGGTAATATTTCAAACAACAAAAACAAAAATTTAGAGTTAGTAAATGCTGATGAAAATAAAAGCAAAATTATAAAAGAAAATCATCAAATAAAGCCTCAACTTTTAACCAACATTAAAAAAATGAAAATTATAAAGTAGATGTTTTAAAATTATATTTAATTAGTAATACAAAGTAATATTTAAGGAAACAACATGTCAATTAAATAGTAAAGACTTTACGTATTAATTAGCACTAATAAAATATTGAAAAAATTAAACAGTTTTCAAAATAATTTCAATCAAACAGGTGCTTTAAAAAAAAAGAAAAAGTGGGCTCTCTCTATATATAAATATATATTTATATATATATATATATATATATATATATATATATATATATATATATATATATATATATATATATATATATATATATAAATATTAGTGTGAATCTCAAAAAAACAATTTATAAAAATATTTTTTGTGTGTCATGAAATTCTGTTCTATATATTAAAAACAATGACTTTCAAAAATTTTAGAATAAGAAATATTTTAGAGGTTTCCTAACACACCGGCCCCTAATACTTAAAAAATATATAGTTTTTCAAAAGTAGGTCATGTTGGGTCTAAAATTAAGCGAAATTTTAAAAACATTTTAAAAATAATCATCATTTAAAAAAAAAAAACAATATTTCACTGCTATGAAAACTACAAAAAATGCACCTTTTTCATTTTTCCTTTAAAATGTCATATTTATTGCAGTAAAATCTAATGTGAATTTTTTTTAATAAAATGATGATTATTTTTGAAATTTTTATAAAATTTTGCTTAACTTGTGACCCAATATGACCTACTTTTGAAAAACTATTTTTTTGAAATCATTAGAGACTGTTCAAATATTTAAGGGTGTTGGGGAAACTTTAAAAAAATTGAAAGTCAGTGTTTTTTCAATATATAGAATACAATTAGGTGTCAGACAAAATCAATTTTTTTAAATAGTTGTTTTGTGATGCACTCTAATGTTTGTATATATATATATATATATATATATATATATATATATATATATATATATATATATATATATATATATATATATATATATATATATATATATATATATATATATATATATATATACATGTATATATATATATATAAATATATACACATATATATACATATTTATACAGGTGTAGGATTTTAAATCAAAGAAGTAACTATTTGCTTCTCTATTGATAAGTTTTATCTATATATTTTAATAAAATTTCCTTGAAGATAATGATAGAAAATAAGGAGAAATTAAGGAGAGCAGTTAAATTTGAACTTTTTTTAAGGTTATTTAAGGACTTTTAAGGAGCTTTTTTTTTTTTAAAGGATATTTGAGGCTTTTAAGGAGGAGTGGGAACCCTGCTACTGTGCAATGATGGCTTCATCAACCAGTGCAACGATAGCTACCAGAAAGAAAACAGAGATATGGCTTATTGGACAGATGTCCTCTTCTTTAGATAGTGTTTTGCTTCCATCAAAAAGGGAAGTGTTGGCCCTTTTCTTCCATTACAAGCAGATTGCCAAGCAAAGCATTAGGGAAGCATTACACTCCACAGCAAATGATGTTTTTGAAGTTTGGTCAAAGGCCCGAATACCAGTGCAATTAAAGAACCATGTTGTCCCTAAGATCGAAAACATTTACAAGGAATGGGAAAAAGTTGAAGAAAAATAAAGAGAATAAAGCTAAGAATTCAGATTATTTGAAACAAAAAAAAGACCAATGGAATGAAGGGTTAGAAGAACTATTCGATATTGCCCATGCCAACGCATTGGAAATGATCACCATTCAGGAGGATAAGGACTTTCTATTATGCCAAAGACAGAAAATTCGGAGAGGCAAAATGGGTCCAGTCGATAAGAAACTGGCAAAGCAAGAAGAAGTACCAAGAAAAAGACAAAAAGAAATGAACCAAAAAAGGGACCGAGAGGAGATGGCAAGAAAATCTTGAGAAGAAACAGTTGTTCTTTCATCAGCATCTAAAGGTGAAGAAAACCCTAAAGAAGATAGCATAACTCAGGAAGATCCCTTGCCTGGTAACCAAGATGAACCTGAGCCATCAACTTCAGGTACATCGGCTCTAAAGCGTCCTAGACGTGGCAGGAAAAATATACTGAATGAGAAGTTGGCGGCTTATTTAGATGTGGCTAAATTGAGTGATCGTGGGGCGGCACTTGTGTTAACACCGGCATTACAACTTCTTGGTCATGATCCAACAGAATACAATGTTAATCCAGCTTCCATTCGAAGGGAACGAATAAAACACTGCAAGAAGATAGCAGAAGGTTTAAGGAAAGAATTCAAACCAGAAGTTCCTTTATGTATTAATTGGGATGGAAAATTACTTGCTGACATCACCGGTAAAGAAACTGTTGACCGACTTCCAATTCTAGTATCTGGAGTGCAGCAGCTTCTTAGTGTCCCAAAACTACCATCAGGAACAGGTGAAAATGCGGCATCTGCAGTGCATGACTTGTCAGTGGCATGGGGAATTAACGATCAAGTAAAGTACATGTGCTTTGATACTACTGCAGCCAATACTGGGCCAAGAAATGGGGCTTGCATTCTTCTAGAGCAGAAGTTTGGGAAAGATATGTTGTAGTTGTCATGTCGTCACCACATTCTGGAAATTATTTTAGAAGCAGTAGTTTTGCTGTGTCTCGGCCCTTCAAGTGGACCTGACATACCACTCTATAAAAGATTTCAGAAAAGTTGGGTCTCATTTGATTCTACAAAGTACCACACACCACAGTCTGATAAGAACGCTTCAAATGTTCTTACCGATATCATCCGTGCTCGCTGGATGGCGAAAGCTATTTATGCGTTGAAGATTTGGATGTTTAGAGACCAATTCAGGTTGACAAAAAGAAAGGAGCAGGGAATAAGGGATATTTGCCTTTTTACGGTTTGACTGTACATTACAGCCTGGTACAGATCTCCTGAAGCAACCTCAGCTCCTAGACTTGATCTGCAGCTCTTGAAAGACTAGGATGCCTACAAGACTCAACATCCTGAGATCTCAAAAATTGCTGTGAAGAAAATACAAGGGCATCTCTGGTACCTATCAAAGGAACTTGTTGCTTTAGTTTTTTTTTATGATGAAGTTCGCCCAGAGACAAAGATCAAGATGGTTCAAGCATTGAACAATGTTTCAGATCAGATACCTATGAAACAGGCTACTGTGGGCTGCTCAGTTATCCAAGAAAAGAAACTGGAGGACTTTGTCACGTTTAATACACAAAGATTTTTCAGCATCATAGGACTTCCATCACACTTTCTTCAAAATAGTGTGAGCAAATGCGAACATGATGATGAGTTCAAGACTGTAAAGTCCACTGTTCGAAGCATGAAGGTTGTCAACAACATTGCAGAACATGACGTAGCACAAATGGATGGATATAACAGACTACATACAAATAACGAAGAGCAAAAGCAGTTCCTGTTGTTGGTAGTTTAAAAATATAGACAGAAATATTCTGACAGAAAAAAGACAACTCTCATGAGTGATTAATTTTAGTACAGTAACTATTGTTTTAAATAAACCTACAATCAAAGTAAAAAAGCATGTTTATTGCTGTCTTTTAATAAATAAGTAGAAATGCAATGACAGAAAATGGATGTTTTTAATGCATGTAATAACTAAATAAATGTGTACCAAGTAAATGAGTCATTATCACCAGTCTCCATCAGTTTTATGATTTTTTCCTATGTTAATGACTAAGAGCGCATAGTAAAATATACCTTAAATTTCAATGACTGGTAGCGCTCAGTAAAAATGTTTTTTTCCCCTTGAAATTTTTACACATTTACTTTCTCACCAAAAGGAACCACTTCAGTGGGTGATCCACTGAAAAACAAAAAAAAACTTTTTTAACCCCAAATAAGAAACACCCAAATATATATATATATATATATATATATATATATATATATATATATATATATATATATATATATATATATAAATATATATATATAAATATATATATATATATATATAAATATATATATATAAATATATATATATATATATATATATATATATATATATATATATATATATATATATATATATATATATATATATATATATATATATATATATATATATATATATTTAAACAACTTTAAAATGTATTCTACAAAATAGAGTGCTCAATGTTCTTTAAAAAAACAGAGCAATTATAAATTAGGAGAAAATCACTTAACAAAATTTTTTTTTTATTTGTCTTTATTAATGAAACAGTGTTAAATGAAAAAAAATTTTGTGAAATGATTTTCTACTAACTTATATAAATACATATATATATATATATATATATATATATATATATATATATATATATATATATATATATATATATATATATATATATATATATATATATATATATATATATATACATTTATTTATATACACCAACCCTTGGAATTAGGAAAAATGAGGTCAGCAATAAATTACTGACCTCAAACTGTTAGAGGTCAGCATTGGGTCACTTAAAAAAATTTGACACAAAGAGGCTGCCATGCAACATGGAAACGAGGTTGAAGAATTTTTGCCGATCTCAAACACTTCGAGGTCGGCAGTTAGATTGGCATTGCGGAATGCCAACCCTAATTCCAAGAGCTGATACATCCATTTATATATATAGTTCTATAGTTTGTTGCATTTGGGAGTATGAAAGGAAAAAAATGATCCTTATGCCAACAAATATGTCACTTTTAATTACTTTTAATTACTTTTGACTTTCATCCAACATTGGCGTGTTGTCAGAAAGTAAAAACCATTAATTTAATTACAAATTAATTGCTTTTTAATTAAACCACAAAAACGCAAATTTAATTGACCAGAATGTTTTTAAAAACATTCTGAATTTTTTTAAAAACATTCTGAATGTTTTTAAAAACATTCTGAATGTTTTTAAAAACATTCTGAATGTTTTTAAAACATTCTGAATGTTTTTAACAATATAAACAATGTTTTTATTTTTATTTTTCTTAATAAAATGTTTTCATTTTTATTTTTTTAATAAAATGTTTTTATTTTAACTTTTTTTACTGTAAATCATGCGCGGAGTGTTGCTACATCGACTATCTTATAGCCTGACTTGCAACAAAGTGCTGCTACATCGACTGACAAATAGCCTGACTCGCAACAGAGTGCTGCTATATCGACTGACAAATAGCCTGACGCGCAAGGGAGTGCTGCTACATCTACTATCTTTTAGCTTGACTTGCAAGGGAGTGCTACTACATCAACTGAGGGTTTGGTTGGGGCAGGTAGTCTATCAATTCATAAAAAAAAAAATTCCGGTCTTGCATTTTAATTTTTACTTTTTGTCAACAAAATACGGAAAAACTTTCTGACAACATATAAGAGTTATATATATATATATATATATATATATATATATATATATATATATATATATATATATATATATGTATATATATATGTATGTATATATACATATATATATATATATATATATATATATATATATATATATATTTATATATATATATATATATATATATATATATATATATATATATATATATATATGTATATATATATGTATGTATATATACATATATATATATATATATATATTATATATATATATATATATATATATATATATATATATATATATATATATATATATATATATATATGTATGTATATATACATATATATATATATATATATATATATATATATATATTATATATACATATCTATATATTATATATATATATATATATATATATATATATATATATATATATATATATATATATATATATATATATATATATACATATAAATATTATACATATATATATTATTATTATTATTATTGTTACTATTTTATTATTATTATTATTATTATTATTATTATTATTATTATTATTACTATTATCATCATTAATGTATTTAATTCAAACATCATGTACATATAAACAAGCACAAGGTCCATAGATAAAATTACATAAAGAGTAAATAAAAGAGTAGATATACGGCAACCTACAGCAACCCATCATTCAGACAGTCTTAATATTCTGTTAACGAAACCAACAAAGAAATTTATTTTAGCACATTCAACAAGCTGTTTCTTTAAATTGATCCTAGTGTTAGACAAAATAGAGTTCCACAGGAAAGCATTATATAAGCATATACAATGTGTTTGGAATAATTTTACTAGGCTGGAACACCTGTTTAAGCGCCTTATTAACATATTTGTCTGAGTATATAGATTTTTCATCTCTTTTTATATCCATATCATCTGATAGATCATTTATGTGTGTGTATATATATATATATATATATATATATATATATATATATATATATATATATGTATGTATATATATGTATACATATATATTTATATATATATATATATAGAGAGAGAGAGAGAGAGAGAGAGAGAGAGAGAGAGAGAGACATAGGCAGATCTAGGGTGGGGCGAAGGGGGCAGCAACCCCGGGCGCCAAATTGACCATTGAAAGAAGAAAAAAAATTTGAAAGATTTTTTTTTATTTTCACTGATATTTTTATTTTTTGAATGACTTTTTTAATTAAAATTATTTTAAAAATCTATTAACTTTTTCACTAATATATGAAGAGCATGTTTGATAGTATGGCAATTCTGAGATCAATCTCAACTGGTTTGAGGTTGGCTTATTAAGTTTACTACGATCAAAACAAACAAAATGGCTTAAATTGAAGAATTGAAGAATAGAAGAACAAAACTGCAAAAGTAGATAAAGAAGTGAGAAAAAATCATTTCTAAAAATAAAAAGACAGAAGGCAAGTGGATCTCAACACAGAAAAAGTGCTGCAAAAAGAGCAAAAGAAGACACTTCATTCAAATCTTTCATGGAAACATTTGTGAAAAAACAACATTTGTTAGAAGGTAAAAAAGACTAATGTGAAAATAAACTTGTTATTACTAATAAAAAATATATAACTTGTTTATTCTGTAGTTGCTTCAACAAGTACCAATATTACTCCTTCAAACCCAATTTCTTCTACAAGTACTGCATGAACCTCTGCTGTATTGGCTGGCATCTCAGCTTCAAGTTACAGTTTCTACAGAAATTATTCCAAAAGTAGAACAAGAAATAAAAGTGTGTCATAATGGAATTTTGCAAGAGTTGCATTGAGACATAGAAAAAGATAATTATGATCAAGTCGAAGAATTAAGAAAAAACAAGTCTCATCATGATATTGGAATGTGGTCAATAACCATTTCCTCATCTTTTTGAGATGCAATGGTACAAATTGGAACAGAGACATTGCAAAATCAAACTTCCCTTTCCCAACTGATGAAGAAAAAATGGAAATGGAAGCAAGTTTTAAAGCGTGTTAGTGCAGCAATTCAAATGCTTGCCCAGCAAAATTTAGCATTAAGAGGTCATAATAGAATCTCTACAGTCAGATGAAAACTCTGGAAATTTCCTTGCTCTTATGAAGTTTCATGAAAGAACATTTAGAATCAGTCAGCTCAAACTCTGGTTCTTTATCATATTTCTCTTATGGAATTCAAAATGAGCTAATTAATCTGCTTGGTTCAAAAGTACGTGAACCTATAATACTTAATGTAGAAAATGCAAAGTATTACAGCATCATTTTTGATACCACTCCTGATTCATCACATGTTGAACATATGTTTCACATAATAGATATGTTGATATTGAAAGAGGCAAAGTCACAATGAGAGAAGCTTTTTTAGACTTCATTCAAATTCATGGTAAATCGGCTGAAGCGATTACAACGGATATAACAAAAAAGCTTAATTTAGATGGATTAAATTTTCAAGACTACAGGGGCCAATCTTATGATAATCAAGCAACTATGGCAGGAGCTAATTCTGGAGTTCAAAAATGAGTATTACACTTGAATTCATTGGCAATATTTGTCCCTTGCAATAACCACTCTTTAAATTTGGTTGGAGTCCATGCTGCACATGTAAATAGTCAAGCTGCTACTTTTTTTGGCACATTAGAAAAATTATTTGTTTTTTTCTCATCATCAACTCATAGATGGGAAGTTTTGAAGGAATATGTGAAAATAGCAGTAAAAAGCCATTTAGATACAAGATAGAGTTCAAAAGCAGCTGCAGTTACCTCCATACCAACTTAACTTGAGGAGATGTTGGCAGCTTCGGAAATGTTACGTGATTCTTCTGGAGAAACGCTTGACTCACGAG
>NC_088925.1:15712500-15760000 GCF_038396675.1 Hydra vulgaris | reverse complement strand
TATTGCCCAGGAATCACAACATAAGTGAGACTAACACTAACCTAGTGCTTAACGTTTGTCTTGGCAAATTAAACAAAAAACAACTTTTAAATGTTTTCAAAATTGTTAAATGAAATAAATTCAAAAATAAAATGAAAGTGAACAAAAAAGTGTCTAAACTTGATTAATTTAATATTTTGTTGTTGTTGTTGTTGTATAATAAATTTGAAATAACTATAACATGACAAAACACACCCATTATTGAAGGTAAATTACTCCTTTTCCGAGAAATTTGAGTCAGAAGCAAAAAAATAAGAACATCTTGGAGAAGCTAAATTACATAAAAATAAAACTAATAAAGTGTATTATAACTTATCCCCCAAGCAACGAGATTTGAATTCCAATGATGTAATGTTACGGCAAACGTTTTAGTCGTGCTAAAGACTCGACGTTATACAAAAGCTTTGTGTTCAAAAAATGCCTCAAACTTAGGAACACCCATTATGCTCTCCTTTTAAACAAACTAAAGCTTGAAAGGTTTCTGAAAGAAGATCGTACTGATCTTATCGTCAGAAACTAACGGTTTGCATGTCTCTGACGGCAATAGAAAGATTGTAGTTTACTTTTTCTGTGCTTCCCCATGCAATACTAGCATAATTTAAATAAATGAGTAATAAAGTTAAGTTAGATTTTTTTTACGTAAGTACTCGACGCACTTAATGCAAGTTATCGTTTTTTTTTTGTCTTGATCGTTCTCTGTGGTTACAAACACACCATTTTTCCGGTCTGCAACGTTATTTTTGTTTACTTTTTAACAAAAACATCAAAAAGCAATATATTTACCAGAAATTATGTATTACATAAGCATGTTAAACATATCGTAACATGTTAAGCATAACGTAAAAAATATGTTATATAAGCATAAAGCATATTATAAAGTAATATATATATATATATATATATATATATACAGGTGCGGATCCAGGATTTTTATTGACTGTAGCAAAAAAGCCATAAATATTTTTTGGTCTTAAAAAAAAAAAAAGGTCCTCGCTTTTCAAATTTGCGGACAGTAAAATAGGTACAGAAGGACAGCTAAAGTAGGAGGGGGGAGGGAATCACACACCATTTGCGCCAGCCTTGGATGTACAGTGGCTTGTAGTGATACATGAGGTCCCCTACCACTGCTTCTTTCGTCCGTTTAGAGCGGAAGAACGTTACCTGATTTACGCGACGTTAAAACCATCTAGTTAAACTGAATACTTTTTAACGAAATGGTAGTTTACTTGTTTTTTATGACTTTTAATCATGACTAAAACCCTAAACGAACCCTTATCCTAAGTCGATGTATTTAAATTTAGTTCTTGGTATTCCTATTGCCACTCAATATATTTATGCCAAATAATATACAAAACATTATCATATAAATTTATCTACATATTTAAATTAACATAATATTTGTGGTTGTTAAAATGTTTGGTCTGCAAAAAAGTTGGAGGTTGATATTTAAAAATAAAAACGACAAATTTAATCTAAACTTGTTTAAAATTCAATTTTTTTATTTAATCAAAATTTGTTTTAGAACACATACTTTATTTAATGGCTTACCTTATAAAATATCTGATAATTAAAATAGACACTTCAACGATTTATATAAATTTATAAAAACAATTTATAAACACTTTCATATTTTTAATAATATACTTCATTACTTCATTACAATAAACTTTTTGTCAAATAATGAAAAAAAGAAACAGGTTTCGAATCAAATAAAAAATAGTAAATAAACGTTTCAATAAAAATATATTGCTTTAAATAAATAAGGAATGCTTTTAAAATCCCAAAATAGACAATAAACAAACGTCAGCAAATAATAAAAACAAAAGTGTCAATGAATAAATGTCAACCTAAATAACAAACTTAATATGGTCGTTCTTTGTTTAAAACAACATAGTTCTTTGTTTGATTTGGGTGTAGAAAGTTTTCAGTTTTTTATAAATGAATATAGGAAAGTATATTGTGATGATAACACTCAATTTCAATTAAGTAATGCATTAAAGCAGGGGCGTGCAGAGCGTGAGTCACCCGAGCAAATTGCTCGGGGCCCCGGACCCTATGGAGGCCCCCAACAGCGGCAATAACATTCCAGGTTTTTTTGTCCTTCTCTTTTTCCCCATCAAGAGCTTTAACTTACATAAAAAATAAAAATAGCTCAATAAGTTTAATGAAAATTGCCTCAAAAATGAGCTTGAGATCTAATAATTTTTTTAAAAATAAATTCAGCGTTGCGTAATTTATAGAAGATCCCTGCGGAAGAGCTTTTCTTTAAATCTTATCTACATGCTTATCTTGAAAGCAGGAAAAGTTATAATGTGTTTAAATCTTATTTTAAAAATGGCGTATTTGGATTAGTTTTTTTACAGGCGATTTGCAATTTGCAATTGATTGTACAATTTAATTTATAGATGAATAAAAATAAATTTAATTTTTTCATTTTTGTGATTAATTATATATATAAATTTTGTATTAATTATTTAATCGTGTATATATATATATATATATTTATATATATATATATATATATATATATATATATATATTCATATATATATATATATATATATATATATATATATATATATATATATATATATATATATATATATATATATATATATATATATATATATATATATATATATATATATATATATATATATATGAAGACCACACGGGTAAAACCACAGATGTCCACTTTTTGAAAATTTCAAGTTTTATATATTTTTATGATATTTTAGTACTAAGCTATTTTAGTTTGAAAATTTATAACAAAAAAACTATGTTTTAAGGTTCTACGGTCATTTAAAAAAAAGGGCAACTTTGAAACAACCACTGATGTCCAATGTTTACCGCGTAAAAAACACAGTTGTCCAAATTATTTATAACTAAACCCATAATAATGAAAGCGTAAGTCACATGACTAACTTTTATCCTTAAGAAAATTACGTCGGATAAAGTAAACAACATTACGTTCACAGAAAAACATTTAAAAAAAAACTATATATATATGTTTATATATATATATATATATATATATATATATATATATATATATATATATATATATATATATATATATATATATATATATATATGTATATATATATATATATATATGTATATATATATATATGTATATATATATATATATATATATATATATATATATATATATATATATATATATATATATATATATATATATATATATGATAATATAAATATATATATGATAATATATATTTATATATATATATATGTATATATATATATATATATTTATATATATATATATATTTATATATATATATATATATATATATATATATATATATATATATATATATATATATATATATATATATATATATATATATATATATATATATACATTAGTGGCCAAAAAATTAAGGCAGGCTACGTTTTT
Organism: Hydra vulgaris; assembly: GCF_038396675.1. Lineage (NCBI taxonomy): Eukaryota > Metazoa > Cnidaria > Hydrozoa > Anthoathecata > Hydridae > Hydra > Hydra vulgaris. Next base: position 15,756,534 of record NC_088925.1, on the reverse strand, counting down.
TAAACTTTTTTAACTTATTTTTTATTTATGGCATTATTACCTTGGATACAAATAACTTTTTTATTATATTTTAAATTTTGAAGATGTTTTGATTTATTTTACACCGTCAGGTTGCCATAGTTGTGATATTATGGGTAATAAGCGTGATATTAATAACTTTGTTAAAGGTAAAATAAATGCACTATTTTCGGAGGGCTATTCTCAAAGTAGTATAGCAAAACAATTAAAAATATCAAGATGTCTCGTGCAAAATGCTTTACTTGTGTTCAAGACTATTCAAATCGCAAAAATTATGGTAAAAATGTGTGAGTACATCACGAGAAGACCATTTTTTAAAGAATGTTGTTAATAGTGAGCCCCACACAACATCTGCAAGGTTATCACAACTTGCTATTGAAAGGGGACTTACTATTAGTTCGAGAACAATTAGAAGAAGGTTGTGTTATGACTTTGGTCTAGTTGCAAGAAGACCAGCTAAAAAATCTTTATTAACTCCATCTCAATTTCAAGCTAGGATTAAATTTTGTAAGAGTTTAAAAGACAAGACACCGGAATGGTGGGAACGCGTAATGTTTACAGACAAAAGTACGTTTCAACAGGTTAGAAGCACAGGCTATAATTATGTTAGAAGACCTGTGGGAGAACGCCTGAATCCAAAGTATACCATAAAAACAGTAAAACATCCTCCTTTAGTCATGGTATGGGGAGCAATCACAGCGCAAGACCGATGCGGATCGCACATCTTTAAAAAAGGTAAAAAAGTCAATGCAATTACTAAAATTACAATTACGGAAATTACTAAAACCAGAATTTTCCAGCAAGATTCAGCACCTTGTCATACAGCTAAAACAGTTAAGAAGTGGTTTACTGATGATAAAATTAAATTATTGGAATATAATGAAGCAGAAAGTTGCATGACATCAGCCAAAATCTGAAGAACATCTTCAAAAAGTTAAGGAAGTGTGGACTAATAAAATCACTCGAGAGTTTTGTAAAACATTAGTACATAGAATCCCAAGAAGAATACAAGCTGTGCTTGATAATAAGGGACATCCGACAAAGTATTGAATTATAACATTTAAACTGTACTATTGCTATAATTTGGTTACTGATTTTGACTATTGGACTATTGGTCTGATGATGCATGTTCTATGCAGCATGATTTTAAATTATTAATTATCTCAAATATAAAAGATATCAAGCTAATTTGCAATTTATGTGCTAGGCAAAGTATAAAATGAAAATTTTTAGATCGATTTTATTATCTAGTTCATAAAACTGAAAAACTTGACAGCATTACTATTTCACTACTAATTAGAACTCTGTTACATTCTGTATAGGCATGACACCTACAGAATGTGATAAAAACATGGCCATTGCAAATCAAAAGTGTCTGTCAGAAACACTATACGATCTCACAAAAAACTATAATAATTCAATATTATATACAAACATGATACAAGAAAAATTTCTGAAATTTGCAGAGTTTCAAAGCCAAACTTCTTGGTTGTTTATTCGTTTAAGACATGTTCACTTAAAGAAATTAAAAGATTAAAGGCTAGTTTAAATTGAATTATATGGAGAATTGGAAATATTTAATTTTATGTGTGTTATGATCCTTATGTTTAGATCAAAGATCAAAGTGTCTGATAAACTCAAGCAAGCATACATAGCTCAGTTGTCTCTTTTTTGTTAAAAATTTCAAAACTCATTAAACATTTTCCAACTGGGCAAAATGAGACATTTGATATTCTTTTTTCTTATTTTTGAAAAATTTATTTTATTTGTCTTTGAAATTAAAAAAACACATTTTTATTAACGGTGTGTTCACAATTGGTTTTTGTATGGCTTATACAAACTTGATACAATGTGATGGTACAAAGACATCATGATATCATTTATGATAAATAGATGAGGTTGGGGAAGAGAAAAGGTCGCAATGATATTTTGTATAAAGTTAAAAGAAAAACTTTCATATATTTTTTTATTTGAATTTTTTTAATGTAAATAAGGGGGGGAGGGCAGCTTTATTACCACATCACACACTTAGTACGTTGTGGTTGTATATTACAATGTGTTATTATCAACCTTTAAAAAAATAAGTGCTCTAAAAGGTTACAAGCTAACGTGGTTTATGAGTTGATGAATTTACAACGGTAAAACCACAGATGTCCAAAATGAGTGTTTTGTTTTCAAAAGAACACTGTGAATAAATAATTTTTGTATTCAGCACAAAAATTGCATTTATATATTGTGTTAGGACTAAATAGTCATAAAATTATATTTTTAATTTAATATATTATTAATAAGCAGATATCTAATGTCATTAAACACTTAATTTCATTTTTCTCAAAATGAGAAAAATGTGACATCTGTGGTTTTACCCGTGTGGTCTTCATATATATATATATATATATATATATATATATATATATATATATATATATATATATATATATATATATATATATATATATATATATATATATATATATATATATATATATATATATATATATATATATATATATATATATATATATATATATATATATGTATATATATACATTTATATATATACATATGTATATTATGTATATATATGAATTGCGTGAATTGGAAGCTCGAATGAAAACTGATCAGTCAATTGAACATTTGATGAATCTCCAAATTCTCAATGAAGCTGACACCTGGAGAAAAATCTTGGAACGAATCTTGGATGTGATTCTGTTTTTTGGTGAACGTGGATTGGCTATTCGTGGAAAATCTGACCTAATTGGAGATTCTCATAATGGAAATTTCTTAGGATTGCTGGAACTGATTTCGCATTATGACCCAATTCTTAAGGAACATGTGATCAAAGTTAAACAATCACAGGACAAGGGTCAACGTCTTCAGGCGCATTACTTGTCAAATCGTTCTCAAAATGAATTCATTGGCCTTTGTGCAGCTGAGGTTCGCAGGCAAATTATAGAAGAGTGCAAGTCTGCAAAGTATTTTTCAATTATGGTTGATGCCACTCCTGATGTGAGCCATACTGAACAAAGTTCGTTTGTCATTCGATATGTACATGAAAAAGATCCTGGAAAATTTTTAATTGAAGAGCGGTTTTTGATCTTTGCAGATTGTGCCAAGAAGACTGGATCTGATATTGCGGAATTAATTCTGGAAACTTTGGAAACATTAAAAATTTGTTTTGAAGACTGCCGTGGCCAAGGCTATGACAATGGAGTCAACATTTCAGGAAAATATAAGGGTGTTCAAGCAATCCTACAAAAGAAGAACCCATTGTCTGTATTCTCACCCTGTGGTTGTCATTCATTGAATTTGTGTGGACAGAATGCTGCCTCAAGCTGTACAGATGCTGAGACTTTCTTTGGAACTGTTCAAACCGTATATACGATCTTTTCTGCTAGTCTGCAACGCTGGGAAATATTGCAAAAGAGACTTCACGGTGTGTCTTTGCATGGACAATCAGGAACACGATGGACTGAGAGACTTGACAGCATTCGCCCTTTCTATAATCACTTGAGCCAAATCATTGAATCTTTGAAAGAAGTTAAGAGCTTGAATCTCACGCCTAAAGCAAAAACTAAGATTAGAGGTGCCCTAAAATATATGAGCTCCTTCAAATGTTTTCTCATGTCTGGAACTTGGCTGAAAGTTCTCACATTGATTGACCGCTGCAACCAGGTCATTCAGGCAAGAAAAGCAACTATTGATATTGAGGTGGAAATTATTGAAGCATTGATTAGTCAACTCAAATCTGTTCGGGAGGAATGGCCTACAATTTTAGAAGAAGTTAGTTGCAGATGTTGCAAAAATCAGTTCTGAATTTCCAATCCACAGAAAAGTGAAACGCAAGAGTTTTTTTGGGGAGCAAATTAAAGGTGATGAACAAATTACGGAATTAACAGAAGCAAAATCAGGAGAGGAGACAACATTTCGGAGAACGGTTTTTTATCACATTTTTGATTCTGTAAATGGTGGACTTACTGCACGTTTCACAGCAATTCAAGAAATCCTTTCTATATTCTCTTTTTTGTGGAAGTATCAAAAACTGTCTGAAGCAGAAATCAAGAGTGCTTGCTCACATTTTTCGCAAAAATATTCTTGTGATGTGACCGAAAATGAACTGACTGAAGAATTGCTTCACATAAAATAAATTCATACTGCAAATTTTGGAAAGGAACCTCTTGCCCCATTTGACTTATTAAACAAAATTTCTGAAATGAAGCTTGGAGAACTCTTTAGAAATATAGTAATTGCATTGCGTATTTTTGCTTCAATTCCAGTGACAGTGGCTTCAAGTGAGCGTTCATTCAGTAAATTGAAGCTCATCAAGAATTTTTTGCGCTCAACTATGGGACAAGAACGAACAAGTGACCTCGCCATTTTGAGTATCGAGTGTCTATTAGCAAAAAATATTGATTTCCATGATGTGATTGAAAAGTTTGCTAAACAAAAGACAAGAAAAATAATATTGTAAGAAACAACAGCTGGATTATTTAATTATACTTATATTCCAGTAGTATAATAAAAAAATTTAAGCAGGCCTTTTTTTTTTTGGAGTAAAGGGGGTGGGGCCCTAAACTGAAGGATGCTCGGGGCCCCCAAATCCTGTGCACGGCCCTGCATTAAAGCATAAAAGTATTGAATATGGAAGTCAAATAAACTTTATCTTTAATCAAATTGAAGAAAAGCCATTGAATACTATTGTCAAAAGGACATTTTAATCCACCTATTTCAAATGATTTTAGATATTGACCAAAGTTTAAAAAAATAAAACATTATACTGGCAAAATTTCATATTTGTTAAGCAAATCATAATTTCAAAATCATGTTAATGTAAACAAGAGACTTCTTTGGTTTTAAAGAACACTTAAAAAATATGCCTAACGATATTTTTCTTAAATTTCTAAATTCTGTTTCAAGTAGTTCTGTAACAAATTTTCCTAACATAACATATTTGTAACAAAAGTGTTTCTCTTAATAGTGTTTTAATCAGCTAGATTATTTCTTCATTTTATGCCTATTTTCTGATTTTTTTCATGCATAATGCTGTATTGCCAAAATCCGAAACAAACTTTCTTTGTTTATCATTTATCTATGAGGAAGCTTTTTGATCATTATTGAACCTAAAATATATGCCCACACTTTTTAGAATAAAAGTTTTCCATTATGTGAAAGCAAGTTTAATAAAATCACCAGTCTTGTTAACGCTTGAGATAGTAGAAGTTTTAGGTTGATTAAGAAGAACATTATAAGTATCAGAAAAAAAAGGTTTTGCTTTTTGAGCCCATTATTTTGTATGCTTTTGATAACGTGGACAAAAGTCAAACAACAAAAGAGTTCTATGTGTAGTTAACCAAGGTTTTTCATTAAATGTTAAAGTTAGATTTTTATCACATTTAATTGCCTTCGCTTTGCTATTTGACTTTCTTACTGATTTTAAAGTTTAACGAATTTGATCACATAAAAATTAGGAATTTATATGTTTACAGGTTTTCACAACATTTTCAAAAGAAATTTAGGACCATCAAACATATAACTTGTATTACAAGCTATTATAACATCTAAAATACTTTTCGAAAGAGAATTTATATCAATGGTTTTCCCAAAACAGCAACTTCCTGATACAATTACATTTTTGTAACATACACCTTGTCAAAGGGAACAATAGTTCCCTGTAGAAGTTAAAAAAAAAAGTAGCAGAAAGTTCCTTTGATACAGTTTTATTAGACAATTCCTATGGGAGTTGTCTAATGATTAGACAATTCCTATGGGAATTGTATAATGAAATTGTATCGTAATTTTTAATTAGATTTCATTAGACAATTCCTATGGGAATTGTCTAATGAAATCTAATTAAAAATTACAATTCCCAATTTCTATCATTGGTTTTCCAAAAACAGCAACTTCCTGATACAATAACATTTTTGTAACATACACCTTGTCACAGAGAATAATAGTATTAATTTCCTAGAAGAAATTTCCAAATTAAAAAAAAGTAGTAGAAGGTTCCTTGCAATTTTAAAATAAACTAAAAATCTATCTGAGAGAAAATTGTGCATTTTAGTTTAACCTTTTTGAAGTTTTGATGTCAATCAGATCATATAATAAAGTTAGGTAAACGTTCTATCCAACGTGTTTTTTTCTCTTTGTCTCTGGGAAATCTATAAATTTTTTAAAACGTTTTTAAATCGTTTGACTTCTTCAATGATAAATAACTCGTAAAACAGCAATAAACACATTTCACCATTTTTCATAAACATAAACAAATTTTTTATTATTGATTCTACTTTCTACATGTATTTTCTTTTTACCTGCCAAATTTCAGCCCAAAAAAAAGGGAGCAGATATATAACTAAGTGCAGCACTAATGGTACCTAATTTCTGTTTTTATGAATTTTTTTTCGGTAACAGCAAACTATAAAAATACGGGGGCGGATAGAGGGGCCAGTTCTTAGAAAAACTTTTTTTTTTTCTGCATTATTTTTATTATTAGATAACAGTAAAAATGGAAAAAAAAAAAAGTTTCAAAAATATATAGATTCTTTAACAGATAGTAAGCAAATTTTTTTTTTCATAATTATATTATTGCTAACTATTTTTAAAACAATAACATAAATGTAAAAACCTTACTCTTTTTGTTTATCTTGGTAAGATAATCTTAAGTATAAAAAGATTAAGGTATTACTAATACATTTGTAATAATACATTTTTAATAACACAGTTTTAATCTAATAATATTAGATTAAAACTGTTTTGATTTTATTGATACATAGAAAAGTATCATTTCACAGATTCATTAAAACACCATATAACTTACATTAAAGTATAAAAATTTGTTAATACACAAATAAGTATTAATAATACTTATTTGTGTATTAACAAATACTTTGTTAAGAATAAATTATTTTATGATTTGTATAATTTGCTTCTTTTCTTTTAATTTCTATAGAAGTCTACAAATCGAATTTATATTGATTTATTCTTAACAAACTTATTTTTTAATGTTTAGTTTAAAAATTTACAACAGGAAAATGATAAAAATCTTCTTTTATCATTTTCCTGTTGTATACTACTTCATCCTTTAAATATTATTTAAATGATTATACAAACATGTTTCTTGTTTAGATCCTAGCACTATTATTATAGATTTCTTGAGATTTCATATGTATAGTTCCCATAATATTTTTGCATTAACTCAATGTTTCTAAAGTTTTTTTAAATATAAGATATAATTATTATTGTCTATACCTTTTTCTTGATGCATACTAATTTATATATGTTTATTGTTTACATAAGTATATATCCATTCCTAATGTTAGCTTCTTGTTTATATATATATAATCTTTATATTTTAATTTTTGATGAGTCAATATACAAAACCTGCCGTTTAAAAAGTGAAAAGAAATATTTTTTTAGTTTCTATATATATTAGGCTTCTAAATTTTTAGAAATTTACTGATAAGATACAATTCAGTAAAAAATTAAAGACCTGTAAAAATGGCTGCGGCTAAAACTTAGGAAAATGTGCCTCCACTTCAAACCACCGGTAACCTAGGACCAACAATGGTTTTAATAAGATTTTTTTTTCTTATAATTTAGTAGACTTTATTACAGTGATTTCAGAAAAAAAAATAGTGGGTACTAATCGGGAAGTTACAAAATCAGAACAATGAAAATTACACAAAATGCATTAAAAACAATAAAAATAAAGTTATTGTTGTACTTTAATTTGTATATATAGTATAACACAAAGTATGTATGAATTTAAAAGTATTTCATAATCAGTACTAGAAATAAGTCTTTAGTTAAGCCTGAATTAAACTCAATTTTTAAATAGCTCTAGCTCTTTCTTGCCCCATCCCCCTCCCCCATCCATTTACTTTTTAACTTTCGCATTTTTTCCTTGAGCTGATAGTTCATACCATTTACAAGTTGATTGAACTTTTGAAGAGGAGATTTTGCACAAAACATGCGTTATTGGAACACAGCAAATATCTTCTTTATGTGGCCGAGTAAAAGTGTTTAAGAAAATAGACTGCTTCATGAACTTGATAAAAGCATCTTGATTGTCTTTAGATATTTCCACAATAATGCCTAAAAATCATTTTGCACCATAAACACATGGTATATTAATTCCTGGTGAAAGAGAAGCAAGTGGAACTATATGGTGCATTTTAGGTACATTTACATTAGTATACATATTGTCAAATGACACCCGTCTCATCTGTAAAGTTTATGCAACATAATACTATTGCGTCATTTGAAATGTATTGAAAATATATTTTGACTACACCAATCATACATTTTCTCAGGTGAATTGATAGGATGTGTAAGTGATTGTCAACTGGCCTTAGCTACAAGTCTTTGGATAGAGCCCCCAACAGCATGGCAAGCACTCTTTCCATGTGATGTAGCAAAAAAAATGCTAATCTGCAGATACTTTATGATTTAGTTCATGGTGACATAAGTTAGATATGTTTTTATGATTTTTTGTATTGTGAACCTGCACCATCACAAAAATAAATGCAATAATTAAAGTAAGGCAACAACTCTTTTGTTTTATTACTTCATAAATGAAACAAAGAACTGAGTTTGTATTGTGTTGCAAATGATCTGAAATGTTACAAACACTTTTACATTTTATGTAAAATATAATTTTTTTTTTTAAACATCTTCGCTTCCAACAAGGCTGTAAGCAGCCACTAATTAAAGTTGGAAGTTACTGAAAGAGAAAAGATGAAGATTGTAGAGCAAGATAACGATTGACGGACGACTTAAAGGATTGCAAATTATATGAATCAGGAAAGCAAGATGAGGAAGTGAATTCCAAAGAGCTGATGTTCGAGGAAAAAAACTAGACGAATAAGCATTTTTGGAGCACTTAGGAACAGTTACAGAAAAAGGATGACACTTAATTGAATGATGAGTAACACGAGAATGAATTTAAGTAGATGCCACAAGAGACACTAGCTCTTTAGAGCATTGCCCATTTTAGTATTTGTAGAAAAGAGAAAGAGAAGCAACATTACGACAATGTGATAATGGTTGGAGGCTGGCTGCAAGAGCAGGTTCAACTATGTTTACAATGTATTTTTGCACCTTGTCTAAAAGAGAAAAGGCATCATTAGAAGAGCCGCCTCAGATATGGCAACAGTATACCATACAAAGCCGGATTTGAGATTTATAGAGATAGAGAATAGAATCCGAAGTAAGAAAGTGACAAGCTTGATAACGAGATACAACCTTAGCAGATGCTAATTTCGCAACTGACTTGATATATGGTTTCCAAGAAAGATTAGAAGTAAGAGTTAATCCTAGAAGATCAAGAGTAGATGACTCATCGAGTACATCACCGTTCATAAATATAGGAAGATCTAAATTATTGCGATAACAATTGGCTGAAAAAAATTGAGTTTTATTTGTATTGAAGTTCACCAGCCACTGTGAGCCCCATGCTGTAGCAGAAATGAGATCCTTTTCAAGCTCAAACGTCCCCTCTAAGAAATCAGAGAGTGTTGGTTTCTTATTACGTCAAGAATAAATGGTAGTATTATCAGCAAACAATGCCACCTTAGATGTGAGAATATCTGGAAGATCGTTAATGTAAATTAAAAAGAGTATAGGGCCAAGGATAGAACCTTGAGGAACCCCTGAAGTAACAGAATAAGAAGATGTGCTGTCCATCGAGGACAACTTTTATACTAAAATTGAAAAGGAAGGATTCAATAATCTTAAAGATGTTGCCATACACACCATAAGAAGAAAGCTCATGGAGAAGACCAGCATGTCAAACTTTGTCAAAAGCTTTGAAATGTCTCTCCACCTTTATCTAATGCACAATAAAAGTTGCGGGCTTTAATGCCTGCAGAATCATTGATAGTAGAGCCAAGCCAACAGAGTGGTGAGCATTAAAGTCACTGATAATAGAATAGTTTGTGGGTTCAAACCTAGTTTCACGACAAATGGGCGAATTCTTACGAATGCAAATGCCCATGCCAAGCATGTGACTATTAACCTTTACGAATTAAAGGAAGATAACCATCAACACTAAGATCACAAGATGACGCAGCTGAACTCAAATTAGTCTCACAAAGAGCAAGTAGGTCTGGTGAACTTTGCAAGAGATAAGACTCAACAGAAGAAAAGTTACTTCGAAGACCACGAATATTAGTGTATGATAGATTTAGAGAACTTGGTGATGATGATGGTTTTTTGTATTTTATAGTTTTTGGTACTTTAGTCATTTTTAAATTAGATTGAAGAACTTGAATTAAAGCATAGATAGTACTTAGAACACTGTTTAACAGCCCAAGCAACTGCCTCATTACTACCAATAAACCCTAAGCCGTAACAAAGGGCTTCAAATGTGGCCTCCGCAATGCACACCAAAAGTAAAAACAGGGACACCATCCATGTGCAACATGGCACTGTTAATACTTTGATATTTTTCAGCTGTTGATGGAATCAACCTCTCTGAGAGCTACCACAGAGTTTGGGAAACCTGACTACCAACCAGCCTCAGAACCATAAAACTGAGTTTTAGAGCTGTACCCTCATTAGGAGATAATAGAATGAGTTGCCTAGTCATAAAAATAGAGAAACAAGCAGAACCCATGCATTGAGTCAAGAAGATCCATCATTCAACATCCTAAACTGGAAACAATGTATTGAAAATACATCTGCGCCAGCCTAATAGATGAAGAAGGGGTGCGAGGCTGGTCAACAGAGAATCTGTTTACCCCTTAATTCTTTGCCTAGGAGGCCTTTTACAAGACAGTAGCTGGGTGCATTTAACATCTGCCCAATATGAGTATTTTTATCAAGACACCATCTCTAGCCTTTACTCAACCAAGAACCCCAAGGCAGGGGGTGTTTTAAGTTGGAGTTAACATCTCCTAGCCTTTGCCTAAAAAGGCGTATCCTACAAGGCAGCAGGACATGAAGGAGATTGTAATGGGTAACATGTTACCAGTAGTAGTAGATTACTTGGTAATAATTAAATATGATTACTTGGTAATTAATTTTTGGCTATATAATGGTGGTCTCTTAATTGGTATATTTGTTGACAAGCTTTTTCCATAAAATCATACATAGGAAGAGTGACTGGAACTATATCATGTTTTTTGTTGGCTTTTTGCCACTGATTAAAGGTGATATCTTCCATGCCATGTCTATCAAACAAAGCAGTAAGATACTCTTTCAGTCTTGATTTGTTTAGTGACATATAACTAATTTTAAGAACTCTTTATAGTCTGAAATATCTGGTATTTGTAATGCTAAAAGTTTTTCATTTTGGTGGTACTCCCAAACACATACTTAATGGAGACCTGAAGCACCTCTAATAGGAATAAACCACTTTGGTCTAAGTTTTTAGCGTAAATCATTTAAAAGATTCATTTTTTATACATAATAGTATTATTTATTTCATAATCAACTTGTGCACTATGTTGACAAGTCAAATAACTCTTAAAATTTGGTATAAGTTGTAATCTAAATTTGAAAATGATAATCAAATAAGTCAAATTAATGAGGAAGGGTGATATCGTGAATGTATTGAAAAAATATTATATATTTTATAGTCATGATATTAAATATCAGGTAAATTAGACTAAAAGTCTTTCATTTCAGTTTTATTTACACTAAATTTCAGTTTTTATATTTGTATGTTTAGTGGTGTGTTTGGGCATGAAGGCACTTCATACACCAGACTTAAAAGACGCACCATGTAAGGAGAAGTGTTCAATTACAATTTTTTTCTAAGTTCTGGGAAAAAATGTGAATGTTAAAAAGTAAATGGGGGAGGGGGATGGGGCAAGAAAGAGCTAGAGCTATTTAAAAATTGAGTTTAATTCAGGCTTAACTAAAGACTTATTTCTAGTACTGATTATGAAATACTTTTAAATTCATACATACTTTGTGTTATACTATATATACAAATTAAAGTACAACAATAACTTTATTTTTATTGTTTTTAATGCATTTTGTGTAATTTTCATTGTTCTGATTTTGTAACTTCCCGATTAGTACCCACTATTTTTTTTTCTGAAATCACTGTAATAAAGTCTACTAAATTATAAGAAAAAAAAATCTTATTAAAACCATTGTTGGTCCTAGGTTACCGGTGGTTTGAAGTGGAGGCACATTTTCCTAAGTTTTAGCCGCAGCCATTTTTACAGGTCTTTAATTTTTTACTGAATTGTATCTTATCAGTAAATTTCTAAAAATTTAGAAGCCTAATATATATAAAAACTAAAAAAATATTTCTTTTCACTTTTTAAACTGCAGGTTTTGTATATTGACTCATCAAAAACCAACTTTTTAAACTTGCAAACAATTTTTTCGTTTTTTCAGGTAGCCATTATGGCCATTAAAAAATGTGACATTCAAGAATTCAATGTCAAAGTTTTATTAAAGTAAGTGTAAAGTTGTATACAATAAAAAAAACTAGAAGGTTTTCTGAAATTTTGTTTTTAAAATATAGAGCTTCAAAGTATGAACAAAATATGTTTTTGCTACTGAAGTTTTTATTTTTGGAAAAATCAGAAATTTCAAATGACCATATCTCATGAACAATTGAAGATTTTACGCTGAAATTTTCAGGAATTGCTTTTCTCATTGATATTAACAAACTCAATAAGTATCATCAAAATCTTAGAGGTTCCATGTTGGACCTTGGTCCATTTGGCATGAAATGACCCATTTTGTAAGTATATTCTTTTTAAAAATTTTGTTTTCATGTTGTATTATCAATTGCTAACAACTTATAATATATTAGTGCATTACTTTTCAAGAAATTTAATTAAAATTGAAACATATCAACTCTTCAATTGTACTCTTTTGAAGGAATTATGGATCCAAAAATTAGTGGATGTGTGTTTACAGATGCAGTGAAACACTATTTAGCTGGAAACTTCAGTTTGCGCAATGAAATATTTACACACTGTAAAAATGGACATGTAATCTTGTCATTTACTAATAACGGTGAGTCAGTTGGTAAAACTCTTAATCAAGTGAATGAGTTATTTAGCTTAAATACTAGTAAACGTCAACTCTATAATGTTCTTAACGTCGCCAAAAAATTTGCTAGCAATTATGCAAGGGATTGTTCAAAGTTTGATGATTTCTGTAATCAAACTATTACATACCATTCACCGAGCGTGCCAATGAGCCAGGAAATACATCCTAATCAGAGCACATCATCGACAACTGTTTCAGGGTCTTCTGTTCTGTCACTTCATGAAGATATTGCAATTTTACCTCTAGTCAACAGTGAACTCTTCTTGCCTGTAAAATCCTTAGAAAATGAAACAAGAAAGCATACATCTAGAGAAGAAGTAACCCCTAAGAAAAGAAAACTCCTTAAAAGGTTATCATATTTATCTTCTCAGTTAGCAAGCTCGACCAGAAAACACAAGAAAAAAATAACAAAAATTAAATCAAAATAAAATAGCATACCATATAAGTTACAAGTATTCGGGCAAAGCATCAAAAGAAAAGAAGATATTATTAATGCTTTGAGGATGGAAGTTAGAGAACTAAAAAAACAAATTAAAACATATCATTACAGTAGGTTAATTTGCAATCTTAAAGCAAAATCAAAGGCATCAAAAGTAAAAGAAAAACAAAACTTAATGCAGATAAAACTAAAACATAATACTGATTGTAAGGCAAGCAAAAAGTTTATCGCTCAATTAGAAAACGATATGTTCCAAATAAAAGAGGGCCAAATTCAAATGTTATTATGTCAGAAGATGATAAAAGTTACCCATTACAAATGAAAATAATAATTTATGGCATGTTATTAGCAAATGTTCCAACAGGTAATATTCCATTTCTAATTGCAAAAGTTGGGCAATATTTGGGAATTAACTTTATTGATATTATCAACTATTGAGCAAAATTAATATTACTGATATCGTTCAACTATTGAGCAAATGGCTCGTGAGCTTGGCAGTATAGCAGAACTACAAGCAGCAGAATGGGCTATGAGTAATTCTCATCTTACTCTTGGAGTTGATGCAACAACACAAGAAGGTGTCCATATCAACACTGTTTATTTCACATCTGAAAACAACTGTCAGGTCATTGCTTCCCTTTAATGAATGTCGTAGTTCAATTATATCAAATATTTCCAACACAATGTCTGACAGAGTCTCAGTTACCATCTTACTATTACCAAAATTTGTAATACATGGGGGAAGAATTTAAATAAGCTTAACTGCCATTTGCACCCTCTAGACACAATTGCCATTTCATGTTGCGAAGTTTTGAAATCTCTAGAACTTGAACGTTGCAAATTGTTTGGATATGATTGTATGGCAGTCAAAATTGTGTTAGCAATGAACGAAATGAGGTTAAAGGATGGCAAAGGTGATCCACAAAGTTTTGTAAATATTTTAGACAATAAAAACTACCTCGAGGTATTATTCCATGGTATCGTGGAAACCGTTTGCACATTCTTTTTCATACTTGTTTCATTTTTATGAAACACTATGCCAATTTTCTACATTATCTGACCACTGGAACAGTAAAATGTTTCAGTTTACAACCGATTCTGCGAGAAGCATTTTGTAACGCAACTGCTATAAAACAAATGGGAGTGCTTGCGCTGTTTAGTAAACTTCTCAGTGGACCATGGATGACTAAGTTTTATGTATAAGCCGGTAATGCAAGTTTTGATCATGTCACTGGAATACAGGTGGTAGAAAATGTTTTGAAAGAAATTACTTGTTGCATATCAGATCCAGGTGCGTTATTTTGTAGAAAGATGGATTTTTTTGGGACAACGCTTGACCCACATGTTTTGAAATCTATTTCAACCTTCTTCCCCATTGATTACTTACTTCTTGAAATGACTTCTGCTTGTCTTAATGCAGTGAAGGATGTTTTGACACGTCAATATAAGAGATATTTCTCCTTTGCTATTACAGAGGAACTTAAGAAGGAGACAGCTAGTGCAAGGCTTCACAACGTTGATAGTGAAGAGTTAATTGGTATGTTTAACGATTTCAAAGGACAATGTCCTAATGCAACAATTTGTTGCATATCTAGCAAATTAAGATCCAAAAAGAATAGAACTATAGATTATCTTGATAATCTTGAGGAGTTGTCTTGAGAAAAAGTAGTTAAGTGGTCTGTTTACATGGCGCGTAAAAATAGAATTAGAACTTGACTATTACGCAGTGAAAATCAAGCAAAGATTGCTGATAGAGAAGCATCTAAACGACAAAAAATGGATGAAAAACAAAAAAGAAAGTTGGAGCATGAGCTGCGTGTATTAACTACCAGCGAAATTATAAATTTGTATAAACACTTATCTGCCAAACAACTTGATGATTTAAATGATGTTATGTCTGAAAAAATTGTCAGAAGAAAACTTTGTCATGAATGGTATGTTGCTAACGATTCAAAAACAGTTATTTATGATGGAAGAGTAGAAAAAGTAAAAAAGAGACAACAGGATATAATTTACACTATTTCTTACTGGAAGCAAGATGAAACTGATATTGAAGCTGTTGATTATAAGATGAAAAAAATCCAGCTTGTTGCTGGTGTTATAACCGGCAAATTAATATTTTCTTAATTTAAATGAAATTAACTTATGTGCATTACATAAAAATGTACAGCAAGTTTTATGGTTTTGTAGCTTGCAAATATGGTACAGCATATTTTATGGCTTGCAAAATAAGTACCACAAGTTTTGTAGCTTGCAAATATGGTACAGCAAGTTTTGCAGCTTGCAAATATAGTACAGCAAGTTTTATGGCTTGCAAATTTTTTTTGATGGACGGCTCTAGCTTACCTTCACGTGGTGTCTATTGTTAAAAAAGATTTAATTTTATTCATTAATGTAATTGAAAAATTAAATCATTCACTAAAAGCCAAGACAAAACTTAATTACATTTTTTATTTCAAAATACTTATTGTTTTTTGTGTTTTTTGTTTAGGTTGGAGTGGGTAATCGGTCCCTTTAAAGGACAAAATGGATATTCAATTGCATCTTGTAATGTGGTAAAATAGTTTTTTATTCTAATTTCTCTCTGTTTAAGAAAGCATTTTAACATTTTTTGTGAAATTGTTATTAAATTTTTTTTTTAGGTTTGGGGAGGCAGGGGGAGGGACGGCATACGCTCCCTCCAAAAAAGGCAATTTTATACATAACTAGTTACTATTTTTCAAATTATTAAAATATTATATTTATTTTTTATAATTTACTTATTTTAGTAAATATTACAATATTACCCACAACCTAACACCCAACTTTAAGATAGACCTGTAATTCTCGCTAGTGATGTAGAATAAAATAATACCAACATGTTATTCATAAATATTATCAATTTCAAAAAAAAAATCTTTTATGGAGAAAAAGTATTTTTTTGTGAGGTGTCGGTGGTGGATTAGCACCCCCTCTGGATCCCTTGATGCGCCATTTACCTAGAAAAAAGTTTAAAATTAAAGCCCATTTTTACACCTATCTTTTGATACCAAGTTATAGATTTTTGAATATGAATTGACAAAGTTTTAACAATTTATGTAAAAAAAAAAAAATTGTTTTGACCACAGTTTTATCAAGTAATCCATATATCGAAAATTTGCTACTAAAAACGTCGTAACTTTTTAGAGAACTGTCCGATTTTCGTAACTTTTTCACCTTTGAAATACTGTATTGGAGGGCTTTCTAATGATATATATATATATATATATATATATATATATATATATATATATATATATATATATATATATATATATACATATATATATATTTATATATATTATATATATATATATATATATATATATATATATATATATATATATATATATATATATATATATATATATATATATATATATATATATATATATATATATATGTATATAGTAGGGGTGATCAGAAAAAAAAATTTTTAGAATTTGAAAAACCAAACCGTCTAGACTTGAAGCAAATATGTTTAAACTTAATCACAAAAAATTTCAGCGCCATTGAACCACTCTTTCCTTGCCCTCAAAGCACATATTTGGAAAAAAAAGGACCCAAAAATGACCAAAAACGGATTACTTTAAGTGTCTTGAGGGTAAGGCTAGCATAAATATTTATAATAAATTTTTTTTTTCAGGGTAAAGATAAATATCTGTATTTTTGATTAAAAAAGTATGGTTTTTTTCTTTCTTTTCAAATGACAGTATAATTTACATTTTAAATTTGCTAAAAAAGTTTATTACGTGGTGCAGCGATTACTTTATTACAAAAGTCTATTATAAAATCTATTACAAAGGGTTAAAAAGACCATTATGTGTCAAGATTTTTGTAAAAATGCATAATGATTTTATTTTTAAATGTAAATTTTACTGATGATGAACCATGTAGTTCGAAACATGTATATCAAATATTTTAAAAGCGTTGTTAATTTTATTCAAGTGTATATATATATATATATATATATATATATATATATATATATATATATATATATATATATATATATATATATATATATATATATATATATATATATATAATATATATATATATATATATATATATATATATATATATATATATATATATATATATATATATACATATGTGTACATATAAATATATATATATATATATATATATATATATATATATATATATATATATATATATATATATATATATATTACTTAAACAAACTTCTATATGAAAGAACCAAAAAAATAGCCCGAACTACATATCTCAAAAACAAGCTATTGAGCCTAAAAGGTAACGGGAAAAAAACATGGGATGCAATCAAAGAGATTCTCGGTAAACAAAAAATTCACAATAAAGTCTCACCAAGCGTGATTACCGTTGACGACACTCAGATCTCTGATGGTAAATCAGTAGCAACAAAATTTAATAAGTTTTTCGTAAACATAGGTCCAAACTTAGCCAGTAAAATTAAACACACTCCTGTTCATTTCTCGAACTATCTATCGAAGTCTGATAAAAACTTAGAACTTAAAAAACTCACTAGTAAAGAACTTAAGGATTTGATGAAAAAACTAAATACTAATAAAGCAACAGGTTATGATTTTATTTCAGCAAGCATTATCAAAGATTGCTATGGATTTATTAAAGATGTTTTATTAGATGTTTTTAACAAATCGCTCAATACAGGTGTTTTTCCAGATAAACTTAAAATTGCAATTATTACACCAATTTTTAAAACAGGAGATGAAAGTCTGGTTTCAAATTATCGACCTATTTCAGTGTTACCAGTTTTTTCTAAAATCCTCGAGCGTATCATGTATAATAGGCTATTTTCCTTTTTGGACGAAAACAATCTTCTTTATTGTAACCAATATGGTTTTCGATTAAATTACTCTACGGAGCATGCACTTATGCAACTAGTTGAAGTTATCAGTGGAACATCTTCTCATAACAATTTCACTTTAGGTATATTTCTAGATTTGTCAAAAGAGTTCGATACCGTTAACCATCAAACTTTACTAGATAAAATAGAATATTATGGAATATGCCATACATACCATAAATGGTTTACCAGTTACTTAACTGATAGAAAACAGTTTATATCTCTAAATGACGGTTTTCAGACAAACAAACTTAAAATATTATGTGGGGTTCCACAGGGCTCCATCATAGGTCCTCTACTATTTCTAATATACGTCAACGATCTATATAAAGCATCAAATACTATGTCTACCATCATGTTTGCAGATGACACCACTTTATTTCATTCTCACAACAACATTATTTCTCTATTTCAAGTTGCAAACAAAGAACTAGAACAAATATCAATCTGGCTTAACGCAAATAGCCTATCTTTAAACACTGTTAAAACTAAGTTTTCCTTATTCCATTCTAAACGAAAGTTTCAATATATTCCTAAATCCTTACCAATGCTATATATAAATAACATGGAAATTGAGCGCTCTTTCACAAATAAATTACTTGGTATAGTAATAGATGAAAACTTATCCTGGAAAGATCATATTAAATATATTAGCAATAAAATCTCAAGAAATATTGGTATTTTATATAAAACCCGTACATAGTTATTTCTCGTATGGCAATATTGTTTGGGGTAGTACAAACAAATCTAAACTCAAATGTCTCCTCAAACAACAAAATCATGCAGCACGCATTATTTATTTTCAAAATCGCTTCACAAACGCTAAACCTCTTCTAAGAAGTATGAGGGCACTTGATATTTATGAAATAAATGTATTCAAAGTTACACAATTTATGTTCCAACATCAGTTTAAAAAAACTTCGAAGGTTTTCGAAAATACTTTTCCTAAAATATCAAACCGATACAACACTCGATCAACCGGAAATTATAAAAAACCTTTCCCTATATCAAAACTTACGAACTTTGCCATTTCCTATCGTGGACCAATGCTATGGAACCATTTTACAAGCATGAGTTGTAAACTAAGAGAAGCCAATACCTCTCAAAAATTCAAAAAGAACATAATTGAACTAATTGTCAATCAAGATTCCTTACTTTATTTTTTCTAACAATAAACTTTTACTGTCTTTTTTATTATCAAAGGTTACTGATGATAAGATTTTATCTTCTTCAGATTCTCCAGTCTTGAAACTACTATATATGATAACGTGTATTTTGTATTTAATATTTTTAAATATTTTATATGTCGGAAATCATCTTTAATTGTAAATAGTTGCTTGACAAAAATAAATAAATAAAATAAATATATATATATATATATATATATATATATATATATATATATATATATATATATATATATATATATATATATATATATATATATATATATATATATATATATATAAAATACTTGTCAAAGATAGATTTCTAATTTTTGAATATTGATTAATTGTGGACAGTTTTTTTAACAAAAAGTCTTTTTGATTAAATTCTAGTGATTTATTCGTTCAGGCAGTTTGTCAAAACTATTTTGTTTGTAAAACATGATTTTTTTTTTCTGTTATTTGCAAAAAAGCTTTTTTTTTTTTTTTTTTTTATGTAAAGGGCTTTTGAATCTGACACGTAACACTATTTTTAGTAAATATCAAAGTGGTTTCTGCTGTTGTTCTTGAGCTAACCTAACATAATTCTTTGATAGTCCAGTGGCCGAACTATTAAGGAAGTATAATTAAACTAAATAATTTATTATAAAGTAGTTTATTTATTTGTACTGTTTTTATTCAACTTATCTAAATTTGTTTTAAAAAGTTGTTTGTAATATATATTTAATAGAGTTTAATTATTATTTATTTTATAAATAAAATTAATAAAAAAAAACTATTAAATATATATTACTAACAACTTTTTTAAACAGATTTAGATAAGTTGAATAAAAACAGTACAAATAAATAAAAAAATACTTTATAGCAAATTAAAATTTAAATATAATAAAGACTATTTTTATTCTAAAAACTATTTAAATTCTGTTTTTAATTTTAAGAAAAAATCATGTGTTTAAATCTTTTTTTAAATTTTGAAATATTTTAACTAATAAAAAATGTTAAAATATTATGTGACCTAATACTAATGTACTAAATTCCCATTAACCAATCATGTCATTGATTAATGCTTTAAAATGGCTAGTCAAAAATGTCAATTTAAACCGTGACATAAAAAGCAAAATTAAGATCTAAAGCTTTCAAGTAAACAAAAATAACTCTTGTAAACAAAATCAGCTGTAGAAAAATTTTCAAAATGCAAACACGAAAGAAAGTTCTGAATTCTTAAAGAAAAGGTGGAAAGCTAAAACCAAAACAAAAAAGGCCAAAATGTTGAAGACCGAGGCCAAGGCTAACAGTTTTAAGGCCGAGGTCTTAATTTTTGGCCTTAAATTTTGGTCAAGGACTAAAAATTCTGTGTTAAAGTTTCATCGTACAATATCATAACGTAAAAACTTTAAAAAAGATATTAAAAAAAATAAAGCAAGAAATATACGATTTAAAATAATCTTTTAAGAATCAAAATCATAGAAAAAATTTTCACAAAAATGAAAGAAAAAGATCTATTATAAATATAAAGATCGTTTTATTATATGTATGATTTAGCGCCAAACCAGCCTATACAACGAATATGTTGAAGTAAGATAATTAGACACAAAGTTTAAAAATTTTTAACAAAAGCCACTAAACCAAAAAAATTAAAATTAATTGCAATTCAATGAACTTAAAGTTTTAAAGTTCACTGAACTGCAATATTGGTGCTTGCAACATTTATATTGGTGTTCGTAAAGAAACATTGCATAAATTATTTTTTAATATAAAACTACTTTTTTTCAACTTTGTTGTATAGGCTAATTTGGCGTTTAACCATCGATATTATAGGGTCAGATAAAAACGTTATATAACTGGTTTTAACCAATATATAACCAATAAATTTTTTGAACGGTATAAGTTTTTTGATTTATAGAGGGTAAAATGCGGAGTTACTTAAAGTTAGGTATGTTGGGGTAGTATGAGTTTAATATGAAGAACGATAATGTGATATATTTTTTATATGTAGGTAAGTGGTTTATATATATATATATATATATATATATATATATATATATATATATATATATATATATATATATATATATATATATATATATATATATATATATATATATATATATATATATATATATATATATATATATATATATATATATATATATATATATATATATATATATATATATATATATATTAGGCCATCCCATTTTGACCCTCATGAACGAATTTTATTTCACGGAGTACCTCAAAATGTTCATAACGTATTGGTTTGTTAATGAATTTTTTTTTCTTTTTCTGGATGAGTATTTATACTCGCGCCATTCGTTTAAAGTTTAACTTTTTTACATTTTTTGAGTTTTTATGGGCATTTTCAAATGATCAGCGCGAATAGAAATTTATAAACCTTTAACAATTTAATTCCGTCAATGCAAAGAATGGAAGATTTTTTATCCATACCGGTTGTGCGCATTTTTATTATTATCATATTTGTAACCAGGTGGTGCTTTAGAAACGCAAAAATCGGGTAATATTTCAAAAAAGCGCAGTTTAGAAAACAATTGTTTATCGAGCTACTTAACAACTTTTAATTTTAAAAAATCTATTATTTCCACCTCAAGTAAGTTTATTATATCAATTTAACATAATAATGTATGTTATATTTTATAATTATAGTTAAATAAATTAGGTTATTTAAGCATTTATAATATTTTAAATAAACTTTTACAAAATTTTAAACTTCATACAAATTATGAAAATGTTTGTAGTGTTATAAAACAATGATTAACATTATGAAGTTTTGTTTTAAAGCTAGCTATGACAACAAAAGTATCTGAGGTGTATCCCTGTCCCAAGAAGAGGTTTAAAAAAAAGAAGATCGAGTCGCAAGAACATGCTTCTAGTTAACGTCACTCTGGATAGAATGGAAACAAACTAGCTGCCCCTACGGATTCAGGTTATCCAACGCTACTAATTTTTAAGAGAACAATTTCCAAAGGATCTCGTTGCTTGTCCTTTAATGTCCAAAACTTTTCAGTAAGCTTTTAGCTTTAGAAATCAATAGATAAGAACGTTATTTCATGTTTTACGTCAAATATAGTAAAGACAATTTAATAAGTTATGTTTTTAATTTACGTAAGTTCTTCATAGATTAAAATGCATAACAAACAATGAATTTTGCAATGTCAGTTGTATCCCTTCCGGAATCTTAATTCCTTGGAGAAAGACTGGCTTCAAAGTCATCAGTGACAAAAGGATGATGTATCGTGTCAAGAAATATGTAGAAACGTACATAGTATTGAAGAAATCCCAGAAAAAAAATAGAATTGGTTATCTTGAGACAAGAAATAAATTTGAGAAATCAATGAAAGGTAGGGGATAAATATTTAACTTTAACATTTTCTAGTCAAACAGCCAGTACTAAGCTAATTTATCGTGAAGTAAATAGTTTACTTTTTCTTGTTCTTACCTAATAAAATTAAATTTAAAGGATTATTTTGGGCTGGAGAAGACATTACGCTTCTTGAACGTAGTTTAAAGACTGATAGGCTAAGACTGGTAGCAGATAAGTTGAAGATTTAATCTTCATACGGGACCAGCTAAATTGCAGAAAGATGGTGATTGGAGCGTTGGGCGGTCGGTTTGTAGATGTTAGTAATAGATCTGCATCAAGAAACAACTCTAAAACCTCTGGTATAGTTAAAAAAACTTTCCATGATTTATCCGAATTTTCCTCTGAAAGTGAAATGATTACTGATGACTCTAATGATGCATGTTCCTAAGATGATTTTAGATTGGTAACGTATCAAAGAAAAAGACAGTTAAAAATATGACTCTAAAGGTACCAAAGGCATTTTTCAAAAAAATAAACTGCCAGAACTACTATTGGGATGGGAATATCTACTAACCAGGCAACAGCACTTATCTCTTCTTTTCTTTGCAATGCCGGTTTAGATATAGAAAACGTAACATTATCCCACAGCTCAACTCACAGGATTTTTGATACAATAATAAGAAAAGATGCTGGTGTTCTTAGAGCAAACATAACCACTATGGTTAAAGAAGAGCGACAAACCCATCATTGTGCATTTTGATGGCAAAATTATCAAAGATTATACAGGTAGCATAGATGAGACAAAAGACCGAATTTGTGTGCTTATAAGGCATGACAATCAGTCCCATCTGTTAGACGCTCCAGGGTTGGAACACGGCAGCGGTGAGGCTCAGTTCACAGCAATTCAAAATCTAATAGATTCTTTTGATCTAGGGCAGTTCATCCACGGAGTTTGTTTTGATACCACTGCTTCAAACACTGGCTATTTAAAAGGAGCTTGTGCAAGATTAGCTAATTTTCATGGCCGACTATTGCTCTTGTTAGCCTGCCGCCATCATGTAGGAGAGCTCCATATAAAACACTTTTGCTATGAAGTTGCAGTAAACAAATCTGTTGGACCGGAGAATCAACTATTTAAATCTCTAAAGCAGAACTGCCATGGTATTGATGCAAACAACGAAAAGATGCAGTTGAAATTTAATCACCAGTATGTTAAAGGTACCTGGTTGGAGAAGCAGGCTCTATTGGCGCTCAAAACTTGCAAGGACCTGATAGATAACAACAAGTTAAGAAATAGTCAGGTAAGGTTAAAACAAAGAAATATATTACTTTAAAACAACTTTATACCAAAATAGAAAGAAGAAACATAAAAGTTTCTAATTAAATTATAAATTATATAGATTTAGACTTTTGAGAAGCCCAAAGATTATTGTGAACTGGCAGAACTTGTAGTTATGTTCCTTGAAGAAGATCAGACAGTTAGGTATAAAACTCACAAAACCGGAGCTATTTCAAACGCCAGATTCATGGCAAAGACATTGTACTATATGAAGTTCAATTTGCTTCTCCCTAAGATCAGATAGGTTCTTTTTCTGAGTGATGAATTTGTCAAAGAGATCAACAGAATGGCTGACTACAGTTCTTTTTTCTGGGCATCGTGGTTTTTGACCTGCGAGTTTTCTGATTCTGTAGCTTTTGAAGTAAAACTTAATTTCCAAAATATTTATATATTAGTCTCATATTTTAAGAATAACTTGTTTCAAAAAAAGACCTACTAAATTATTTTAGAATAATGACATAAATATATGACACTTATTACATTAGATGTTAGACGTGTCACTATCAACCTTACTTACTATCTATATTGCATTATTTTTAACTCACATTCTTAGGATCAACGAAACTATTGGCAGATGTGCCATTACAATGCGAATGAGCCTGCCGCAGACGTGGTATTAAAATCATGGCGAAACCATATGTGGTATTTGGATCCAACCGTGGTGCTGGCGCTAGCATTTTCTAATAAAGATCACTACATCGAAATGGAAAAGATGTCAAAAGTTCTTTATTCAACCCAACGGAGTGGCATTAAAAATGTAAGAACGGGTAGAGCCAAAGCTAAAATCCCTTCAGAAAGCAGTTTTCTGTTTAATATAGATTAACCACCAGGTCTTGCATCATATATTTCGCCAGATTCCTGGTTAATTTTTGATATCCTAGGTCATACTTCTGAAAAATGTCTATGGATGTAACTCCCTCAGATTTTTTGGAAAGAATTTCTAAGATACAATGAGTTTCAAAGCTTCGTAAAATCTGTCAAAGTTGTTAACGACTCATCAGAACGTGCAGTAAAACTCATTCAAGATAATGTAGAGCGTGCGAAGAGCGTGGAAAAACTTCAGAACCTTCTCCAAATGAAAAACTCTTGGAAAAAGCCATTTAAAAAGACGAAGAATGGATACAAGGATCAGTTACAACGCCTGCTCCCTCGCTACTGGCTGTGAGTTAATAATTCAAAACTTTTCCAATATTTCTAATAATTTGAATTACCTTACTGTAGACTCTAAACCTTAAAAATATATTTTAAAGAAATTTAAATTATGTATTTTCCAGAGATATTTGTCTTAAAGGAAAGAATTTATTATATATATATATAATAAATATAATAGCAGTTATGGCAGTACTTAGAGTTCTTACTTTAATATCGGAGGTCCGAGGATTGATGCCGATTTAGTCATATAAACGACATTTACTAGTAAAAAAATTTTCCGCAGTGCTCTGTGATGAGCACTTAAAATTTAATGAGAATTTAAAATAACACACACAAAATCTAAGTAGATATTTTCTGAAATATATCAACACATTTTGATCTAGTTAAATCTACAGCAAAGTATTTAAAGTCCTATA
The DNA here is from genome assembly GCF_038396675.1 of Hydra vulgaris. Taxonomy (NCBI): domain Eukaryota; kingdom Metazoa; phylum Cnidaria; class Hydrozoa; order Anthoathecata; family Hydridae; genus Hydra; species Hydra vulgaris. The sequence continues at coordinate 15,730,780 of NC_088925.1, read as the reverse complement.
ACAAATCTTTTGGGTAACCATTTTGAGTTTGGCTTTGTTTGATCTTAGGTTCCAATAAAAGTAATTTTTTTTTAAACATTATCATTTGATACCAATAAGAAGTAAAAAAAATGAATATTGCACTATGAATGAAAATGACCTCATAGATCAACAAAAAGGCACTTTGAAATAACACAAATGTTGATTTTTCTATCAAAATCAGTGAACGGTAGGCATTATATATTTCTTAACTCGAAAAGCACAGTGTTTTTTTTGGTATAGGAACACATGAAGAGAATATAAATGAAAAAATTAACTGGATTCGACATCAGAATCGATTCGCGCCGTTGTGATGAAAACTGCTCAATTTTAGTCAAAAATTGCCTTGTGCTTAACTTCGAACGACCGGCGCGAATACTTCTAACAGGAAAAAATAAAAAATAAAAAAATTTGATATATAAATATGACCTCTACGCCACTCATTAGCGACTCCGCATGTAATTTGGTTGTCAAAAAAAAATTATGGGATGGCCTAATATATATATATATATATATATATATATATATATATATATATATATATATATATATATATATATATATATATATATATATATATATATATATATATATATATATATATATATATATATTAGGGATATGACTTTTTTGCAACCTACTAGGCCTGTATCGTAATTCAATGAACTTTTAAGTAAAAAGAACGAATAGATGTTTCATTTTGACATATTTTGAAAAAAGGTCACCCCAAAACCAAAAAATCGAATTTTCAATAGGTACACTTTTGTACAGTAAATGAATATTAAAGGCTGAAGATGTTGTAAGAGTCATACTCCTGTTGTTATTTTATTTATTTATGCAACATGTACAGTGATATAACAAAAAACATTATGTGATATATAATTATACAAGTATTACAAAATTAACAGTATCAAAGCGTCTAGTACAACAATATACATAACTGTCTGTGTCTATAGGCCTACTGTGTTTAGTACATGGGTCACATGATGCTCACGTCTCATAAAGAGTCTAGCGCTTATTACTTAGAATGAATCGAAGTTGCAGTTTGTCTTTCTTTCTGCAGGAAGCATACAGGTCTTGCATCACCTTGATTGCAGGTTCAGCTATCTGATTACTTCGTGGTATGTCGATGACGGATGGCTCTTTCTTCCAGTGATTTTTGAATGACTGCAATGCCTTTTTGTAAGGCTTCAATACATCAGATAAATTCTTGAAGTTATTGTCATTGTACTTTTGACTACTAAACCAATGTTCTGCCCACTCATATGAAATGAACCTGCAAACCTTCTCCAAATTCTTTCTCGCTTCAGGCATAAGAATGAACGCCAGAATGGCGAGAATGGCTCTTGAGTTCCATCTGGCATTGCTCATATTAGGAATCATCTGAAAGTGAATCAGAGGGAAGTTTCTTTGTTCTTCATAGAACCTAAACATTCTTGTTAAATGGTACAAAAACTTCATATTGTCTCTCCACCCTGATTTATCAAGAATTTCTACAGTTCCATTCACAAACTTATCCTTCAGTTCATCATACTTATTCAACAGTTCAGACACAAATGGGTATTCAATGTTTGGAGATTTGGTATCACCCCCAAGTTCTTCGTCCATCACCAGACGGAGAATCCTGTCTAGTACGTGATGCTGACAACCGATAAATTGTGGTATTGTGACACCCTTTAATTTAAACATACGTTGCAACTTCACAACAACTCCATTTCTCTTCCCAGTATTGACGTTTGTTGTATCAGTAATGATCATCTTAATTGAATTCCACAAATTGTATTCATCAATAAGTTTGGTAATTTTTTCAGCAACAGTTTCAGCTTTGCCATCTTTTAAACGCAGTGCATCAAGTTTCACGTCAGTTCTTTCATTCTGAAGTACAACTACCTGATATTCCTTATCATCTATTCGTTTGCCGTCAAAGTGTAAGGACCACTGTTCCATTTTAAGTTGTTGTATCATTTCTTTTTTTAATTTACCTGCCTCTTTGAATATGGACTTGTAAATTGCTGATTGACTTGTAGTTGGAATATCAATACCTTGTTGTGATAATACATTGCATATTTTAGCAGCTTTCTTTGTGGAAACTCCACTTGATGTAACCATACTTACAGCAAATTTACTTTTGTAGTGCTTTCTAGTTTTTTTCTGAGTGTCCTCATCATCGTCTTTATCACCGTCGTCGTCTTCATCATCTTCACTCTTACTTTTGCAGTTTTCAGATTCAGTACCACTGTCTGTGGTAGACAGGACTTGTAATGTGGAAGGTATTGCTGTTCCAGACTGGACTTTCCTTCTCTTGGAAGGGTGAATGGTTTCTTTACTTGCCACTTGTCCTGTTGAGTACCCCACCTGTCCTTTACTTTCATTTTGTAGGTGGTATAGACGTTTATCTTCCGAGGATAACCACTGGCCATTCACTTTCGTGATGTCAAATAATGCATTGAGAACATCATATTTTCCACGCTTGACACATTCATCATAGACCTTCAGCACCTTCATAAGCTTTGCTCTTATCACTTGATCAGACACACGTGGAAAATTCAGTTTATTGTCCCACAATTTTGTAATTTCCTTAGAAATTTGGTCTATTCGTTCTTTTCTTCCTTTAACATATGCTCCGAGAAACTGGTATCTTCCTACGATCTGCAATTGAAGTGGTATTCTGGATTTTTCATCGAGTGAATGTTCTTCTACAGCCACGCTTCCTCTTCTTCTGTGTGACTCTTGAAATCTCACCAAATTTTTAGTCCAAGTCTTCTTGTTCTTTGTTACTGTGGTATGACTTTTCTTGTGAGACATCATATAATATTGTTACGACTTTACGGATAGCTGAGCGTAAATATCCGTTTAATAAAGTCGTTTAATTAATAAAATACTTTAACTGTATAGTAATCCAATTATAGTTCGATAATCCAGTCAATGTTGATAACAGTTCGATAATCCAGTCCGTATCCTAACGATAATGCTACAACTACTTATACATCGTACACTTACAGCGTCTTTAGTTCGCTACAGTAGTTCCTTATTAGCTCAGTTACACGCAGAGTACTTCATAGAACTATTCACATTATCAACACTGAGCTCTGACAGCAGCTCGCTTATATAATTATTTAGAGCTTCCAGAATGTTCTACTAAGTTCTATAATCTTCTACAGTCTGTTACAGTCGTCTATATCACCGTGGTAACACAATGACGTCATCACATAACAATTCCAAGTATTTGCCGGCACACGGCCGTTTCGTTGCCATGGTAACGTGTGGCGTTATATTTATAAATTCATAACAAAATAATGAAATAAATAGAATTAAGCTGAGAATTAAGCTTAAGATTAAAACATCGGTCAAAAATGAATGTATAAAAATGGTAAATCAAATTTTTATTTTGGGGGTGACCTTTTTTTGTTGCAGAAAGCTATTTGGGCCTTTTTTCATGATTTTAGGTAAAAGTTCATCGATTTATGATACAGGAAACATTTTGTTTGAAAAAAAATTAAAAAGTCATATCCCTAATATATATATATATATATATATATATATATATAAACTTTTTTTAATGTAATTTACTAAAAATTTTAATAAAATCTACTACAGCTTAACTGATTTTCTAGCATGTTATTACAGAAGTAGCCAGAATGTTATTTTACTTATATAAAATTAAAATTTAAAAATAACTCAAAACGCACTTTGCAAATAATGAACTAAATTAGTGGTAGACAAAAAAACATGCTCAGATTCCCTCTCCCAGATGATTAAAGTTGATAACAAATATATAAGCGAATTAAGAGCTATAACTCATGAATTTAATACATTTTTTGTTGACATTGGTTCTAAATTAGCAAAAAATATTTCTTATTTCAATGCTATATATAGAAATTTTAAAAATATCTTCTAAACTATCTTGTCAAAAGTTTGAAAGAGCTTTCAAATTTCTTAAAAATAAATCAAGTTGAGCAAATGACATCAACGGTAGTATAATATAGATGCTTTAAACACTTAAAAGATATTATTTTCAAAGTTTATGGAGCATCTACCAACCAAAGAGTTTTCCTGAACAGTTAAAAGTTGCCCATTTTTTAAAGTAAAATATTAGTAACTATCACCGTATTTCTGCCCTCTCCACAGTAGCAGATCTCCCAATTAGCCTGAGTAGATTGTAGCCTAGGGCCCCTAAAAGAAACAGGGCCCCCAATGAGAAAGAGTCCCAGCACCAAACAGCAAGCTAATGTATACAAAGTACTTTTGATCTCTAAAATTCACTTTTAAGCAATCTCAGCGCATCCATATTTTTTTTAAACAAATTTTTTCTTGTATTACTTTGAAATTTATTTTGAAGTTTTAGGGCTTTTAAATATAAATAAAAATGTCCGGAAGGAAATATGTAGAAAGTGGTCGTCAAAAACGAAAAATTAAAGAACGAAAGGTTAAAACATTATTAAAATTTCCAAAATTAACCAGCTTTTTCTAATCAAATGATGTCAAAGTGAATCATTTAAAGAAATGACATGTTTGAAAAAGATAAATGTAGCTAATGATGTAGAATTAATTGAAAAGCATACTGCTGAGGGCAACGTAGATATCGAATGCCGAGGCGAAAATCTTGTTGAGGACTGTGACAAAAGCTGCATGCAAGAAAAGAATAATTGATAGGATAGTGAAAAGATAGAAAAATTGTCTAAAATTACTGATATTATTGGTTTAAACTATAGAAATATAGAATATTCACCAAAGTTAATTAGTTCTGTATTTTTGAGATCTATTAGTTCAATTTTTGCTTAAACCATTTATCTTTGTTTTTCCAAAATAAAAGGAATTTGATTCATACTCAGTATCTAAACAAAATTTTAAAAATCAAAGCAAATTTTTTTTGTAACAGTTTTTTTGTAAATTCATGAAAAATGGTCAAGCAGTAGTAAGATCCTGACTTTTTTATTATTTATGCAAAGATGCAGATTTTGTTTACCATGCAAATTATTTCCCCATTTAGGAAACATTGCAGCGTTGGAATCTGACGGTTATAAAGATTGGAAAAACAAAAGAAAAATTCTTGTATCCCATGAAGAATCTAATGAAATAAGAAACCCATGATGATCTGCCTCTCACGAAAATTGAATAAGAGCACAATAGATATAGAGTTAAAAGAAAAGGCTACTAAAACTGCAAAATATCACTACAATATTTTAGAACGGCTAGTAGCAACAACAAAATTTTTATCTGAAAGAGGTTTTCCACAACGAGATCATGGCGGAAAGTGGGACTCTCCACACAATAGTTTTAATGAAAAAGTGTTTCCGTTTTTAAATAATGCAGGGTTATTGACAAAAACCGTGGGCAATCATACGATAACGCATCATATAAGTTTGGAAAATATACAGGCTTACAACCACGAATAAAAAGAATAAATGTATTTGCGGATTTTGCCCTTGTGCTGCGCATTCTTTAAATTTGGTTGGAGTGGAGACAGTGTTCGTTGTAATGGAAATAAAAGAATATTTCGAAGCTATTAAACACATTTACACATATTTCTCTGCATCCCCATACCGTTGGAAAATTTAGAGTAAAAGAGCATCCTTGATATTTTCACTAAAAAATAATCACCACCAGATAGTCTTTTCATTATGAGTCAGTTCATGCGGTTAAAGTTAGCTATCAAAAAATACTCAATCCCCTTAAAGTAAATATTTGATGAAAGTTCTGAAAAAGCGGAATAAAAAAAAAATAGGCAAAAGGTTTATATAAAAGATTTACGAAGCGGGAAACAGCAGTTTAAACTGTAATATAGGAAATAATCTTAGTAAAGTTAACAAAATACTTCATACTCCTGGCTTTGATATATGTGAATGATACACTTTACTCCATTTACTGGAGTTATAAAAAGAATTTTTACGTGAGGGTTCCGAGCCGAAATTAGAAGACTTTGAGAACAAAGCAGCCGAAATGAGTCTAGATGTCAAAACATTTTTATTGATATGCATAAAAAAGTAAGAGCAAAAATATATTCTGATGGAGAAAAAAGTAGAGATATTTTTACTGGAAGGGATACTTTTTTTATAGAGGTATTTAAGACTTTACTGGATAAATTAGGGGCTGAACTTAAAAAAAAAGTGTTGTATATAAGGATGCTGAAGAAAATTTGAAGTTTTTGATGGACCTGAGCAAAAGAGGTTCAGTTATTAAACTTAAATCAATGGAGTCCATTATGTCATTATTTGAAAAATGATATCAGAGAACTATATAGTGAATGCAGTCAATTTCAGCATTATTTAGATATCGTATGCTTTAAACAAAAGGATTAACACTAAACTGAAATGTTGACACTAATTCTTAAAAAAAACTTTATTGATACATTTCCGAATCTTTATACAATTCTTAAAATTTATCTAACAATATTTATAACAAGCTGCGAAGCAGAACGGTCTTTTTCAAAACTGATTTTTATAAAAAATAAATATAAATCATTAAAGACGGATAAAAGGTTAAATAACCTCTCAAATCTGTCAATTGAATATGATATCACAAGATCCATTTCCTATGATGAAGCAATTCGCGAATATGTATCAGTTAAGTACAGAAGAGAAAAATTGTTTTTGAATTTGCTGTTGTTATAATTACTTATAATTATGATAAAGTCTTTATGTATATGTGAGTTTTTTAGTTTTAATAGAATTTGATTTTCAAGTCTGTCGTTTCATTTGTTTACAAAAACATCAGGCTGATTCAGATATTTATAAATTTCTACTTTTGCGGTGCTAGAGAAGGGCCTCAAAAATTTGATAATCCTTGGGCCCCAAAAAACCACGATCCGTCACTACCTCTTCATATTCTAAAAAATGCTACAACGATTTATGTACAAAAGATTATGAAACTATCTCCTCTCTAAAAACTCTTTAACTGATCCTTACCAGCCAACAGACTTTACATTTCCTAAAAGGAGAAATTATGATGCAACCACGATCCGTCACTACCTCTTCATATTCTAAAAAATGCTACAACGATTTATGTACAAAAGATTATGAAACTATCTCCTCTCTAAAAACTCTTTAACTGATCCTTACCAGCCAACAGACTTTACATTTCCTAAAAGGAGAATTTATGATGCAATACGCCGTTTCTCAGTCACGTGGTTCAAAACCTATCCATGGCTCCATTATGACGTTTGTACTGATTCAGCGTATTGTATCACATACATTAAAGCTATTTGTTTAAATGCTATCTCTTCCTCTAAAAAGCAATCAACATTCACCACAAAAGGATTCATTAATTGGAAAAATGCCACAAATAATTATAGCGTTCATGAGATTTCTCATTCGCATAAAGTTGTTGCCTTTATTGCGTGTTTTAAAGACTCCAACAGAGTACGGGAATGTTAAGGCTATCGTTTCTAATAAATTTCATTTAAAACAGCTCAACAATAGAATAATGCTTTTAAAAATTCTTTCATACATTCGGTTCTTTGGTAGGTTTTTCCAATGCGCGGCCGTGGCGCAGTGGTTAGCAAGTAGTTATAAGCAAGAGATCCAGGTTTGAAACGGGCTCTGGACAAATTTTCGCGTCACGGTAAGGAAGGAGGCGTGAACTTCCTGTTTAAATGCACTTCCGCGGTGCTCTGTGACCAGACCGTTAGGACTTCTTGGGGCACCTAAAATAAAATTAAAAAAAAATAAAAAATAAAAAAATAAAATTAAAAAAAATTGAAAAAAAAAAAATAAATTAATGAAATTTATTATTCATTGATTATGAAACATTCTTTTTGTATGCTTTTGCTAACTATAGAATTATTAAATTTGTTACGCAGCACGTCAAGCGATTTCGCTAAGAGGTGACTGGGACAAAGAATCAGGATCAGATTTAAATTCAAATTTTCAACTACTGATAATAAATTCTGATTATAAAGACAAAAGTTTAATAAAATGGTTGGATTGCAAGCAAATGAAATATACATAGTCTGAGGTACAAAATGAAATGATAAAGGTTATCATTTTTTTCTATCTCAGTACTGTGAATATATATATTTATATATATATATATATATATATATATATATATATATATATATATATATATATATATATATATATATATATATATATATATATATATATATATATATATGTTATTTACGTATTTACGTTAATTATCAACGTAAATTTTTCAGATAATGGCACATAGGATATTACGCGATATCTCATCAAAAATCCAGTTAGCAGGATTTTACACCATTATGGTAGATGAGACTTGTGGTTCATCTAATCTGGAACAACTTGTTATCCGTTTTCTTTGAGTGGATGACGGTTTACAAATTCACGAAGATTTTATCGGCCTTTATTCAATAGAAATTCCTGATGCTAATTCCATCGTAAATATCATTTAGGTATTTATACTGCGATAAAATCCAAATTAAATTTTTTTTTTTACTGTTTTGCAGGCTGTATGTTTTTACTATTTTATTGATTGAGATTTTTTATTTTTGCAGGAAATTTGCTGTTTAATTCTGCTTTAGCGTTAAAAACTCTCTTGTATTTACAGGATGTCATTTTACGAATTAGCCTTAAACTGAATAATGCTAGTGGACTATGTTACGATGATGCAGGTACTATGGCAGGTAAAAAAAAAGGGGTTGCAACAGTGATAAAAACATTAAATCGAAAATGTCTCTATAAACATTTCCTTGAACCTCGCTTGAATCTCCTTGAATCGGAGATTCTGTTAGAAATGTTTAACTGTTGTCAGAAACCTTTGGAACAATAAAAGAAATTCGTAAACTTGTAAAAAAATATCCAAAAAGAGAAACTCATCTAAAAGAACTCCGTAAATTAAGCGACAATAAAAGCCGCAGTATTCATTCATTTTGTCCAACTCGCTGGACTATTCGTAAGGAATCATGCCAAGCAATGATTGGAAATTACGATGAGCTGATGGATTTATGGGAATGGTTGTTGAAAAATGTAAAGGAAACTGACATGATAGCGGGTATCCATGGTATTATGATATACATGCAGCAATTCTATTTTCGTTTTGGTAGTCTTTTGGGAAAAATTATTTAAATACAAACAGATAACCTGTCAAAAACTTTACAGAATAGCGCATGCACTGCTGTAGAAGGCCGCCATTTTTATTCTAACACGGTTAAAACATTGATGTCAATTAGAAATGATCTGTCATCTGTGGGGTTTTGGAAACTTGTCAAATCCTCGCAATTACGATTGCAGTTCGAAGATCCTTATATTCCAAAAAAAAAAAAAAGACGCCCCGCTAAAATTGAAAGTTATAATACTGCTAATATCACGTACTATCCTGAAACAACGGAGAAAATATATCGAAAGATTTATTACGAAGCTCTTGAGAATGTAGCTGAAATGGTGACAACTCGTTTTGCTCCGCCAGATTGGATTGTTTACCAAAATATGCAACAAGTTTTTATGAATGCACTTTATGGTAACTCCTATGGCAGAGAACTCGATGTCGTTTTTGAAATATTTAAAAATGATTTAAAAAAAATAAGTTTCATTTTTACAAAGCTTAAGTGCGGGTGAAATGCGCTTTATGCCTCAAGTGGTTATTTTGGCGAAGCTTTTCCTAGTTATGCTTGCAACTAATGCCGTAAGCAAAAGATGATTTTCTGCTTTAAGACGTGTAAAAACGTATCTTCAATCAACAACAACTTACAAATGCTTAAATCAATTGAAATTGCGAAAGAGTTCGTTGATTGGAAAGAATCACGCCTAAACGTTTTTTTATTATATATTGCAATCAAAATCATAAGGTTTTGTTCTAATTTAGCCTTAAAGTATTTTACTTACCCAGTAGTGCTGCCCCCCCCCCCCTATATAATTTTTGTTCCTACAGGCCTGTGTACTACATACTATATATATATATATATATATATATATATATATATATATATATATATATATATATATATATATATATATATATATATATATATATATATATATATATATATATATATACAGTGCTTTTTTTCTAAAAAAAGGTGCCGGAACTGACCGGTATTTTTCTTTATTTCAAAAATGAGGCAGAAATTAGTAATTTAATTTGTGAATAAATTTTATATGTATATCGGTTGGTAGGCTCCCCCGCATATAATACCCATAAAGGCGGGAACAAATATAAGAAACCGTTTTCCAATAATAGAAGCTTTTTTTTTCAAATATCGACAGATTTTTTTTTTTGGGTAGGATGATTAAGGTGAGGGGTCACGTCACTGTGTATAAAGTACAAACTTTACAAAACTATAATTTTCTATAACAAGTCCTATAGTTTTTTCAGACTTTCGTTGGACATATCTTTTTGTCTCCTTTCCTTGCTCTAATCGTCTACTGCTGAATGCCTTCCTCTAAATATCCATGAATCAACGAACATTGAAGTATCAAAGCTTGTTAGCGGTGGTCCCACTAATTTAATAAATAACAACGTTGAAACTGTTTTTGCCATTAATTAAGCCCTTGTTGGTGTGATGATCAGATTTATCTGTGAAAACCTCGTTCGCATTCACTTGAGGAAATGGGGATAATATTAAGAGCGTGGGCCAAATGAACTAAATTTTAGGGATATATTTTTTCTGCAAGGTATTCACGGAATTCACGAATCATTTCTCTTTCATTTAACTAAAGTCCTAATGACAGATTTCTGATTTCAGTTTCTCCAAATTTCACCTGAGTGTTTTCAGTTTCGCCAAATTTTACCTGAATGTTTTCAGGCCAATAATTTTGGTTTAAGATGCAAGCCCATTGAGCTAATTCAATATCTTTGTCAGCAAGCAACCTTTTCTCAATTGACTTTTTTAGTTTCATGTAAAAGGCGCTTGGATCAATAACTGAATCATTTTTGGAATTTTTATTGTGAAGTGAAACTCCACGAAAACGGAGATTCTGTGCTGAAACTAAAACAAATTTGTAATAGGGACCACCATTATTTCTTCTTTCTTCGAATACTTGAACAAGAGCTTTAATTTTTTGATTTGCTTTGTACAGATCAATATTGCGCTCTTGTAGGTCCAAACTCAATTCTGATAATTCTTGGAGAGCATCACACATCAATCCTAGATCCATTAAAAACTCTGTAGATGTAACTTTTTTTTTAAACCTGCATAAATGGATTTTTTATTTTTGTCCCTTGTAGGATCAACCATCGCTTCCACAAAATGTTTCACCAGCGCTTCATAATTTTACCATACTGCAAAAACTGAACGAAAACTAGATGACACCTAACGTGCATTTAAAATTCGATCAATTTTCAGCTGCTGGATATTAAGTAATTCTGAGCATGAACGTGACTCTCTGCTATTATTTGGGGAAGCATGACACACGACGTAAATCTTATCAAGAAATGATTTGAACCTGTTAATACTTGAGATCTGCCTAATAGTATCGCCTACTAATAATTCCAATCTATGATTAGCACAATGCCACAATTTTTCAAATATTCATTTTTTATCCTATAAGAATGAAGACATTCACGTAAAGCATCAAATAGTCCTTTAGCCGTAACACTTTCAAGCTCCACTAAATCCAAAAATAAATTGATTGGTGAATTCATCCCGCTGCCTTTTACACAGCACCGAATGTACACTATTAGTGTCGATTTTTGGCTTGTAAAGGTTGGTTCATCAATTATTATTGAAATCTTCTCTTTGACTTTATGGCTTCTGAAATAATTTTTCTCCTCATTTCGTTACCTATATGATTGACAATATTAATAAAATGCGTTTGTAGAATGAAGATTACGACCCATTTCAACTCCGTTAATTTCTTGAAGATCAATTTCCATTTCAAAGTTATTAAAAGACTGGTTTTCTTTTGCAACTTTATATGCAGTTCAAAATATGTTTGCTGCTATAATTTTCTCACGCGTTTAAGATTTTAAAATATTGTTTGACAGAGTCTCTTTTTTAGCTTCTTCTACCATCTTTAATGCAGCTTGATGTCCAGCAGATTCTTTGTAATCAAATATTTTCTAATGCAACGAACTTAACTGTTGCTTTTTATCTTCACCATGGTAAGAAACTTCATGATTGGACATTTCATTCCCATCTTAGCTTCTACGCAAAGTGTTTTCACTTCTTGGCAGGTAGTGCAAGAAGAGGAAACTATTTCAATACTTGACCTTCTTTTGCAGGAGTAAAATCTGTAATTAAAATAGTTAAAAGTATTTATATATAAAATAGATTAGAATAGAAAAGATGCTGTACACACTTGAGGTGTGTTGAGTCTTAATTAAGTAGAATTAAGACTATGACAGCCAATTGCAAAAAATAGTGTTCAGAAACCAAAATAACACCTGTTCCATAAAATTTGAGACTAACTTGAATTAGCGATATTTAATTAGTAAGCTTGATAAAATAATTAGTATTTGGTATCAAATGAAAGCTCTATCTTTCCTCTTTCAATTAGCATATAAGTTCTCTGATTATTTTTTGTTTAGATAACAATTTAAAATGCCAAATCAACAAGCCCTAAAAAGTCGTGTGTATAATTTTTATAAAAAAAAACATGATGGAAATACGTTGTTTGGAATCATTTCAAGATGGAGGGCTACTCAAAATCTACAATTTATAAATATATGAACAGTTACGATCAAAATAAACCATTGGGTCGCAAAGTTGGAAGTGGAAGAAAGCCTACTCTTAATACACAAAACAACCGCATCAAAATAAGGAAAATGTTTAACAATCGAAGAGGTGTGTCACTTTCAAAGGCTTCTAGAAGACTTGGTTGTAGCAAAAGCACCATCGGACGAATCTTAAAATGCTTTAAAAAGCCTATTATTTTTTATAAAAGAAAAAAAAGAACCAAGCAGAACTCCTGAACAGTGGCTTTGGGGTCGCCAAAAATGTGGTCGACTTTATTCAAAATATCGCAACCATGAATTTGTTATTGACGATGAGTCATACTTTACTTTGTCGAATAGCACACTGGCTGGTAATAATACATACTATTCAAATGATCAAAAATTGACACCAAACATTGTTAAGTATTATGATGTTTCAAAATTTGAAAAAAAATTACTTGTATGGATGGCAATCTCCCCTCGAGGGGTCACATCTATTTACATTGTTCCTTCTGGCCAAGCGGTAAACCAAGAGATCAATTACAAGAGTGTTTACAAAAGCGCTTGCAACCTTTTATTAATAAATATTATCGAGACACCAAATATATCTTTTGGCCCGATTTAGCAACATCTCACTATGCTAATTCAGTAACATAATGGTTAAAAACCCAGAAGATACCATTTGTTCGAAAAAAAGACAATCCAGTAATCTTACCAGAAGCTCGTGCTATAGAGGATTTTTGGGCAATGCTTAAGCGGGATGTGTACAAGAATGGATGGTCTACAAATAATATATCAAGCCTTGAGCGTCGGATTCGTTATTGTGCCATTAGACTTGACCTAAATGCTGTACAAAAGCTGGTACAAGGTACCAATACCAGACTTGATCAAATTCAAAGATATGGAGTCTTGCGATAAATTTATTTTTATTTTCCTATTCTGCATATTTAATTCTAAGAACATACCAAAAAAAATTTTGTTATCGTGTTTATTTAAGTTTTTATTCAAGTTTAAAGCCAGTCTCAAATTTTATAGAACAGGTGTTATTTATCAATGTTGTTTTTAAAAAGGTCTAAGTTATCTTTATCTATTATCCATTGAGGAAGAGAATTCCAATCGTTTGTAACTCTGTTTGTGAAGTGACGAATTTTCGAATTGGTAAATTGTCTGCGTATTCTACAATTGTTACTTTTACTTGATCGTTCCAGCTCAAAATTTAATGGAGGATGGTGAAAATTAACAATATATTTCAATTTTGAGATCTTATACATTTGAATCAGATCACCTCTTCTTCTTCTATCATGTAAAGTTGGCAAATTCAGGTATCTTTAATCTTTCTTCATACGATTTCCCCTTTAAAGATTTGATTTTAGTAGCCCTATGTTTCACGAGTTCAAGATTTTCAATGTCCTTCTTTCAAAATGGAATCCAAACTGTTGCTCCATATTCCAAATAAGGACGTACTAACAATTTGATAGTAACTTTTATGAAAATTCATCTAAATACTCAAAAGACTGATTCATTAAATTTCAATGAAAAACACCACCAAACAATCTCTAATAATTCGCTCTATAATTTTACCAATAATTGATGTTAATGAAACCGGTCTATAATTTGTTGGATCTAGTTTATTACCCTTTTTGAATAACGGAACGTTTGCACATGACCATAACTTTGAAATAGTTCCTGTACTAAAAGATTTATGAAATATTATGCAAAACAACTCGACAAAGATTCTGAACATTCCCTTAAAACTTTTAGGTGAACATTATCAGGACCTACTGATTTGTTCATGTTTAAATTACTCAAATGTTTCTGAATAATAAGAATACTGAAATATGGATCAGGACATTTTTTTAAAGGATTGTTGCCTATAAACTTCTTCTGATGAAACATCTCGTATAAAAACAGATGCAAAAAATTCATTAAGAGTGTTTACTATCTCTCGATTATCAGTAGTTATAATACCATTTTGTAGCTTTATTGCTTTGATAGAGTCTTTAAATCTTATTTTGTTATTTATATATGCATTGACACTTTTAGGATTGTTTTTTGAATTAAGTGTCAAGTTTCTTTCAAAATTGCGAATACTTTTTTTGACAAATTATTTTTGTTTCTTTATTTAATTTTTTGTTCTTATTGACTTCTAAAAGACTTTTAAAAAGAATTTCTGTTTCTAAAAATTTATATTTCTGTTTCTAAACCAACTTTTTTTTTTTTACACATACTTTTAAGTTCACTTGTCATCCACAGTGAGTTGTTTTTGTGTTGAAAAGAGTTTTTATCTAAATTCATTGTTGAAATATATTTTTCACACCCTATTTCATATTTTTTTTAAGTCATTTTTTGTAACATTCATTAACACCAAGCCCTTCAAATTCTTGTACCTAGTTTATGTTATTAAATTATTATTAAAATTTTTTTCTTCCTTATTGTTTGTGATATTATTGAATTAGACCTATTTTCATATCCAAATCTAAATTTCAAAATATGATGACCATGATCGATGCCACCTAACAGTGGAAAATGCTCCAGAATATAAACTCCGTTGCTATTATCAGTTAAAATGAGGTCTAAAATGTTAGTGTCTATACCAAACTTCACTTGAAAACTAGGATGGAGAACATTTTGGTGCAGGTAACAGTCATGTAACAACTCAATAAACATACTTGCTGTTGTGTCGCTCTCATTTAAAATTTCACTAAAGTTGTCGTCGTTCCACTTGATGTTTGCAAAGTTAAAATCACTAATATTAAATCACCACATATTAAAATACCAGAGCATTTTTTATTTTGTTTTGAGTACATATGCCTGCTTTAATGATTTTATCATGTCGGCACACTTATCATTATTACTAAGACCTGTCCGGTAAATACAACCACATAAAATTTTCTCTTCGCGAAGTTCAATCAAACACCATACTTGCTAGATATTTTCATTTATTAAAGATTGTTCATTTATTTCATAAAATTTAATATTCTCTTGTATATAAATACATACTCCTCCACCACGACTAAATTGACGATCCTTTCTAAACAGATTATAACCCGGAATATAAGTAGTAGACATTACTGAACACCAAGTCTCAAAAACAAATATAATTTGAGCCTTAGCTCTGGATATATATCATGAATGAATTCGTCAAATTTATTATTTAAAGAGGTTGCATTTGTATACAAACCAGTTAAATAATCAATTTTTTTTATTTTTAAACCTTTTTTAAGTTCTTGATTCATTTCGTTTACCAGCAGCGCATTAGCACTTCAATCCAAATGCTTTCCTCCTCCAGTGACTGTATCAGGGTCACCTAATTGGTTATATTGGTTATATAAATATTGACAAAGAATAAGTGTAGAATGTCTATAATTATTTGTGTCAGTGTTACTCTGTGAAGACTTGAACAAAAATTGCTATTTGTTTATTAACACCATTTGTTTATTTTCTAATTACGTAATAGCTTTTAACTTTATCCCAATGGACTTTCAGGTTTAGTATTTTATTTAATTCTCTAAATTTATCTCTGAGTTGTTTATCCAAATTTCTCTGGGCATTCAGGATTAACATAAATATCCCTAAACTTATGGTATTATATTTTTATAAAGTCAATTTTTATATTTGCGCCATCAGTTTTGTTCGATTCTTCTAAGCGAAAAATAATAACGTTCTTCTCTCTTTTTTCAATTTCTTTATTTTTATTTGAAACCGTATTAATAATATTAATTTGAAATTGAGTTTTATTCAATTTTCTACCATTTACAATACCCCAAGCTTCACTCGGAGCAGAAGCAATAACATTTACAACTTTGTTATTTAAATCTTCATTCTTTTTAGTTAAATCAGCAACTATTATTAATAATGATTGTATTTTTTTATTCAAATCTGCTACAGCATTATTAATTTTGGATTCATATTCAATGCTCAGTTTACTCTCCAGTGCATCCAGAGCGTCTTTGAATTGTTTTGCATAAACTACTTACTTATTAACACAATAAAATATAAGTTATTAATGTGTTCTTTTCTTTATATATATATATATATATATATATATATATATATATATATATATATATATATATATATATATATATATATATATTTAACCTATAGACTACATAGTGATAGTTAACGCTTATGACTTATAGTTAACGCTAACAACTAATATCAATATATCTTTAACGAAAAGTTGTTAATATTAGTTGTTAGCATTAAGCACAAAAATACATTAAAAAAAGAATTAAAAGTTTTAATTCTTTGTTTTTATGTATTTTTGTTTTTCTTATTGAATTTGTCAAATTCTACAAATATATAACCTCGGTTTAATTTTAAAACACGTGGTTTTATTACCACAGCACTTGCTACCTGCAGTTTTGGCCTTAACGGAAGACCAAAATTTAGGTCTTTGACCTTGAAAATATTTGCGTAGATCTTGGCCTTGAAATTCTTATTCTTGGCTTTGACCTTGAAACTCTTAATCTATGCTATGTTAACAATTCTGCTTTTACATTTGGTTTACTGTTAGCAGTTTTCGTTGATAAAACCTTTAGGCTTTCTACGAGTTCCCGCTTTTTTTCATTTATTAACAGCGATTGTCACTTGTAATTTAATTATATTTTTGTATTCCATATTTTGTAACAGAATTATATTTTAAATGTAATAAAGAACGATAAATAAAAGAAAATTAACAAAAACGTTTTGTACTACTTTTTGTCTTGTTCCATGTCAAATCGAACTTCTAAAGTGTTAAACCGTGTCAAACCAAACATTGCATTAAACTTTAAATTTAATATATATAAAAAACTCTATTAGGTAAAAAAAAAAAAAAAAAAAATTTTTTAAATAAAGGAGAGAGTGACCTAAAACGGGCCCCTTTTTAAAAAATGATAGAATCAACTAGCCGTAACTAACCAAAAATTACAAACAAGATTTTTTTCAGGAAATTCAATCTATGCCCTACAATTTAACATCAGAAAATTAAAGGTGTAACAATGCCTTACGTTAAAAAAACAACCGTTGAACAAAGAAATGCTAGGGGGCCATTTTCTAAAGTAAAGAAAAATTGACAATAACAATTATAGTCAAACTACAAAAAATTTAGCTCAATAAAATTTGAAAAACAGTATTTTCAAATATTTTTTTTGCCAACATTTAACAATAAAAAATTAACTTTTCTATTTTTTAAATGTTTATGGTCAGCTGAACAATAATCTACAATTAAACTTGTATTAATTATTATACAAGCAAAAGATTTGATAGGGGCCCATCTCACCTTAGGAGCCCATTTTAGACCACTTTCCCCTACTTAACTTTCTACTAACTTTGTCTTTTTCTTACTAAAAATACAATATTATTTTACCATACCTTTGATATTATTATTATTATTGCTGCTAATCCACTATTTATTTTAACTATTTAATTACTAATTATTAATTTAATTTACTTCTTTGTTATGATTGTTTATTATAAAAGCTATCACGATTACTATTAGTATTATATATAATTTGTTATTATTATTATATTACAATATTTGTTTTACACCATCATAAGTCTTTAGGGATCATCAGTTTGAAACTGTTTGTAAATGTCCCTTACTATTGTGTGTGTGTGTGTGTGTGTGTGTGTGTGTGTGTGTGTGTGTGTATATATATGCAGTTATTAAAGTGGAAATATATTGATTGAGTAAATACAAGAA
>NC_088925.1:15690000-15707500 GCF_038396675.1 Hydra vulgaris | reverse complement strand
CATACATTATTACTTTCTAATTTATTAAATGTTGTTCCTCTTGTTAGTAAAACATTAGTTTTAGTTGGTACGTATTTCCATTGTTTTAATTCAGTCTTTGATTAAATGAATACAACGTGGTCGGCAACAAATGGTTTCAACTTTCGGCTTTGATTGTTTATCCACTATCAAACATTAAGAATATCACACCATATAGTTACGTCCTTAGCTTTCAGCTTTGACAATCTTCTCTGCAAGTTGTAAACCGAGGACAGCTCCAAGTAACTCAAATCTTGATGTACTAATAGATTGCAATGGACTTACTCGGGCTTTTGAGATTATGGTCAAACATGTTACTTCTCCTGTGTCATATAAACATTGTTGATAAGCGACAGCACCGTAAGCTTTACAAGATATACCCGTAACAACATAGGATGACCTATTTGTAACTGTTGAAACCGTTTGTAAACATCTGGGAATGTTTGTTTTTGGGAGATCTTTTATTTCTTGAAACCATTGATCAACATTATTTGCAATCCAATTCGGAATTGCATCATCCCACTCAATTCCATCAACCCACAATTCTTGCATAATTATTATGATTTGAATGATACATGATGCTAAAAAACCCAATTGATCAAACAACGTTGCCACTTTTTAAAGCAAAATTCGTTTTGTATATACCGTATTTTCTTCTGTTGCAACAGATGAAAACTAAATAAATTAGGTTTTGCTTTCGAGATAACTCCAAGTGTTATTATTTCTGGCAATTTTTTAGAATTTAAATTCATATGTTCTGCACGATCATTTTCTGTTGTTATCTTGAAAACTTCGACCGAGTTTGAAAGCGACTTTCGTGCAAACATTCCTGCTGAACCCCATAGTAGCGTGAGCTCCTCCTCTCGAGTTCCTACTTTTTCATCAATTACAGAAGTTATTGTTTTGTCCATGTAAGTTGCTTCAGAAGCCAAAGGAAATTTTCGTGCATACTTTCTTGCGTGTTCTTGCTTTACAAATTGAGCCATGAAAGGCGCTGAGTTGATTCCAAATACCTGTCAGTTAAACTGAAACATCTCAGGCTTGGCAGTTGGATCCAGGTTTCTATATATAATTCGTGGGCACCTTTGGTCATCTTTATGTATTCTAATTTTTAAATACATTTCTGCTATATCACAAGCTAAAGCCACTGGATATTTTCAAAATCTTAGCAAAACCGTAAAAAGGTCTTGTTGAAGTTTTGGACCTTGATAAATAACATCATTTATTGATTTACCATTGTATTTTGCTGATCCATCAAACACAATTCTGACTTTTGTAGTTGATTTATCAGGACGAAGAATTGGAAAATGTGGTAAGTACCAACCATCTCCAGTATTCCTTTTATTGATTTTTTCCAAGTATTCCTTCTCTTGATACTGCATAATAAAATTATTTGTTTTTCATATGGCGTTTTTCCGTGTTTTGTAGTCTGTTTAACACCATTGTTTAGTTATTGTCTATTATCTTTCCATGGCAATTTTAGCTCATCTTCCATTCTCTTTTTTTAGCGAATTAATTACTATATTAAGGGCGATAGAGTCTTCTGGGCTTGTTATTGTTTTTCCAAAGTGCATCTCTTTGTCACCTTTAATTTCCTATAAATTTTAAATGGTATTGTTTGCATCTTCTATTTCCTTTGTAGTAGATGTCATTTTCGCAAAATGGGTTTGAAGAGATCCACCAGTACCGCCAATAAATGTCCATCCAAGTAGCGTGAGTTGAGACAATGGTTCATTAAATCCTCCTTTTACTTCCTTAATTGCATAGTGCCGCTCAGCACTCAGCATAATGTAAATTTTTGGTTTTTGGTCCAATATTTGGGAATTCGATTTTTCTTAGATGTTTCCAGCTTTTTGACAAATTTGCCCAATTAACTGCTTTTAAGTTTTCAGTTACATTATTAACTGTAAAAGCTTCCACAGTATTTTTTGTTTCTCCATTCAATGATTCCAAATGGAATTCCACCAGCATCGTTTCAAAAGAATCAATTTTTCCATTTATCATTTATCAGTTACCTTTTCAGTTTTACCTTGCAGTGACAACTCAGCCGCTACATCAGAACTCAAATACGTCTTGGTACTTCCATCGTCAAGCAATACGTTTACCACAACTTTTTTATTTCCATTACGAATAATAACTGGCACCGTTCTAAGAGATATGCAATTCATGACGTTATTTGAATGAAATTGGATGTTTTCTTTTTTTTGATCACTGTTATCAATGTTAGAATTTTAATCGTGTGCTTTGCTACCAATAGTTTTTTTTAAACCATGTAGAGTTTCCGTTGCTGCAATTTAAAAATCTGCTTCTTCAACAATAAACTTTTTTAGAGATTCAACATTTTCGTTTAATCTGTTCTCATACACCCATCGTTTGTATCTTATTAACATTATCTTTAGAACTTTTTGTAGCAGTTGATTGTAAAATGTCCCATCGCCAAGTTCTTCTGTTCTATTTGCTTCTTTTAAGTTTGTTACTGCCACATCTAACAAATCCGCAAACTTTTCAACGTCTCTTGGATTATTATCCCGAATAGGATTAAAGTTGTTCAATTCATCCAAATACATAAGGATTTTTATCCTTGTTCCGTCATATTTTCTCTCAAGTCTTTCTTTTGCAGCTTCATAAGCGATCAACTAATGCCTAAGTCCTTCAATTGCTTTTAATGCGCCTCCACATAAATATTGACGTAACTGAAGTAATTTATACTCAGTTGTCGCTGGGGCTTGATCAATACATGCGTAGAATGAAGCTTATCGTGGTATTGGAAAGTTGTTTTTCTTTTATGCTGATTCGTTTTTCTTCCGATCAACATCCGCAAAATAGACATAGTCAGTATGCAGGAAACAATTTTGGATAAAAGTTGTCACTTGTGGATCTCTTGCACTTGATGATTACTTTATAAGCAGACGTGATAGAAATTCTTTAGGTGGTGGGGTAATTACATTCATAAGAGAAAATCTTTACCCAAAAGTTTTAATTTTGTTTCAAGCAAAGATTAATGACCAAGGAATAGAAGCAACTGTAAATTTAATTCAATTAAAAAACCTAAACGATCCATAGTTGTTATAGGAGTATATTGACCGCATAATGCACCAGTTGGCTGGTTTCTGAAATTTAACCAAACCATTGCTAAAATTAGCTCAACTGGGCCAACTAGCATACTTGGTGACATAAATGCCGACATGAAAAAAACTACATTATATCCTGCAAAGTCGCTACATACTACCTTATTATTTGCGAATGCCTCAATTAGATTAATTACCCCTTCGCACTAAAGCTTCTGAAACTTGTTTAGAAATTATTGCTATGCCAGTGAAAATTTTGTGTACGAGCTTCTGGGTGGGCTAATTAGCCATCAGTAATCATTTCCCAGTGGAAACTGTATTGTCAAACGATCTTTTAATAAAGTTAACTTTGCGAAACTTAATTTGATGAATAGCCAAATAGTTATTAGTAGCAGTAATAATCGTAACACATGTCAACTTAATGCTAGACACGTGGCATTCCTCTATAATAAAAATACTTAACAACTTGATTCCACCTAAACAGTATCCTTTTAGGAAAAACCAGCCTAAATGGGTGAATAAAGAAATTAAAGAAACAATTTCCCTCCGTAACAAATGGCAAAAAAAAACTAGCTAATAACTGTAACAATAAAGAATTTATAAAAAGCATGTATTAAAAGTATTATCAAGGTAACCGTAAAAAAGCACGGACAAAATCTTCTCAATCAAAAAGACACTAGGAGCTTCTCTTACGAATGCTTGAGTTTTTCTTCCCAAAAAAAAATGAAAAGGCGGTCATAGATTTGTATATCCTAAACTCCTATTTAGCAAATTCTGTGAGAGCTCCAGAAATATCTTTGTTAAATTTAATTCCAGTTTGCAACATTAAAGATTCATTCAGTCTTAAAAAAACTGATTGGAAAATAGTATACCAACATCAAGCGCAACCGAAGGAAAAAACTGCTACAGTGTACAATGGTTTACCAGCATTTGTCTTAAAAAAATTAGCTGCAGGTATTTTGCCTAACATAACAGTACTAACAAAAGCATTGTTAATATTTTCCTATAAAGTGGAAAAAAGCAAATATAGTAGTAGTCTGGAAAAAAATAAGGATCGAAATCAAAACCAGAAAATTATAGACCTATTTCAATACTTCCCGTATTTAGAAGGATGTTTTAAAAGATAATAGCTAGACAACTGTCTACTTTTTGTGATATAAATAAATCAATTCCTTCGGTACAATATGGATTTAGATACAAATTTAGTTGCGAGTATAATAAATGTTGTGGATGTGTAACATTGATCAGGGTAAATTTGCAGGTGCTATTATAATTGACCTGTATTATTCAAATTAGGCTGTAGCTTAAGCACAATATCCTGGTTCCACAGCTATATACCAGATAGGGAGCAGAGAGTCATTCTGGCCAATCAAGTCACCCAGTGGAAGCCGGTGTTGTGTGAAATTCCTCAGGGAAGTGAACTTAGTCCTAAATTTTTTAATATTTACATTAAAGATCTTCCAACTTCCTTTAATTCTAATACAACTCAGTTTGCTGACGATATTACTCACTTTGAGGAAGATGTGGACTCGTATGCACCAATGAAGAAATTGGTGCATACATTTTATAATATACACTATATAAAACATACATAAGACTTCTGTACGTCTTATGGCCTTACGATAAATTCGTCAAAAACACATTTTATAAGATTTAAGAACCCTAGAAAGAAATTACCGGATAATTTATAGATGGTAGTAAACGGCTGTGCAATCAATCTAGTCAAAACAGTTAAATTGTTGTGAATAACCCTTAATTGGCATCTTACATTTGGTCTCATATATGTAACGTTAAAAAAAAATGTCGTGGTATCTTGGAAGCCCTTTCGAGAGCTAGTCGATACCTAACTCGGGACCTTTTGATATTGGCTTATATATCATTAGTAAGATCTCAGCTTGAGTATTCTAGAGTAAATCTGCGGCGCCATCGCAGTTAAAGAAACTAGACATAGTTCAAAAAATTGAGTCACAAATTATTTGCGGAGCAATTCTTCTTACTGGATAAAAACTGGACTCTTTAAAAGATAAAATAGAAAAGCATCTAGCTTAACTTGTTCGTGCCATTATAACTAGAAATTGTCCTCTAGCCTTTTACGGTTTATTTAGAGATCTATTTATTATTGTAATACTCTCGTATTAAAATGGGTCAGAAATGATTTGTTGCAGCTGTCCATCAGATAATGAATAGTAGTTGACCAAACAAAGAGAGAAATACAAAATAACAAGAATTACCAAAAAAAAAACACAAAAAAACTTCAACTCGAGATGCGTAAAAAGGATTGGTTATTTAAACTATTGTTAATAAAACTCTTAACTTAACGGCACTGTATCCAGCGCTTATTGAGTATAGAAAAGGAAATATATAATAAAAAAGTAGTAAAAAAATAAATAAACAAAAGAGCTAGACTCTAATTATTGTCGCAAATTATAATAATCAGTAAATGAGATAACAAATAAATCCTATAATTTCACATACTGTAGGTATTACCTAATACTATTAGGTGCTTATTTTAGATATCTAATAGATAAACGAGAGAAATATATGACCAAACAAAGTTTTTATTTGACATTGTATTTTTTGTTATCTAAAATATACTTTTATAAATGAAATGCCTTTCAATACTTTTCTCGAAAATAATGATTTGTAAAATAATTTGAGTTATCTAATAGAATAAAAAAAATTGCCTGAGTCATCAGTCTACAGAAATTTAAAGCTGTGATTATCAGCATTAACATGTGTTAAATTAGCTATCATGTCATAATAGCTATATGCTTGTTACTAACAATAATAGTTATAAGAAATAGGAATCTGTTTCATATGACTATGCAATAATGTACTGTTTTCAACGATTTTCATGAAACAAAAACAAAAAAAAAAGAACATTTGTAATACTTAAATGTTGAAATCGTTCTTGAGCAGTTGAAACACTTTAAAGTATGTATACATATCCATCCATCCATCCATCCTCCATCCATCCATCCATCTATCCATCCTCCATCCATCCATCCATCTATCCATACATACATACATACATACATACATACATACATACATACATACATACATACATACATACATACATACATACATACATACATACATACATACATACATATATACAGAGCTGGCTCATGAGCATTTCTTAGTGTGTGCAAAAAAAAGTTGCTGCCCTTTAATAATGATCAAATTTTATCTAAATGATGTATTTTTTTGGCAATTTTTCATTTACTGTTGATCTTAAAATTTGCCGCCTGTGTGCTTTGCACACTTCGCACACACCACCAGTTGGCACTGCATACATACATACATACATACATACATACATACATACATACATACATACATACATACATACATACATACATACATACATACATACATACATACATACATACATACATACATACATACATACATACACACATTCATACATAGTATCATTGTATACACACACACGCACACACACATGTACGCACATGCACATGATAGTATTATTACTTATTATTAATAATAAGTAATAATACTATTATTGTTATTATTACTATTATTGTTATTATTACTATTATTATTATTACTATTATTATTACTATTATTATTGTTATTATTATTATTATTATTATTATTATTATTATTATTATTATTATTATTATTATTATTATTATTATTATTATTGATAATAGTTAATAATGATAAAGGTTAATTGCTTGATTGAGAATAAGTTAAATGTTTTCCAACTCCCTAAATGCAATTTCAACATTTTAACAATACAGTGGTTATGTTTGAACTCCAGGCATCTTTAAGGGACAAGTTTTATCATTTCAAAATGCCTGAACTTTAGGCATCCTAAGCTAAGATCTTTGCATGTTCATTTTCTTTTTTCTTTATCATTAAATCTAGAAATACTAATTTTACTAACATTGTGCTTGTTTTTGTAAAGCCATCTATAATATAGGACTTTTTTGTTGTTGTGTAAAGCTATGTATAAAATAGGAATTGTTATAATAAAAAATTAAAAGACTTGGATTGGCAATATACACAATGAATGAAGATAAAACTTTTATCTTTATTTATTTTATTCAAATGAAGAGTTCATGAGTTTAAAAACTTCTTTTGAAAAAAAAATTGTTTGTTTGTTTTGTAGAAGTTAAAGCCTTTAACTATTAAGTCGGTTGAATATAAGTGAATCTGGTTGTGTTATACAACCATATTTACATGGTATTTAAATTAGTTAAGTTTGCAATTATTATTTCATTAACCTATAATTTGAAATAAAAAATCATTTTTACTATGGTTTTATTTATTAAAGTTTATAATTTATTATTTGTAAAATAATAAATATATTTTTTACCTAGCGTATTCTAGGTTGCATTTTATTTATGCTTTATTTCTTTCTAACAATGCTACATAAAAAATGACACCACCTGATTTCTTATTTAAAATTTATATTTGTATGTATTTTTAACTCATATTTCTGGAAAATATATTAATGTTTATTGGTAATAAATGTATTCATGTCAAATTAATATTAAATTTTAGTTACATATATTGTTTTGAAATTAATATTTAATACTTATATATTAACTTTTAGTATATATTAATGTATTTATATATACGTGTATATATAAATATTATAAATGAAAAACAACAAGCCAATAATTTTGACAAGTAATCCAGAAAATGAATTTGAACTAATACAAAGAGTTGGTAGTGGAACATATGGAGAGGTTTATAAGGTAATGTTTAATTATTTTAAAGTTCATTTTGTCTTTGTTAATTTTTTATTTTATTTTAAACTTTGCTTCCAGCAAGGCTGCAAGCAACCACTAATTAGAGTTGGAAGTTACTGGAAGATAAAAGATGAATATTGTAGAGCAAGATAATAATTGACAGACGACTTAAAGGATTGCAAATTATATGAATCAGGAAAGCAAAATAAAGGAAGAGAATTCCAAAGATTTGATGTTTGAAGAAAAAAGCTAAACAAATAAGAGTTTTTGGAGCACTTAGAAACAGTCATAAAAAAAGGATGAGACTTAATTGAATCACGAGAATGAGTTTTAGTAGATGGCACAAAAGATGCTAGCTCTTTTGAGCAGTGCCCATTATAGTATTTGTAGAAAAGAGAAAGAGAAGAAGCATTATGACAATGTGATAATAGTTCGAGGTTGGCTGTAAAAGCAAGCCCAACTATGTTTACAATGCGTTTTTGCACCTTGTCTAAAAGAGAAAGGGCATCATTAGAAGATCCGCCCCAGATATGACAACAGTATTCCATAAAGGCCAAATTTGAGATTTATAGAGATAGTGAATAGAATCTGAATTAAAAAGTGTTGAGCTTGATAAAGATATGCAAGCTTAGCAGATGCTAATTTTGCAATGAGTTTGATATATGGTTTCTAAGAAAGATCAGAAGTAAGAGTTAATCCTAGAAGATCAAGAGTGGATGACTCATCAACCACATTACCATTCCTAAATATAGGAAAATCTAAACTATTGCGATAACAATTGGCTGAAAAAAATTGAGTTTTATCTGAATTGAAGTTCACCAGCCACTGTGAGCCCCATGCTGTAGCAGAAGTGAGATCTTTTCAAGCTCAAATGCCCCCTCCAAGCAATCAGAGGGTGTTGGTTTCTTATCACGACAAGAATAAATGGTAGTATCATCATCAAACAATACCACCTTAGATGTGAGAATATCTGGAAGATGGTTAATGTAAATTAAAAAGAGTATAGGGCCAAGGATAGAACGTTGAGGAACCCCTGAAGTTACAAAATAAAAAGAAGAGTGCTGTCCATCAAGGACAACTTTTATAATATGATTGGAAAAAAAGGATTCAATAAACTTAAAGATGTTACCAGATACACCCTAAGAAGAAAACTTATGGAGAAGACCAGCATGCCAAACTTCTTAAAAGCTTTAGAAATGTCAAGAGCAATGGCCTTAACCTCTCCACCTTTATCTAATGCACGATAAAACCTATCAGTTATTAGTGTTAGCAAATCAGCTGTAGAACGAGAAAATCGAAATCCATATTGATGATCAGAAAGTTATTAGATTCAAGATGAGAGATTAAGTGTTTATTAATTAACGATTCAAAAACCTTGCTTATGATAGAAAGAAGACTAATGGGACGGTAGTTAGACGAATCAGATCGCAAGACTCTGATAAGCACTTGTTGAATAGTTTTGAAAGTATAGATGACAGCTCCAGAGAACACTTCTGCAAGACAATAACAGGTATGTTTTCTGGGCCACAAGATGTAGAAGAGTCTAAGCAGGAAATCACTTTAGATACAGAAGCTGGAGTGATATGAATGTCAAGCAATGGATCAACCTGTTTGTTGGCAATATCAGGTAGAACACTGCTAGTGGAATCAAGAGTTGATATTGATGAAAAGTTCTTAGCAAACATTTCAGCTTTGTCTTTAGGTTAGGTGACAAAGTCTAAACCATACAAGAGAGGTGGAATGACAGATTTGCCCTCATTATTGATATTATTAAAGATTCTCCATAAGTCACGAGAGCCTAACTTTTGAGATGAGATACGAGATTTTATGACCTGAGAATAACGGACTTTGGCATTAGACAAAACCTTTTTACAATGGTTTTTAGCAGTAATAAATAGACGTCTGTTTTCTGGAGAATTGTTTGCTGATAGATATGGAAGTAACAGTTTCAATTGGCAATCGCAGCAGCACAATGTGAGGAAAACCATGAGGGAGAGTAAGGCTTGACCTGGAATCGTCAAGAGGGAATAGAAGATTCCATGCCAGCCTGAATCCACAAAGTTATGTAAGAAGCACATTTGTCGACAGGAAGACAAAAGATGTCTACCCAAGGGTCATTACGAAGAAAATCACAAGAAGAATTCCATTCAGCTTTAAGGTAGTTGTAAGAAGTACGATGATAGGGGGATTCAGATGTTGTAGAAGAATGAGATATTAGTTTTAGAGAGATCAAACTGTGATCAGAAGCACCGAAGGGTGAATGTGAAGAAACTGAGCACTGACTAGGATCAGAAACAAGACATAAGTCGAGTAGAGAAGGTAAATGATTCGAGTTGTCTGGAAAGTGATTATGAAAGTAGACTATTTGAGTTAGGGATTGAGAAAGGCAAAAGTTGTGGGCTTTAGTGCCTGCAGAGTCACTGACACTAGAGCCAAGCCATTCCGTGTGATGAGCATTAAAGTCACCGACAACAACAATATTAGCTGATGGATAAAGAGAGAGGGCTTGGTCAATATGATCAGAAATAACATCAAAAAGAGTGCAGTCTTGAGATGAAGGAGAGTTATATAGAACAAAAAGAAAGGTGATAGAGTGTAGTGGTGCTAAATGAAAGCACATGAAAGAATAGTCTGTGGATTCAAACCTAGTTTGAATCCACAAGTACAAATGGGTAGATTTGCAGCAGCTCTTAGGAATGGTCAACTATCTGCAACAATTCATCCCAAATATGTCAGAGATAACAGCTCCCCTCTGCAAGCTGCTTAAAAAAGACATACACTGGTCATGGAACCATGAACATACCAGTGCTATGGAAAAAATTAAAAAGGTTCTTTCATCTTCCTGTACTCTTATTCTTCAACACATCAAAAGATATCCAGATTCAGGTAGATGCATCTTCACATGGATTAGAAGCCTGTATTATGCAAGAAGGTCACCCGATACTTCTCGTAGTTTAATCATAGCAGAACAGAGAAATGCCCAGAAAGAGAAAGAACTTTTAGCAATAGTTTTTGCTTGTGAACGTTTCAATCAATGTACCTGTGGGCGACAGGTCTCAATAGAAAGTGATCACAAACCTCTTGAATATATCTTGCGCAAGCCGCTGTCAGAAGCACCACCTCACATACAAAAACTTCTGATAAGACTCCGAAAATATCAAATTGTAGTAAAATATGTTCCAGGAAAAGATCTACACATTGCTGACTCTTTATCATGTGTCCACCTCAACACTTTGGAGCATTTGCACTTAATTAAATAGGTTCCAGGTTGGCTGTTGCGTGGTAATTGTTATATTATATTATATGCTGATGATGCCGGTGCCTATAACCCGGCGAAAATTTCAAATAAATTATTTTGTATTGGGAGAATTCGTATTATCTGATGTTTTAAATTAGTTTATATATATATATATACTCGAAGTATATATATATATATACATATATACATATATATAGATATACATATATATCTATATATATATATATATATATATATATATATATATATATATATATATATGTATATATATATATATATATTAGCAGGGCTCGAAATATATATATATATATATATATATATATATATATATATATATATATATATATACATATATATATATATATATATATATATATATATATATATATATATATATATATATATATATATATATATATATATACGTATATATATATATAAATATATATTAGCAGGGCTCGAAATAACAAACTTTTTTGTTCTAAGACAATTTGTCCAATAAACACTCAAATTTGGCGGACATGTCCAATAAAAACTAAAGAAATGCAATGGAACACCATTTCCTGACCACACTTGAAATATTTTATTTTTTCAATTTGACCACAGCAGTTTGTTTAAACAACTTAAAGCGTTTCAAAAATGCGCTGAAAATAAATATAAAATTTAAAAGATAACTTATCTAAAAAGAAAAACTCTTAAAGAAAAAAAAAAATCTAAGCTCGAAAAACTATAATTTGAAATAGAAAACATATTTATATTACATTTTTAAAAAAATGCTATAAATGCTTTGTAAATTATTATAAATATATTAATTCATAAATTATTTTGTTTACTTATTACTTCATTAAATAAAGTAACAAATTAATTCTAATGGTTGTTTACAATAAACCCATTTTATTTAAATTATCAAAGAATATGTAATTATAATAAATATCAAAGAATATGTAATTACATTTATATAAATATGTATTTTTCGATAAATCTTTTCAAACTTTTTTTATGATTACTTTTATAAATGCTTTAAATAGCAGAAAACATTAGTGCTAAAACAAATGTTACATAACATAACTCAAATTTAATAGTGTAATAAAAAGTACTGGTTTCTATGAGCATTAAAATAACTATAATGTTAAAGTTTTTATAAAATAAATTTAAAAAGGGTTTAAAAAGCTAAAATATTCGTTTAAAATTTATAAAAACCATTGGACAATACATAAATATAAATTTAAATTAATAATTAATCGCAACGTTTTAATATAAATAATAAAAATCAGGCTGCTTAATTCAAAAAAATTTAATGCTGAGGCGTTTTTAAAAAAATTAATTAACTCAAAAAAAGTTGTATTTTGTTAACATAGCTGTGTGTTCAACTTCATTTTCTGTTTTGTATAAAAAATAAAAAGTTCAAAACTAAAGTTTATATGCACTACTGAATTTATTAATAATTTTGGAACAACTAAAATGATTATAAAATAAATTTACACAAAATATGGGTTGGACAAAATGACTGATATATGTTGTTTTTACTGGACAATGTTTGATGTCTGGTGGCTATTTCGAACCCTCTATATTAGAATATATTTAGTAAATGAAGAAATTTAGATTTATTTATTTTTGTTTTTAGGCTCGTGTTAAAGCAACAGGAGATTTGGCAGCTGTCAAAATTATTAATGTAGAGCCAGGTTAACCATTTATTTTGTAATTCCACCCTTATTATTGTAGGACTGGAAAAATTTGCTGCAGCCTATTACAAAATAAATAATGTTGCTTGAAAATGATTTTATGTTTAAATTTATTTTATAATGATTCTGCAACTGTTGAGGTTGCAAAGAGAATATCAGTGCTGTAACCAGCAATAGTTTGGGTGGTACACAGCAATAGTGGTGTAGTGGTAGAGCTCTCGCTTCATAAGCGAGAGGTTCCGAGTTCAATCCCCACCATGTCCCTGGTAGTACTGCACTCAACTTGTTTCTCCGCGCAGCGGCCTTGTTTGTCAAGGTTTGTGTTTCGAAGTTATAGAGTTGAGAGAGGATTATATAACAAATAAGTAGCCTCCTTGTTTGTAGTGGCCTTCTTGGCCTTGAGGAGGTGAATCAACAACAACAAAAAAATTAAAACGTAGCATAAAAAGTATTTTTTATGCTGCGTTTTTTATAATTACATTAAATTAATAATGTACAAAAAATGTTAATTTGTTTTAATTTTAATTTAATTCTTTCATTAAAAAAAACCGACAGTGAAATAACTTTTCTTTTTAATAAAAAACTTTGAATATTGGAAAAATTTAAGTACCTAAAGCTTACAGTAGTTTTTTTGATTTTTGACAGACCATAACTTTTTAAATAAAAAAGGTGATCGGCTGAAATTTTGTACAGTAATAGTTTTTCACCCAAATAATTCATTTTTGCATTTATTTTTGACTGACTTAAAACAACTTTTGAGTTATTGTTCTTCAAAGTTTCTAAATAACACAATATTATGAAAAGTTATGTAAACTTTAATGTGTTGCAGTTCAATACCTACTAGCAGGCAGTACCAATTTTTTTTACTTTTGTGTACTTAGAGTAACCACTTGTTGCAAAAATCAAAATTATGTGTTGAAGTTTGTTTAACACTTACAGCAGCCTGTTAAAATATCACTTTTTTTGGAATAATTTGATAAATTTCATTCACTTTGCAGGCAAAGAAAACAAAATGAACAGTTGAAATAAATTATGAAACTTTTTACTGTGGAAGTTCAATATATATAGACAATCACCAAAAAAATTTATGAC
This sequence comes from Hydra vulgaris, assembly GCF_038396675.1. Lineage (NCBI taxonomy): Eukaryota > Metazoa > Cnidaria > Hydrozoa > Anthoathecata > Hydridae > Hydra > Hydra vulgaris. The sequence goes on along the minus strand of NC_088925.1, from coordinate 15,693,654 downwards.
CTATACTCTATTGTATGACATAATTTTAGCTTTTTGAGTGTGATGCTTTTTTAGGTTAAAAGGAGATCTAAAAATTAACGCAAGTTTTATGTTCCAAAAAAATAAAAATAAAAAACAAAACAATGCTTAATGAAGAAGTGTATATACAAATAAAACACAAGTATACTAATTTCTTTATCTCTATTTTACATAACTCATAATATCACTATCGATGTGGTATCGGTATTGATACCACATCGATGATTCCACATTATAATTCCACATTATTAGGAAGATAGTGCTTGCGAGCACTTCTACCCTTAATGGATGGAACACTTATTAGACATATTACTTTGTCAAATAGACAAAAACTGACATAATCATTGTGCATCATTAATCCATTTCAAATGTAATTTGTATCTATGCATGAACTACACATGAACATCTTGGTTTTCATTACAAATCTCAAGCCCAAATCCTATGTACCATTAATCATTGTAAAAGCAAGCAATGTAATTACCGGGTTTCAAATTTGCAGGATCTTTTTGTACCAAGTTAACATTATTTAGGTAATGGGTATCATAAACAGGATTGCTAGAGATTTTCTGTAAAAAATGTTTCTCTCTACCTGGTACAAAACTGTTAAGCTTGAGTGTGTACTCATATCTTCATATATTGTTTTTGGAGGTTAAAATAAGTTTTGTGGTTATTAATATCATCACTTAATAAAATATGCTAAACACCTTTTAACACCCATGTAAACAGTTTGTGTGGTATGAGAGTCTAATTTGTAGTTGCTACTCGTAGACTCACCTTTGCTGCTTCTTTTTTTATAGTTTCTCCTATACCAAAAATATAGGCTTTTACCATGGAACATAGTAGAGAAGCGATGCTCAGCTTTTATATTATGACCTTCAAGATGGTGTATTAAGTTTAATAAATATTTGTAATTTTTTTACTGTAATGCAGCGCAACCACTGAAGTATTTTTATTGATTGTGGGTAGTTTGATTTTGACCATGGGGAGTAACTTAGTGAGAAAACAATAAATTGATGTTTCTTCATGGCAAGAATGTCAGAAATTATACAATAGCATTCACATTTGAGTTAATCTTTTTGATCTTTATAATAAACAGCTTTACAAAACAGACATACTTTCATTAACTTTTTGTAATATATTAAATGGCCAATAAGTAAAGCAGCGACTTCTACTACAGTGACTTCTAAATAATTCAATGGTTGAAATAAAAAAATTAAAAACCAGACAATCAAATCATTTTTTAGACGATCAATTCTTTATTAAATTTTACTAAAATTTAAAATGCATTTTTTTTTAACCTTACATAATCAAATTGCTATTGCCGTTTTAACTTTAATTATTTTATTTAGAATTTAAATAAATCGTTTGTTTTCCTGTGTTTTTTTTTTAAATTTGTTTATTTAAAATTAAAATAAATTTTTATTTTACCGTATTTCTTTTTTAATGTTTTATCTTGAGTATAAATAAAACATTGCCATTTGTATTTTAATTATTTTATTTTAGTTATTTTATTACTGTTTAACAGTAACAGTAAAATAGCTGTTTTTTGGTCAAAAATGAAAAACAGTAAACAGCTGTTTTTTCAGAACTGTTTTGACTGTTTTTAACGACTTTTTCATGTTTAAAAAATATTACGTATTGGTGATAAGTTAGTGTTTTTCCTTGTGTTTTTCAAAGAGAAGAAAGTAAAATCTTGGGTGTTTTTAAAAGTAACACATTTAACAGTACGTATTAAATCATTTTAATTTGATTTAAGAATACAATAACAATCCTTATATATTTCAGCAATGTCGTCAGTATGGGATTTTGCTACAAAACGAAAAAATCCAAAAACAAAATCTCTCGAAGGACAATGCTCGTGATGCAACAAAATCATTGTCTGTTCTGGAAATTCTACAACTACATTGAAAGCACATCTTAAGACACATGGAATTGATTTTGAAAGGTCAGCAGCTGGCACATCCAACGAAGAACCAACACCAGAGAAAAGAACAAAATCAATTTTTGAATTTTTCAATCGAAAATCCCTCAAAGAAATAGTTACAGATATGGCAACTGATGGTATTTCAATTAGAGCAATAACTAGAAACAATTATATTCGTCAATCTATATCACAAGATGGTTACAAACTTCCAGCTAATGAACATGATGTCATGAAATTAATTATTGAAGATTTTAACAAGAAAAAAGCAAAAATTGTTGAAATAATTAAGGAAAAACTTGCTAATGGTGCAAAATTCAGTATGTGCGTAGAAGAATATACAACAATAATAGGAAGACGATTCTTTGGAATTAATATACACAGCAGCGATGATAAAGTCACTATTAAAACTGGTCTTGTTCGCATTGTTGGATATTGTTCTGCTGAAGACATGGTTGTCGCTATGAAACAACATTTAACTGAATTTGGAATTGACATGAACAAAGATATTGTTGGCTCAACTCAGGATGGAGCAGCAGTGAATAAAAAATTCATTAGACTTGTGGATATAATTGGCCAGTTTTGCCTAAACCATGCTCTACATTTGGGTGTCTGTGATACTTTATATAAGAAAGAGAATGAAATTGAGGAACACTATTTTGATAGCGATGAATCTGATGAAAGTGATTGCTTTGATGATTGCCTTGATTTCCTAAATGATGACGACATTGAACAATCTGAAATTAGTTATCACGATTTGCTGAAAAATTCTCGAAAGCTTGTCAAATTCATAAAAAATTCAACAGTTCGCAACAACATTTTTTTGAGTAAAGTGAAAGCTTAAACAGGACGTGAAATTGAACTACATCTTGATGTAAAAACTCGCTGGAATTCAATTCCAACCATGTTGGACTCGATTATTAAGACTAAAATGGCAATTCGAGAGACTTTATTTGAGTTCAATGCGACACACATTTTGGATTCAATTAATTTTATTGCTCTTAATCTTAATCGATCGTAATCTTAATGATGCTATGGAACCGATAAAACTTGCAGTTCAACGTTTAAGTCAGGAAGATGCAACATTAGCAAGTGCTGAAATGATTTTGGAGTTTATGTTTAAAAAATTGTCAATGATCAACAGCAAAATCAGTGAAGAATTGTACAATAACTTGAAAATCCGTACTGATGAAAGATTGAACAAGGATGTTATGAATCTTTTAAAGAGTTTAAAAGATCCTTCAAACACTCCAACAAAAGCAACATTGATATTTGCCGGTCGTCTTGCTTCTCGATTGTTTGGATTTAATAAAGAAACTGAAATAGATGAGTCGATACAATCCGAATCTGAAAATGTTAGTCTATCACTAAACGACGAATTAAACTTGCTTCTTCGTAAAGAACATACAACAACAACAACTGGATTAGATTTCAAATGGTTAAAATCGGAATTCACTCTTTATAAGAACACTGGACAACGTACAGAAAACCTTCAAAAATTATTCAATGCATTTTTAAGTATTAAACCAACATCAACTGACATTTTAATCTTGGATTGAAATTCACGTTATGTTTATAAATACAGGTGAATATATATATATATATATATATATATATATATATATATATATATATATATATACAGTGGTGGCCAAAAATTAAAGACCACTCATTTTTTAGTTGGTTTCTTAATCTTTAAATTAAAATTAAGAAGA
>NC_088925.1:15665000-15685000 GCF_038396675.1 Hydra vulgaris | reverse complement strand
ATTTTGATTTATAACATTTATTTGCCATTCTCTTTAATAGTCTTTTGTTTATTAAATAGTGTTAAAACATTTATCGAACAATACGTCTTAGTGGCTGATATTGTTAACTCGCAGCGTTTCTGAATTGAATTTGTGTGGTTCAAATCCTTACTCATGCTATTTAAAAAAAAAAAATTTTAATCTTTTTTGATTTTTTAAAATTCAAAAAAAAAATTTTTTTAAGTTCTATAAATTTTATATACATATTAAAAGATTTTATATTCATAACAAACGAAAGATAGAGAATTTTTGAAAAAGCTTTAAATTTCTATAAAAATTTAAACACCAAGAGAATTTTGTTGCGCATATGTCATAATAGAGATACTTATGTTATTAATGTGCTCAGGTAATTAGTCCTAATAAGCTGTAGATGGTCTGAAAAAAAATTATGATCTGAAACTTATTAAAGAAAAAATTTAATAAGCTGTTCTGCTACTACAGAGAGTACTGCTGTGGAGGCAAAAAAAAAGAAACGCCTGTAAAGCGTTTTTAATAAGCTAGAAAAATCATTAAAATTTTATTTTAACAATTAAAAGTCCTCTTTGCTATATTTATTTTTTTGCTATAAATATATATATAAAAAAATTAAAAATTAATTAGACTTAGGGGAGGACTTGAACCACCGAAATTAGATGATGACAGCGCACTAAACCACCGAGCTATCGATGATATGCGTTTAGGAGAAAAACAAACCATTTTATAAATCTCTTATAAGCTATGCGGAATGTATGTGTGCGGAAAAGGTGCGCATAATAATTTTTTTTGTTATCAAAGCAACTTTTTAAAATAAAATTATTTTACTAAAAACTGTTGAAGTAAATAAGAAATAAGTATTAAAATGATTGGTGTGGAATAGATCAGTATAGAAATGGTCAGTTTGGTAAAGAACTGTATTTTATGGGTCCAGACAGCTAGGATATATATATATATATATATATGTATATATATATATGTATATATATATATGTATATATATATATGTATATATATATATGTATATATATATATGTATATATATATATGTATATATATATATGTATATATATATATATATATATATATATATATATATATATATATATATATATATATATATATATATATATATATAGATAAATATATATATATATATATATATATATATATATATATATATATATATATATATATATATATATATATATATATATATATAAGGAAAAAGTATAGAAAAAGTCGGTTTGGAATAAACTTACTAAGATCCATATTTTTACAGGTCCGGTCAGCTAGTTAAAATAAATATAGCTTAAAACTATTTGATTTAAAGTTTATCTAAAGTTGATTTTATGTAAATAAAAACAAGACTTGTTTTAAATCATTATCAAAAAATTAAAAATAACTAATCATCTATTATTCTTTGTTTTTATCTTGACAACTATAAGATTAATAGAAGTCTAAATATTCTTTGTTTGAAGTACAGTTTTTTATTTTAGTGTACTTCAATTTTTTCTGCGTGTGACCATGTGGTAAATTTATATGCCAAATTAAAAAAATATAATTGTAATAACTTGTTTTTATTAAAATTAATATATTACAAATGAGGTGTGCTGACATAAATTTTATTTTTTAATCATGAAAATATTATAAGTAAATGTTCCAAAGAGTTTCTATTTTCTATGTTTATAAGATATTTTTTATTATGTTAAATTACACATTTAATTTTACCGCTGAAAATGTACTCTGTACTAAATGTACTGAATTATTTAAGTTAAACTGCGTATATATTTTATCATTTTTTATACATTTATTGTTTGGTATTAATTTTTTAATACATCTTATGTTTCCAATTTACTTACATATTCTATTAAATATTGCGTTATAGCTGATTTTGGGGTTGGGGCACAAATCACAAGTACAATTGGAAAAAGAAGTTCTTTTATTGGAACACCTTATTGGTAATAAATTGAGATAATTTCATGAAGTATAAGAATTTCTTGAACTTTAGGAATTTCTTTTACATAAATTTTTCTTAAGGATGGCACCTGAAGTAGCTGCTGTAGAAAGAACTGGAGGATACAATTTTGCTGTATGTATATTTAATGGGTGTCATGTCATTATTTTGTTTTATCATATTTAATTAATTTTCACAAACATTTTATAAACTAGTGTGACATATGGGCTGTTGGAATAACAGCTATTGAACTTGCTGAATGTCAACCGCCGCTGTTTGATTTGCATCCAATGAGGTTAACATTTTTTATGAATGTTTTTTGGTTTTGGTAACATTATTTATAGATAGGACTTCAAGTAATGTTGAACAGATAGGACTTTAAGTAATGTTGAATAGATAGGACTTCATGTAATATTATTTATAGATAGGACTTCAAGTATTGTTGAATAGATAGGGCTTCATGTAGCATTATTTATATATAGGGCTTCAAGTAATGAGTGATTATCGTAATTCTTTATGTTTTATGATAGTTCTTTATGATAATTCTTTATGACTATTAAGCTGCAAACTTTGCATTTTGCAATATAAAATACTATTTATGGTTAAGAACAAATTTTAATTATATTTGTTTTTCATAAAATCAATTTTTTTAAATGTTTTTTCATTATAAGCCTTCATTTCATAGAAAATTTGATGGTTCATTCTTTTTGTTATCAGACAAGCATTTAGAATATAAAAGTTATCAATATAAGTCAAAGATTTGTGTGCTTAACTCTTTAAACTTTTTGTTTGTAAAAAGGGCTATTTTTTGTTTTACACTTGAATCTTGTTTCTTTTTTTTACAAAAAACTAATTTGTTCAAGAACAAGATTTATGTGACAATTGCATAAACTATCATGTGACAATTGCATAAACTATCATGTGAAAATTGCTGTAATTTTTTTTTTAAGGTGACAAATTTAACTTTTTTCAAAAATTTGATAAAAATTTAGCAGAAATTTAAGTCATATTTCTTAGTTAAAGAATTGAATTAATTAAATAAACTAATATTTCATAGTTAAAGAATTGAATTAATTAAAGAAGGTTTGTAACCACAATAAAGTAGTCTCTTCGACTGCAGTGGTCTTGTTGACCTTGGGGAGATGAATAACAAAAAAAATTCATCCAGTAAAATTGAAAAGTATATAAAAAAAAGTCATCTAGTAAAATTGAAAATAACTCTTCAGATAACGCTAAAAAGTTTTAATTGTATTTAAAGTCATATTTCGTGTTATCTGCTAACACTTTTACCAACTGGATTGCTTGTTTGTGATTTTATGGAAAAGTGTGAATGTTTTTAGGCAGATTGGATAACTGTTAACAATAGCATTGAAACAAATTAACATGTTTAGTTTTCTATATCTTGAAATCACTTTTTTAATCGGTTTTTTTTTTGAAAAAAAAGTGGATCCAATTTTTACTTAAAAGCAATGCTCAACAAAAACTTTTTAGGAGACACTTTATAAAAATATGTTCTTTGTTGAGCGGTTTTGCTATGATATCTTCATTAATTAACTCATTAATGATCTTCTTTAATTAATTGAGTTTAAAGTTGTAGCAAAAGATCTAAAAAAAATTATTTTTCTGTTTTACTCCAATTAGATCTTAAATCTTAGATAATAAAAACGTTTTTTAAATTATTCCATAAAATGAAACCAATTACGGTTTCTTATGTCTGTAATACTTGATTTGAAAACTTTACAAAAGTCTTCAAAATAAATTTTATATTATCTTATATAAATTTTATAAATCATATATAAAATATATAATAATAATGATAATAATAATATATAAAATATAATGTTATAAAATGAAAATACATTTATAAATAAATCTTATAAATTGGATTAAAAATCTTGAAAATAAATTTTATAAATAAATCTTGAATATAAATCTTATATACATGGTAGTGTCACAGTTGCAGGTGCTCAATTATTGGCACATTTCATATTTTATTACCAGTTATATTTAATATCTATAAACCAAAAAATTTAGTATCCATAAACCAAAAAATTTAATATCCATAAACCAAAAAATTTAGTATCCATAAACCAAAAAATTTAACAAGATGAAAAGAGCCATCTACCATTTGAACAAAAATTTATCAACAATTTCAACAAACATTTTCATAAAAAATTTAATATTGATAAGAAAAAAAAAATCCATAAATTGCCACAAATCTCTTTCTATTTCTGATTTGGTACCAAATAGTACCAAATGTAACAAACTAACCAGTTATATCAAAGCTAAGAAAATAATTTTTGATTTGAAATTTAAATTTCTTATGGTATTCTTATTTTATAGCTATTATAGTTTCTGTTATTGTCATAGCAATCACCATAGCAATTTTTTTTTAAAAAAATAGAAGATGGTTTCACTTCAAGATCGTTTCATAACTTTTAAAATCAACTCCTTTTTTCATTAGTTTGTTTTAATATTTTTAAAAAGTATTTTTAAGTTAGCATTAAAAAAATTTTTATGAATTATTTTGGTTTTTTGTTGATATAATTTGAAGTCTACCATTGCCCAAACCAAAACTCTCAGTCAATGTACACTATTTTATTATGTATTTATCTTATATTATGTGTTTATTTTATGCAATGTTTATATATATATATATATATATATATATATATATATATATATATATATATATATATATACATATATATCTTAAATTTATTATTATTAAAATAGTTATTATTAATTATTAATATAATATAATTGTTTGTGTAGCCAATGTCCAATTTATTTAATCGCTATGTAACCATGGAATTAAAACTTAGTTTCTCCGCGCAGCCGAGAAACTAAGTTTTAATTCCAACTAGAAGAAGTAGATTTTAATTCCAAGTAGAAGTAAGTTTTAATTCCAAGTTGAAGAAGTAAGTTTTAATTCCAACTAGAAGAAGTTTTAATTCCAACTAGAAGAACTAGGAGAAACTAAGTTCTCAACTTAGTTTCTCCGCACAGCGGCCTTGCTCGGAAAGGTTTGTGTTTCGGAGTTAAAGGGTTGAGAGAGGGTTGTACCACGAATAACAACTAAAAATAAAAATAAAAATAAAAACACAAAAAATTGAGTAGCCTCCTCGACTGTAGTGGCCCCCCTCGGGCCTTGGGGAGGTGAATAATCTATAAAAAAAAAAAAAAAAAAAAAAAAAAAAACAATGTCTTACTTCAAGTTGTAATTCTATCATCATAACTTTTTTATGCAGGCAAAGTGTTTGCGAAATGATGTTTATAAATAATTTTATTTTTCTAAAGATTTTTACAATTAAATCTTGCAATAAAAAAATTTTTTAGCTTTATTTTTAATTAACTTTAAAGTTAAATTAATTAAAGATAAAACTATGCTATTGGATTAGTTATATTTATAGTTCTCCTAAACAATATCTGTAATAAGTCTTCACAAATGTCAGACATATTTTTTTAATGTATATAAAGTAAAAGAAAAAGGATAAAGAAAAATAGATATATTTTTAATATATATTTTTTTATTAATGTTAGATTATAAAATTTTACAAAATAGTTAAGAATCTTTTAAAAAACTAATTTAAAACAAATTAAAAAAAAAAAATCGAAGAAAAGCCAAAACAAAAAAATTAAAAAAAGAACTTTGAGTTATTAAGAAAAAAACAAAACTTTAATAAACTTAAAAAAAGATAAGAAGAAAAAAGAAAGATAAGAAAGCAAAAAAAATTAAAAGAAAAAGGATTTTAAAAAATAAAGAAAAAAAATTTAACAAGAGAGCAAGAAGAAAAACAAAACAGTTTTAATGAAAGGAAAGTAGCAACATGTCTCAAAAAAAATTAAAAGATCAGTTTTTATTTTTTGAAATGTTTTAATTTGTAATTATTATTTTATTACTATTATTATTTAATCATTATTTTTTTTAAATATTTATTGTTAATTATATTCTATTTAGTTCTAGTAAAATACATAAGGTTTTTCTGTTTTGCATTTCAGTTGTATTATCTCTTGTTTTATTTATAATATATATATTATATCTAATTAATATATCATTTATCATTAGACTATCTATTTAAGAACTTTTTATAATTTATAAATACGCTTTTAATTTATATTTTAATAATTTTTCTAAAATTCCCGGGAAATTTTTAACCCTATTAATAACACTGGGCAACAAAAAAATATTTTTTTTTTGTATCTTAAGCAATTTTATTCAAATTATACTAATTTCGGGCTGAGAAAAAAGAATATGACAACAAAAATTTTTTATTAGCTCTAGTTTCTGAGATATACAATAGCAATAAATTTTTATTTCACTTAATTTGCAACAGAGCAATATGACATATAATTTACATATTCTAATAACATTTAAAGTACATTTGGTTTTTTTTTATTACAGATATATTCTAATAGTTTTAAATAAAGAAATCATGATCATCAAGTTAATAGGGTTAAAGATGCCTATGGGGTATCGTCACAAAATCGGGATCTTTTTGCTTTCCTTTTGTAAACTAGTTCTGGAGCATCCCTACACACAAACCAACAGTAATCTGCAAGCATGGCCTCATTTCAACGACCCTGATATCTTTTTTCCATTACAGAAATAACTTGGTGAAACCTTTCCCCATGTTCATTACAAACAGCTCCACAATTAGGGGGGGGGTGAGAAGTCTTGATGTGAGTGGAGGAAATGAATCTTGAGGGACATGTTACATCCAAGGTGATGATATTTTTGCAGAAGTACTGCTACCAATTGAATGTAGTTATAATCTCGTTTGTTGCCTAAAAATCCACTAATCACTCCCTCAAGAGCTTCCCAAGTTTCCTTTTCGGGCCCCTTCAAAACTTCGTCTAATGCAGAATCCTTCATAAGATGGCGTATTTATGGCCCAACAAAAATACCTTCTTCAACTTTTGCATCACTTATTTTTGGAAACTTATTTCTTAAATACCTAAAAGCATGTCCTTCTTTGTTCATACCTTTGACGAAATTTTTTATCAAACCCAACTTAATATGTAATGGTGGAAGAAGAACATCTTTTGGATTCACAAGTGGTTCAGCAATAACATTTTTTTCTTCTGTGTTGAGATTTCTCGCAGACCAGTCTTCATTTATATAATGTGAACTTCTGTCTCTACTGTCCCACATACACAAAAAGCAGCAGTATTTAGTATACCCTAATTGCATTCCTAAAAGTATAGCAATGACTTTTAGATCACCACAAATTTTCCATTTATGTTTATTGTAATTAATTGAGTTGAGGAGAACTTTCATGTTTATATAAGTCTCTTTCTTGTGAACTGCATGGCCAATAGGAACAGAAGGAAGACGGTTTCCATTGTGCTGTAATACAACTTTCAAGCTTAGTTTAGATGAGTCTATGAATAATCTCCATTCAATTGGATCATAGTTCAAATTAAGACAATGCATTAATCCAAAAACATCAATGCAAACAAGATTATTTTTTTTCTCAAAAAAAGAAAGCAGATTCTGCTGCCATTTTCTGTAAGGTGAAACCTTGACATCAAGTTGGAGAAGATTCCACTGCTTTAGTCTTGACCCTAGAAGTTCTGCCTTTTCCTGTGACAAGTCCAGATCTCGAACAAGATCACTTAATTCTGCTTGACTCAAACTGTGTGGCACAACATCTGTTAACACAAAATCAGGATCATTTGATGTGGAAGGCTTGTTTTCTTCTATTTCTACTTCATTTTCTGCTTCTAACTCACAACTTTGTGGTGGAGTAGGAACTGGTAAATTATCTGAATGATTTGTAAAATTTTACACTAATAAATAAAAAAATAAAAACTAAGAATAGATTAGACCAGAAACTTTAGCCAACACACATAACTAGTATCACAAGTTTTAAACATGAACAAAACATTTTGGATAGTCAAAAACAAAAAATTTTTATAAAAAAAATGAAAATTTCTACCCTTGCAATGGTTGAATAAGCGATCGCAATTTACAAAATCTGGAAAAATATCTGGTCTTTAAAATTTTAGTTTATGCAAGCCGTTTACTTTGTTTTTAAAGAACAAATTATTGTTAGCGAAAAAGTTATAAAAAACAAAACAAAACAAAACAATAAACTTACGATTACAAATGCAATAACACTCCAGTCACTAACTGCATTATATAAGTAATAAAACTATAATAGTATTATTATTTTTATAAAGCACTTATAACTTTTAAAGTTCATTCATTGTTCAAACAACATTAGTAATTCCAAATTTTAATCAAAGTAAAAAAACATCTGAAAAAATGAAGTGAATAATTAAATATTATTAAAAACTTCATGAACTTCTACAATACACTTAAACAACTTTATAAAAGGATTTAGCATTATGAAACATTACGAACAGTCTGAAAAAATGCGCGCTAATTTAATAATCAACCAATAAAGTTTTTTTTGGTTGATTTTAAAAATAGCTGCGCGCTTTTACGGACCATTAGAAGCTTTCTTTGTAATGCTAAACTTTTTATATAGTGCGTTTTTATGAAGTTGTTTAAGTTCTTTAACACGTTATAAATATTATTTAAATATCCACTCTATTTTTCTAGATGCTTTTCTACTTCAATTAAAATTCGGGATTATTTATGTTGTTTGAACTAAGAATGAATTATAAAAGTTATAAGTGCGTTGTAAAAGTATTACACTTATATAGTGTTATTACTTTTATAATGAAGTTACTAGAGTGTTATTACTTTTGTAGTCATAAGTTTGTTATTTTATACTTTATAACTTTTTCGCTAACAAATTTAAGTTGATTGCCCTTAAAAACAAAGTACACGGTTTCGCATAAACTAAAATTTTTAAGACCAGATATTTTTCCGGATTTTTAATTTCGCGATCACTTAATTCAACCCTTGCCTTGAGAGAAAATTTTTGCTTTTATTTCTTAAACTAGAGCTAATATGTCATTTTTAATGTCATTTTCGAATTCAGCAGATGGAAATGCATAAGAAATAACTAATTTTGGTTCCAATACAAAATCACTGTTGGGCAGTGTAATTTAATCACTATTATATTTTATATTTATTATATATTCTTATAAACTTTTTCTTATAAATATTTTGCAACTTTTTAAGTTCTATACACAAAATAGTTTCTCTTCTGGTCTACTCCAGTTATGACTTATTTCTCCTTTTTCCAACTTAAGTAAACTATTTGAAAAGCAATGTTCCACAGGCTCAAGTATTTTTTGGAGAAATATATCTTTACAAACACTAATTTGGTTTTTGCAACAAACACTCAACATTTTGTCAATTTTTTGTTTAACTCATTCATTAATAGAAATAACTTAAAAAATCAATCTAGCCCTCGACAATAAACACTTAGCGTGTGGAGTGTTTATTGACATAAAAAAATGCATTTTATACAGTTCAGTACACAATTCTCCTAGACAAACTGCAACACTACAGTATTAGTTTAATGAATTCTTTTTCTCTGGTTTTTACTCTATTTAAGATAGAGTCTATTTTGATTCCAATATCTTGGAATCAAAATAGACTCTATCTTAGTGTTGCATCTTCAAGAATTATAAGCATTGAAATTAAGCAAATTGAACGGCATTTTAACTAAAATCTGTCATTTTGTTAACTAGGAAACTTTGCCTAATATATAGCATGCTATTTTTTGCTCTCATCTTAGGTCTGCTTGTCAGGTTGTCAGGACAACCTAAGCAGCTTGCAAGACTAAATCATAAAGAATAATCAAGACCAAAAGCAAAGCTCCAAAATTTATATATCTCCAACATACTCGAACTGTAGCATACTCTATTTTTTTATCAAAATCGTTAAATTGTGTGACCTTAATCAACTTTCAAATTGCTTATTTAATTGGAACCAAAATCATAATAACCTTCTCTTACATTTATCAACTTTTTTAATTATAGGAAAAATTGTAATTATATCCTGTTCTACTATCTGCTTGCAACTTTAAGTTATCTGTACCTAAATATTGAACTGTTCATTATAATTATGTATCCATACTACATAAAAGCAGACAAACATGGAGCAATCTCCCTTCCTATCTAAAATATCTTAAATCTTATTCAAAGTTTAAAACTGTTCTCTTTCGCTATTTTTTAGAAAAATATTGTTTATAAGTCTTATAACATTCTACAACTTGTTATTAGTAACCCTGAACTTCTACTTTTCTGTTGTGTTATAATATTTATTTAAATATCTTATAATAAATTTATTATTTTAATCTTTCTTAAGCTATTTTTATTAGTATTCTTTTCATCAATATTTTTGTTATTATTACTATATTTTTATCATAATAAATATTATTATTCTTACTGTTGTTAATATAATTATAATTACTATCTTTGTTATATTATTGTTGTTAGTGTTGTTATTATTTTTATTATTATTATTAAACTTATTGTTATTATTATTGTTATTATTATTATTGTTAATGCTATTGTTGTTGTAGTATGCATTTTTTATAATTGTTACCAGCATTCCTACTTGTATTATAATTATTAGTATTATTATTTTTATTATTATTGAGTTGGTTAAGTGTTGACTTCATATTAGTACTTGTTACTATTTGTAAATATCCTTGATGTAATAACTTTATTCAGAATATATTTAATTTAAATAAGTTTTTTAACTGAAATTCCAACTTATCTAATTGTAAAAAGTTGTTTAAAAAAAACTGTTTTCAAAGCGTGAAAATTGTTTTGAACTAAAAAAAGACCAAAGTTGCCATACTATTTGACAAACTAGAATTTAAAACTCTGTTTGTCAAACAGTATGCCACTCAAAGGTAAATATTTATATACTACTCAATGAAAACTCATTATAGAATTAGTGAGACAAAGAAATACTTATAGAAAAGTTGAAGAATATGCATATATTCTATTTACAATAGTAGGAATGATTGTAAAGAAATACAAACGAGTATGAAATATGAAATATTTGAAATTCATATTGAAACAAGATAAAAGCTGAAAACAACTTCAAGAGATGATAGCAAAATTTTAAGCATGAAACACAATTTTATTAACATCAATTAGAAATCAAATTCATAAAGCAGGGTATGGTAAGATATATAGCTTGTAAAAGAACCATTTTTCAGGCTATGTTATGAGATTTTGTTTTGTAACAGAAAAGTGTAACATGAGTAAATGTAACTTCACTCAATAAACATATTTATATTATTAAAAATTCAATTACATCAGTTGTGTATTTTAAAGTACCGCATTGTAATTAAATTTAATTTGTCTTTATCATTTTAAAATATCTTTAAACTAAACAATATTGTTATAAAAAAAATTATAAATAAAATTTAAACATGTTCACAGTGATTTAGAAACTCTTGAAATTTGGCCAAAATATAGTTTTTTGAGTAGCGAAATTTAAACAATGTTATTAGCTAACTATTTCCTAAAGTTTCTTATATTTCTAACGGTATAAAAAAAAGTACTGAAATAATAGATTTAATTGTTAATTTTTGTTTGAAAATGACCAAAAACAGCTCTTTTTTATCGTTAAAATTTTATCATTATTAAAACTTAATTTTCTCCCTAAATATGTATTGATACATCTTATAAATAATGCATTTAAAAAATGCAATTTTTATGAGTTTAAACTGATTTTTATAGTGCTAGGACTTTTTACCTTAGACTTCCTTCAGGAAGTGGAAGATTTAAAAAAAGCTGTTGTTGGTTCAACTAAAACTTACAATAATCAAATCAAATGTCTAATGCCAAAATGCTTGCAAGATGTAATAAAAAGAAAGATGTAATTTTATTTTTAAACCAAGAATTTCTAATATTACTTTCTGTTTCATTAATTTGCTAAATGAACAGAATTTTGACATTCAATAGTTAAAGTTCCATAACAAGGTTGTTTGATCTCCAGATGGGTAGGCATAGATGCAAAAAAACAGGTTTTTTTCCTTTTGCGTTTTTTGAGTCAAAAAAAACAAGTTTTTTTGCCTTTTTCATTGTCTTTTAGTGTTATTTTATCTTTTTGTCATTTTCTTGCAGAAACAAAAAATTATTTTTTAGCATAAAATTTTAAATTTCAGTTCAATATTTTGTTATACAAATAACAAATAAACCTTCATAATTTTATTAACAAAATCCTCTTTGTGTACCATCAGAGTTTTTTAAGGCAAATTTTAATTCATCAAACCAAAGAACTTTCTTCCAAAATAACACTGACATTAAATAATACCTTTTTACAAAACTCATTCTTTTTTTGATATGATATCTTATTAAAAATCAGGCCTTGTTAAGAAGCGTTATGCCATTTGAATTTTACGTTACGTCAAATTTTTTTAAAATTAATTTATTATTTGAACAGTCTTTTAAAGTAGTGTACGCGAAAACAAAACATCAAGCAGTAATTAAATGTTGTGAAAAATATTGTGAAATATTTTTTTATTTGATAAAAAACAGTTAGTTAAATTAACTTTTTTTCTATTTTCAGTTTTTTTTTTGTTTTTTGTTTTTTGAGTTTATTTTGTTATGTTTAGATTAAATTTATTTTTAAGTATTAATAAATATTAATTTGTTTTATTAGGTTTAAATTCTTTTAAAAATTTCAAAACGCTCCATTTTACAATTTTTTTTACTGCTAAAATTTCTTAACTACGCTAAAGAGAAGAAAATTTTTAAAAATAAATTTAATTCAAGTTTAAAATGTTTGTATTACATTTAACTATTTTGTTTATTTATTTATAGCTTCAAATCAATAATTTTTTTTTCATTCCGTTACGAAAGTGGTTATATATAAAAGTGCTTACAAAAGTACTTATAACTAATAATAATAAACCTTTTTTTTTTGGTAATGTGTACATTTGGTCACATACTATTATCTGAAAAATTTACAGTAAATTTTATGCTATAGTAGCATCACTATGTCAAAATAAAATCAGTTGCGATTGTGAAAGCTACAAAAACAGAAACAGAACTTGTTTTAGTAACTTTGTTTTTTTGTATAAATCTTTCACTAAATTAAAAATTTAATTTTTTAAATTAATTTTTAGAGGATTTTATTAACTATAATACTTTTTTTTTTTTTATTATTATTATTATTACATTTGTTTGTTTATGTTTTACATAAAATGGTAGCTGGCAAAAAGTTGCGGTCGTGACAAAATATTATACTATCAGATAACATTACATTTTAGGTAATTTTAAGGTATATTTTAGCAATACTTAAGTTTTTAAAAATAAATAAACAATGTTTATAGTTATCCTTAGAAAAGTAAAAGATACATCATCATGTTTTTAATAAAAAAACGTAAACGTAAACTTTATTGAATTGCAATATTAAAGACATATTTAAAGAAACTAAACAAATCAATATACTAAATAACGATTTTTTGTTTGCTGTGTTATTCGTCTGATAGTGATGATATTTTTTTCATGCTAAAAGTTTCATTCTTTACTTTCCAGTAATGGTAAATATTTTCTAATTAAAAAAAAGATTAATTCAGGTATAAAAAAGCTAAATTTGTAATAATATTTGTGACGGTGAAATAGTAAGTGACCGAGGCCCTGGCCCATGCTAAAAATGAGTTTTTTTTCAAATCCGGCCCCGGCAAACCTATAAGATTTAGCAGGGGTTGATAGCCGGAGCTAGAAAAAAATGTATAATACTTTATATATTATAATATTATGCTTAGATTTACTATTTATTAAATACTGGCATATATTTATATATTTTCAAACTCTACTTCCAACAAGATTGCAAGCAACCATTGTTAAGTTATGAGTTACTTTAAAATAGAGAATAAGTAAAAATACTAGGAAATAGTTAACTGAAGACTTAAAAAGTTGTAGGTTGTATATAAAAGTAAAAAATGAAGATGGCTAAGAGTTATAAGGTTTTTTGATGTGCAAAGAAAAAAACTGGGTTAATAAAAGTTTTTATAGCATGAAGGAACAGATACAGCAAAAGGATGCAACTTCTTGAATAAGAAGCCAAGCAAGAGTTTTGGTTTATCCTAATAGAGGTAATAGCATTGAGTAATAGCTTGTTTGAGCATTGACCATGATGGTATTTGTAGAAAAAGAAAGAAATGCAACCTTACAACAATAGGAAAGTGGCTCAAGCTTGGCAGATAAAGCAGGTCTAATTACATTTACAATGTGCTTTTAGACTTTGTCTGAGAGTAAGAGGGTTGTCATTCTTCAATATACGAATGCAACATTGTTGCAATTTTTTTTTTTGGTGGTTAACAGTTGAGTTTTGTTGTCTAACAAAAATTGTGGATTTCAAGTCCAGAGTTTAAATCCATAAGCCACAGCAAGCTATAGGCTGTTACAAAAGAGAGATCAGATTAAAAACTGGCTGCTTGTTCTAAGCAATCAAAAAGTGAAGATTTTTTGTCAAGTCAAGAGTATAGAGTTGAGTTGTCAGCAAATAGAGCCACTTTAGATGTAAAATTTTATGAAGATCGATATTATAGGTAAGAAACAATACAGAGGCAAAGATAGAAGGTACCCTTCAAGTTACTTGAAATAAAGAAGAGTGTAGGCCTTCAAGAATAACATTAATGCTGCAGTTAGAAAGAAATAATTTAATAATCTCAAGACCTTAATATAAAGAAACTAATAACAGAGTGAAGGCTAATTATAGGATAGTTAAAGAGGTCAAAATGTTTTCTAGAGTTTTTAAAAATTGGAACCACTTATTTTGCACTTTTTTTTTCAAAATAGAGTAAGACTTCTTTGCAAATAACTCTGCTTTATTCTGGGGAGAAGTAAAAAAATCAGACCCGTAAATTAAAGATTAATTGTTAGACTTACTTTAGTCAATGACATTGTTTGCGACTAACCAAATGTCTCTAGAACCTAACATATGATATAAGATAAGAAATTTAAAAAACTGAGAAAAACAGAGCTTAACATCAGACAGGATCTTTTTACAATGGCTTATTGGAATAATAAAAGGACATTAGTTCTTAAGAGAGATGTTCTTGTAAAAAAAGATGAAAAAAATAAATTATGAAAAAAGCAACTGCTCAAGATGGTGAAAAATGTGGAGTAGAATGAGGCTTGACTTAAAATTGAAGAGAAGGAACAAAAGCTTCCAAACTTTTAGTCCAGAAGGAATAAAAGCTTCTGATGCGTTATTTTTGCTATTTATTTAGATGCTGGCATACAGTATCCTTTCATTTTTATATAAACTTTAGTGTTTATATGGTGTAATATTTGCCACAAGGGAAGATGATCAGATGATTATGATAATGATGATTATGATGATTGTGATTATCATGTTGATCATAATGATGTTTATATATGCATATATATACAAAAATAGCATGTATTTTAAATTTAAAAAATTTTATGCAGCCCCGGTTGCAAACCAGGCCCCGTTATATTTTATCAAACCTGGCCCCAGTCAAATATCAACCCCCGTTGCTTACTATGGTGAAAAACGCCTTTTTTCTTTTTAGTAACATACCAACTAATAATAATATCTCTTATTAGCAAGCTTATTTAATCACTAATGTTTAATCTTAAAATTAAAAATTTAAAAAAAAAAAAATGTTTAACACAACTTCATGTTAAGAAAGCCATGTTTTTTATACCATAAAATATTAAAAATAGCTACCAAATTTAAAAACACCTCCTACACATAAGCATAAAAATAAATGGCGAAGTAAAGATATTTTTTTTTAGATGCACTAATGTGTCTGTTTATTTTTTAATTTAAAAAAATCCATTTCTAATATTCAGTTTAAATATTTTTGAAATATGAAAATCTTATATGAAATTATCCTCAGACTTTAATTGCTCAAAGAAATAAGCAATCTATCAAGGTTATTTATTTCTTTGAGCATTTGTATATTGTGTAGTAATTTAGTCTTTTATTGTTTGTTTGTTATATTTGTCAAAAAAATATATATCACTAGTAGGCCCTTATAAAAAAAACCCTATACTGAAGATAATTTTAAGGAAAATTTAAAAATTTTGAATTATTGATATTTACTAAGTTTCCCAGACCACCTTAATCTGATGATTTAAAATTTGTTTATTCATGATTTATTTTATTATCTGTATTTTTTTTTACATCTTGACATTTTCATATAGTACTATATCAGGATATTTGCAAGATTTTTCAACATGTTTTGTTGTTCAAGGTCAATTTTTAGACATAATGTTATAGAAAAAAAAATTTAACATTTTGCTAATTTGGTTTAGAGGTTTAAATAAATGGGCAACTAAGGTTTTATTTCTGCCCCCTGTATGGAGAGTTTAATCATGATTGATTACCAACAAGAAAAGCAATAAGAAGTCACTCAACAATTTAAAGATATCCTTTCACTCTCTCTCTTTATGTGTATGCATATATAGATATTATGGTGCCTTAAAATCTCAGTGTTTTTAATGTAGTATGGTTATCTTTTGTGTTAATCCCTTTTTTTTTGATTTTATAGCAGAAAAAAAAAAAAAAGAGAAGCAGAAAAACTACAGTTTTTATATTAAAAATAAAAAACATGAGTTTCCATAAGTTTTTTGATATCTTTTTTTACATTTTTTTTTTTTTTTTGATTTGTATAAAATTTCCCTTCATTTGAGTATTAAGTTCATCTATTTTCAAAGAAATTTTTTTAAAACAATATTAGGAACCTGTTGAAAAGAAAAAGAGCTTGAGAATGTACTAAATATTGGACAGTTAAACTTAAATTAGACTTAAATTAATCACAAAAGATAACCACAGCTCATGAAAAAACCGAGATTTTTTATCAAAAGGTACCCTAATATATATATATATATATATATATATATATATATATATATATATATATATATATATATATATATATATATATATATATATATATATATATATATATATATGTATATATATATATATATATATATATATATATATATGTATGAATGTATGTATGTATATATATATATATATATATATATATATATATATATATATATATATATATATTTATATTTATATTCTTTCTTTTTTCTTTTAAACATCTTCGCTTCCAACAAGGCTGCAAGCAGCCACTAATTAAAGTTGGAAGTTACTGTAAGAGAAAAGATGAAGATTGTAGAGCAAGATAACGATTGACGGACGATTTAAAAGATTGCAAATTATATGAATCAGGAAAGCAAGATGAAGGAAGCGATTTCCAAAGAACTGATGTTTGAGGAAAAAAACTAGACGAATAAGCGTTTTTGGAGCACTTAGGAACAGTCACAGAAAAAGGATGACACTTAATTGAATGACGAGTAACACGAGAATGAATTTTAGTAGATGGCACAAGAGACGCTAGCTCTTTAGAGCAGTGCCCATTATAGTATTTGTAGAAAAGAGAAAGAGAAGCAACATTACGACGATGTGATAATGGTTGAAGGTTGGCTGCAAGAGCAGGTCCAACTATGTTTACAACGCGTTTTTGCACCTTGTCTAAAAGAGAAAGGGCATCATTAGAAGATCCGCCCCAGATATGGCAACAGTATTCCATACAAGGCCGAATTTGAGATTTATAGAGATAGAGAAATATATATATATATATATGTATATGTATATGCATATGTATATGTATATGTATATCTATATATATATATATATATATACATATATATATATATATATATATATATATATATATATATATATATATATATATATATATATATATATATATATATATATATATATATATATATATATATATATATATAGCTTTTGACAAAGTTTGGCATGCTGGTCTTCTCCATAAGCTTACTTCATATGGTGTATCTGGGAAAGTTTTTGAGATCATTAAATCGTTTCTTTCTAATCACTTTATTAAAGTCATCCTTGAAGGCCAACACTATTCTTCATTTCTAGTATTTTCTGGAGTACCTCAAGGTTCTATTCTTTTGTTTTGTTTCTTATCTACATTAATGATCTTCCCGATATTTATATATATAACCTAAAGCCTAAAAAAACCTAAAACCTTCATATAAAACCTAAAACCTATATATATAACCTAATATCTATATATAAATCTAAAGTAGCTCTTTTTTCTTAAAATTCTTCTCTTTTTGATAGCTTAGAACAGGCAGCCAATCTTGAATCTGATCTCACTTCTGTAACAGATTGGGGCTCACAGTGGTTTGTAAATTTTAACTACAACAAAACTCAGTTTACTGCAAACAGCTATCACAGATATGTTGACATTTCTATATAAATGAATAGCAACCCTCTCACTGAGTTCTCTTCTTGATGTCTTCTTGGATTATCGTTTACTACTGACCTTTCATGTAAACCATACAATCTATTGCTAAATTAGCATCCGCTAAAGTTGCTTCTCTTTACCGTACTCAAAATTTTCTAACTCCTGATTCCATTCTCTACCTCTACAAATCCCTTATTTGTCCATGTATGGAATACTTTTGTCATGTTTGGGCTGGTTCTTTTAATGATGCTCTTTCTTCTCTAGATAAGGTCAAAAAATATGTTGTAAATGTAGTTAAACTCACTATCTGAGCGGGTCCAACTATCCATGTCTTATTTGTTTACTGTATCTGTCCCTGCATGCTCTAAAAACTTTAATTTGTCCCTTTGGAACTCTCTCCCAACTTCATGTTTTCCTGACTCATACAACCAACAACTCTTTAAGTCATTTATAAACTGTTTCCTTTTTTTCCTAGTAACTCCCAACTTAATAGTGGTTGCTTGCAGCCTTGTTAGGAGTGAATCAAAATTATATATATATATATATATGTATATATATATATATAAATATGTATATATATATATATATAAATATGTATATATATATATATATATATATATATATATATATATATATATATATATATATATATATATATATATATATATATATATATACAGTATTGTGAAAAAGTTAAGAACCACAAAAAAAACAAATCATAATTTATTTTTATTTTTAAATTTTTTTTTAACCGAATATATTTTTCTGGTAAAAAGAATAATAATAATAAATTTTAGAAAATAGACAAACAAAATAAAAAATAATAATAGTGATAAAAACTTTTAAACAAATATAAAAAATGTATTTAAAGTTTTATAGGTAATTTTTATTTTAAAAAAATTGTGAAAAAGTTAAGAACCACAGAATAAAAAACGATAATTTTTACCACCTAATACCGCGTAATTCTACCATGAATTTTTAAGCACTCATTTATACGATTTGGCATTGAGTCTATTAAATTCTCTAAAATATGTTTGGGAACATTTCCAAGTATTGCTGGTAAAATATTGCGCAACTCCTCAAGGCTCCTTGGTGCTTTCTTGGCAATCTCTTTATCAAGCCAACTCCAAAGATTTTCAATGCAATTTAGATCTGGGCTATTTGGTGGCCAAGTTAGACGCTCAATATTTTTACTTTCGAACCATTCAGAAACAATTTTAGCCCTGTGACATGGTGCATCATCAAATAATTTAAACATACCAAGACCATAATATGTCATGCAGCACCATATTTCAACCGACCTGCTACCTTGTTTTTATTCTTTAAATGATACAATCGTGATTATATTTTTTGAAGGCTGCCTGCGAATCATAATTCCGTTTTTTCGGTTATCAACCTTGATATTCATCTCATCACTGAACATTACTGTCCTCCATTTTTGTTTAGACCATTCTTTGACGCTTTGGCAAAATTATTTTCGCTTTTTTATATGTCGTTTGGTAAGTCGCGGTTTTAGAACAGTCTTTTTCCATAACATATTGTTAGCTAATAGTTTCCTACGCACAAGTGATGCAGAGGCTTGACGTCCATTTGAAAGCTTCCATTCCCTTCTTAATTCATGCGACGGCATGGTTCGATTTTTCTTTGCCAACCTGATTAAAAGGCGATCATCATTGGGTGTCATCACACACGGTCTTTCAGAACGATGGCGATCAACGTAAGATTTCGTCTCTTTGAATCTTTTGATGATTGTTAGCACCGAACTATGTGATCGCTTTACTATTCTTCCAATTTCGCGAGCGGATTTACCTTCCTGGTGAAAATGCACCACTTTTACACGATCTTCATAGGTAATAGCT
>NC_088925.1:15622500-15662500 GCF_038396675.1 Hydra vulgaris | reverse complement strand
ACAATGAGGCTGTATGTCCTCATTGTTCTATTTATTTTCAATAAATATTCAACAACCAATGGGGTATGTGTCCAATCAGTCTCATGTGCTAAGGTGTTCTTTATTGTACTTACAATAAAGATTTTATTACTTCTGATTCCATTGTCTACCTTTAAAAATCTTTTATCCATCCATGTATGGAATACTGTTCTAATATTTAGGACTGAGTCTTCTATCGAAGCTCTTTCTCTTTTAAACAAGCTGCAAAAAAGTATTGTAAATGCTGTTGGACCTGCGTTATCAGCTACTTTTGTGCTACTGTAACTTTGTCATAAGCTGTCTTGTTTTCTTTTTTATATATGCTACTGTGTTGTTGGAATTTTTCCCATTCTTCATGTTTTACTGATTTACATCACTTGCAGCATTTTAATTATTTTTTTTTAGCTGTTTTCTAAATGTTTTTTCTTTTTAATTATTCTCTCTACTTCCTAAAAACTATGAATGTGTTAACTAAAAGCTATGGGTTTGTTAACTAAAAACTACGGGCGTGTTGACTAAAAAATGAAAAGCTGTACTGTTTGAGATTGAATGCTGTTTTGTAATATGAATTGTTTTAAAATATTCTGAATGAGCTATCATTACAAATTCAAATTGACAGAAACTTATTTTAAAAATATTCAAGCACAAATTATATGATATATTTATTCTTGAAAAACCATCTTCTTAAAGTATTTTAATTGAAAGACTAATAATCTTACTTTTTTTTTTGGTTGCTTTATTGATATCCCTTGTTTTGGTTGCTTTATTGACATCCTTTGTTTTGGTTGCTTTATTGATATCCCTTGTTTTGGTTGCTTTATTGATATCCCTTGTTTTGGTTGCTTTATTGATATCCCTTGTTTTGGTTGCTTTACTGATATCCCTTGTTTTGGTTTCTTTACTAATATCCCTTGTTTTGGTTGCTTTATTGATATCCCTTGTTTTGGTTGCTTTATTGATATCCCTTGTTTTGGTTGCTTTACTGATATCCCTTGTTTTGGTTTCTTTACTAATATCCCTTGTTTTGGTTGCTTTATTGATATCCCTTGTTTGTAATTTTTAATGCAAAACTAACTTTTTTTATTTCCTTATGTTAACATGTTATTTAACACCTATTTATAATAATTAAAAAGTTATGCAATATTAGAATTTCATATTTTTTATTTTTTAGATCCAGAAAAAAATGCACAACCTGTTAAAAAAGAAACTGAGCTTCAGAGAGCAGTAAATTTTTTTTTTTTCAATTATTTTGCAATAAGTTGAAAAAACAAAAAACAAACTTTTGCCAATTTAAAAGCAAACAAATGTTTTTGTTTATAAGCTTTTGTTTATAACCTTTTTTAATATTAATTATTTTAAATATACAACTAAATTTATTTTAGGAAATAAGTACAAAAAGAGTTAATTGCAATTTTTTTTTTTTTTTTTTTTGTTTTTCATTTTTTTTTTTTTGTTTTTTTGTCTTTTGAATCCTTATTCATGATAAATTTTGAAGATGCTTTCCAGTGGCCTGGAAACTAATAATTTATTTTGTGAGATTTTTTAAGTTGCGATGGTTACCTCAAGCTCCTGCCTTTACTTGTTTGACATTACATCTAGTAGTATCTAATTTTTTGCTTAAGTGTCAAACTACTTTAACTAAATGGAACTATCTGGCTGTGGTATTAAAGAATTTACATTCATTCTCTTATCTCTTATATTTGCTGAGTTATTTATGGTATAGCCTAGTAAAAAGCTTTTGTATATTTCAAAGGTAAGAATAATTTTGAACTGTTCATGATAACCAATTAAGTTTAATTTAATTATCATAATTATAAAAAACTATTTCAATTGTTGAAAACATTATCATCATAAAATACTACTTTGATCAAAAAGTAAGGCGAATTTTTTTATAAAATGAAAAATCTTTATTTATTCTTCCAAATCTGTATCATCCCCCTTAAAATAATCCCCCCCCCCGGCCCCAATGCACTTTTGACAACGTTTTTTCCAGTCTTTGAAGCATGCTGAAAAGTCCTCGGAAAGGATAGCCTTCAATGCGCGTGCCGATTCACGTTGGATCTCTTCAATGGACTCAAAACGATTTCCCCGGAGTGGTCTCTTGAGCTTTGGGAACAGCCAGAAGTCACACGGTGCTAAGTCGGGCGAATACGGTGGTTGTGGAGCAACATGGATAGAGTTTTTGGCGAAAAACTCACGAAGAACCAGTGCTGTGTGCAAAGGCGCATTATCGTGGTGCAAAATCCAAGAGTTATTGGCCCATAATTCCGGTCTTTTTTGCGAATAGCTTCACGCAAACGTCGCATAACGCTTAAATAATATTCCTTGTTGACAGTTTGGCCAGTTGGAAGGAATTCGTAGTGCACGACACCACAATGATCAAAGAAAACAGTCAACATGACCTTGATTTTTGAGCGACTTTGACGTGGTTGCTTCGGTCTCGGCTCGCCTTTTTCACGGTATTCACTCGATTGGTCGGTTGTTTCAGGGTCGTATGCGTAGACCCAAGTCTCATTGCCAGTAATAATTTGTTTGTAGACGTCTTGATAGTCAGAAAGCATTGCTTCACACGTTTTAACGCGACGCTCTTTTTCAAAGAAATTGAGAAATTTCAGCACCAAACGATTTGAGTCTTCTGAGGCCCAAATGATCCTTAAAAATCGCTTGCACCAACCCAAATGATATTCCAACCATGTCAACAAGGTCTCGAATGGTTAACCGACGATTTGCAAGCACCAATTCTTTGATTTTGTTGATGTGGCGATCATCAATCGAAGTCGATGGTCGTCCGGAGCGTCCCAAGTCATCAACATGTTCTCGGCCTTCTTTGAAGTCTTTGTACCACTTGTAAACATTTTTTTGAGACATAGTCTCTTCACCGCAGGCCTTTTGCAACATTCGATACGTTTCAGCAGGAGAAATATCATTCCGCAAACAAAATTTAATAGCACTTCTTTGCTCAACAAAATTAGACATCGTGAAAATCGCCGAATGCACTTTTGGTACTTCAGAAACAAGCGTAAACAAAAAAAATAATTATGAGTTTGACATGTAATTTGGCGCAAATGTTAATGATATTCCTACCAATTTAAAAATAAAAAAGATTGGACGATTCGAATATGGCCGGAAGTTTAAATTAAAAATTCACCTTACTTTTTGATCACAGTAGTATAAAAACTTAATATTTTTGCAAAAGCATGTTCTATCTATAGACCAAAGGAGTAAGAATAAAATTAAAAAAAAAAAAAGTAGACAAAAACAAAAACTAAACTTGTTACTGAACTAAAAATGATTTATTGCTTCTTCATGAAGAGTATTATTAAAAATTTAAACATAACTAATTTTTATAATTCAATGGGTTTTAAAGTAAACAATTAAACAAAGAATTTTTTTGTTTTGTTTGTTTAACCACACCTTTGCCTTTTGGTGAAACTAGAAGCAATCGGAATTCAAAGTAAAGTATTAAATTAGTGCAAAGGTTTTTTCAGCAATAGAGCACAACGAGTACTTTTAGCAGAACATGTATCTGAACAGGAAAATGTTTTAAGTGGAGTTTCCCAAGGGTCTGTACTAGACAAACTACTATATATTATACTATATATTATATTCATAAATAATTTATGTGTTAATCTAAAAAATGTTGTAAAGCTCTTTGCTGATGATACAAAAGTGATTTTGGTGATAAAGAATTAGGTGGACAAAAAAATCTTTTAAACAATATAGATGAACTAAGTAAGTGATCAAATGAGTGGATAATTAAGTTTAACAATAATAAATGCAAAATAATGCATTTTGGTAAAAGTAATCGAAAACAAGATTATTAACTAAATAATTTTACGCTAGTAAAGTTATTTAGTTAATAATCTTGTTTTCGATTACTTTTACCAAAGTGCAGTAATATGGAAAAGATGATAAAATCGAAAAAATACAATATAAAGGGACAAAAATGGAGAATTTAAAGGGTTTATTGTGTATAAAAAAGGCTAAGTTATATAAAATTAGAAACATTAGAAAATAGTAGAAAGAAGACATAATATGAAAATCAGAATAGAAATACTGGATTAAAAGTAAAAATAAGGTTCAAAGAATGAAACAATCAGACACAACTTCTCACAAACAGAATATCAAATTATTGGAACACCTTGCCACAAGATACAATAAATTCAAGTTTAATCAACTTGTTTAGAAACAAGACGTTCAATGTTCAAATAAAAGAAACAAGCAAAATTATGAAACTATATAAACAATTTGATTCTTTTAAAAAAAAAAAAAAAAAGTATTTTTGCTTAGTAAAAGGTGTTATAAAATTGAATTCTACCAGATTTCACTTTCAACTCAATCAGTTGCACCATATATGTATATATATATATATATATACACATATATATGTATATATATATATATATATATATATATATATATATATATATATATATATATATACTTTTATACTTTTTTAGTATATTTATTGGTTAGTTTTATATGAGGGTTTTCTTAGAACTACCTAGCCTAACAAAGATAACACAAAAGTTTTGAAAAAATTTATTTTTATTTCTCAACATATTCCCCTTTTAGCTCGATACGCTTTTCCTAGCAATGTTCAATTGCTTCGATACCTTGTAAGAAACATCGAACCATCGAACTTTTCAAGCTGATGAATTTGTTTTTACCTTCTTTGGAGCCGATTCTCCCCTTTTAGTTCATTTTTTCGACTGCTCTTTTGTTTTAGGAGTGAAATGATGAACTTATATTTCATCCAAATTTATAAATCGACGCAAAAACTTGACCTTACTTTTGTAAAACATCGCCAAACAATTCATAGAAACATCCTCATGACGTTGTTTTGGGTTGATTGTGAGTAAATGTGGCACCCCTTGTGTACACAACTTTTTCATGTTCAAATTTTCAGTCAATATGTGATGTACAGCACTTTTTGATATGCTACCATATTAGCTAACTTGCGCACTTTCAATCGAGGATTGTCCAGTATGATTTTGTAGATTTTCTTAACCATTTCTGGCATGCTGACCTCATTTGGTCAACCACTGCGAGGTTCATCTTAACAGGTCATATGGCCTCTTTTAAACTCTGCAACCCAATATTTCACAGTTGCAAATGAGGGAGCAGACTCCCCTAAAGTAGAATCTACTTCACTTTTGATATTGGTTGGACTGAGACCTTTTAAATAAAAATATTACATAACGATGACCAATTTTCTCCATATTAAAAATTTACTGAAAATGTTCATTATTAATGGTCGCTAATCTGAAAAGGAAAAAAAAAAATTAAATTTCATAGTTAAGCTTTCAAAAGTTGAGGCTTTCAGCTATGGTTATTTTTTTTTTTTTTAATTTTTGTGTTTTTGTTAGGCTAGGTAGTTCTGAGACAGCCCTCATAACTCAACTTCATGGTTGTTTTGATTTACATTATACATAAATTTGTTATGTACTTTATCATAAAGTACATCACTCTAAATTTAGCTTTAAAATAGAAGTTGGAATTTATTGGTATCTACACAGAGGTTTAAGTAATAAAAATTCAAAAGTACTGTATGTTGAATGAAAATCTCTGCGCAAGAGAGCAAATGATCTCATACTTCTACATTAAAGCTACATTTAGCATGACATAATTTATGACCCTACTAAAAAAATTGGAAAAAAATATTTGTTTTGTGTTTTTAAGAAAGGCAAAAAAAAAAGGCTAAATTAGAAAAGAAAAAAATCATGAAAAAGAAAAAATTGTGAAAAAATTATTAAAAAAAAAAAAATCACAAAGGTGCAAAAAAGTAATTGCGATTTGCGATACGCTTAATTTGAGTCCTGATATATATATATTCTACAAAAAGAGTGCCTAAAGTTTTTACAAAATGGTGAGTAAAAAATTAATATTTTTCTTTAACTTCTGGTTTAACTTTGAAAGATCATCACTACTAATCACTTACTTACTAACTTATATATACAGTACTGCACAAAAGTATATATTACACATGAAAAATCACCAAGTAACAATTTTTTTTTTAAATCAAAGTCAAAACCAGTTCTAAAGTATAAATTTTATTAGTTAATTAATTTACTGCGAGGTTAATCAATGTTCATAGGAAAATAAAAATATGCATTTTAATAAAGAACATTTTTTAAGTGATCAGTTGCATGCAGTTTTCACATCACCCATTTTCTTTTCTATCCAAGCCAATATGTTCTGAATCAGATTTAAATCTGGTGATTTTGAATGTTATTTTTAATTTTTTTGTAAGTTTAAGTACGTTTTATCACCTATGGTAAAGCATCACCACTAGTACTCTTAAGACCTCTATGATGCAGTGTAAGACTACTGGTAGTGCTCTGGTAACATTTGCTGCATAGGCTGGTTCAGGGATCCCATATATTGCTATATTTTTTCCATGCTTGACTGCTTCCTTTAGTTCGACTTAACTGATTTGTGGCAATCAGTTAGTTTTTGACAAAACTAAGGCATGTACAAGAAATAAATGTGAAGAAATAAATACGCCATTTTTTTCAGTGATTGTATTTATGTATTTTTAATTGTGTTTGTATTGTGTTAACAATATTTTTCAGTTTCATAAAAATATTTTAGTTTTCCCATTTAACTTAAAATGAGTTTTAAAAATAAAGTAGAAGATATTATGCATAAATATTCTGTCAATCTCAATGGAAGATACAATTTAATAGCAAAATAGTTGCAAATACATTCCTGCACTGTTAGTCATGTTTTTCCCAAACATTCCTGCACTGTTAGTTAACATATTTCCCAAACAATATCAATCAAATGCAAATCTGATAGTGAAAGAAAGGAGGGTTTTCATGATATAAAACTGGTTAAATAACTGGTTGCCAGTTTTAAGATCAGCCCAAGCCTCTCACTAAAGGAATGTGCAAAATGATACAAATTTTCTCATAGTTTTGTTTTAAAAGCTCAAAATAAACATGGTCTTCATTCTTTTGAATCACAAAAAGTGCCCGGCCATTCTGAAATTTAAAAAAGTTTCTTTATTATTGAAAATGATGAAACTTATACCAAGTACGATCATCTATAAATTGTTAGTGCTGTAATAAAACAATGAAAAATTTAAATGCAGTTTTCAAAAAAAAAGCCTTGACTTGGCAAACTATTTGCAGGTGTGGCAAAAAATCCAGCACCCTGTATTTCTGAGTCCACACTTTCTAGTAAAATATATTTTATAGAGTTTTCACAAAAATGTTTTTTACCACTTAATAAATCACATGGTAGTAGTATGTGTTCTGTCTGGTTTAGCTTTAAGTCATTATAGTAAACTGGCTATGGAATGGTACAAACAAAATGATGCAAAAGTTGTGCATAAAGCTGCAAATCCTTTAAAATGCCCGGAATATATATATATATATATATATATATATATAAATATATATATATATATATATATATATATATATATATATTGTTATTCACCTCCTCAAGGCCAAGAAGTCCACTACAGATGAGGAGGCTACTTAATAGTGGTTATAACCCTCTCTCAACTCTATAACTCCTAAACACCAACCTTGATGAACAAGGCTGCTGCGCAGAGAAACAAGTTGAGCGCGGTACTACCAGGGACGTGGTAGGGATCGAATTTGGAACCTCTCACTTATAAAGCAAGCGCTTTACCACTACACCACTACCAGATTATTACATGCATATATATATATATATATATATGCACGTATGAATGTATATACACGCACACTCACACACATACACACACACACACACACACACACACACACATATACATACATATATATATTTTTTTTTTTTTTTTTTTTTTGTGCAGGAAACTATCCAAAGAGAAGAACAGTAAGTTTTTTTTAGATGTATTTCTATATGATATTAACAATATTTAAAGGTTTATAAATATTGATTCCGTTGAAAAGGTGGTAAATAAAAGGTGTATATATATTAGATTATATAATGTATATATAATTTGATGTAGAGGCACTCCTTGCTTATTTAGTGGGTTGATGTATGTACTGAAGCCCCTAGTCCTCTATTTCAGTATGCCGTTAACTGCTCACCAAAT
The DNA here is from genome assembly GCF_038396675.1 of Hydra vulgaris. Taxonomy (NCBI): domain Eukaryota; kingdom Metazoa; phylum Cnidaria; class Hydrozoa; order Anthoathecata; family Hydridae; genus Hydra; species Hydra vulgaris. The sequence continues at coordinate 15,654,426 of NC_088925.1, read as the reverse complement.
AATGCATTTCTTTAAAATAATATTGCACTTATTATATTATTGGGTCAAATCATTATATTTCAACCAATTTAAAGAAAACTTTGTGGGGCACTATCTCTTATTTTCCTGATTTTTACATATTGTTATGTGCATCATGTAGATAGGTTAAATTTGAAATTTCTGACTTCCAAGTACAACAGTTCGGAAATTATAGCCTTACAAACATGACACAGTGGCCCCCCTCGATTTACACATGGTCAAAACAGACTACTTTAGAGCTGTATAACTTTTTTCTCACTTTTAACAAGTGTCTTATTTTTCTAGAACTATTTTCTTGATAGTTCTCTCTTTAAATTAGTGGTTTTTATTAACTTGTGTTAAATTAGAAAAAAATTATGACCTCCTTAACTTTGGAAAAAATCATAAAATTGCTAAAATATGTTAAAATGAAACTAACTGTAGCATTATTCTATTCATCCACAAGTGTTTACAGGTAGGTTTTCTGATTAGCTACTACTGTCTGTAATAAACGGGCAAAATATAGGCAGCTTGTTGCAGTTTAGAACTTAAATATATCTTAAAGAAAATGTCCACTCGCCTAAAAAGTCCAATTTTCAGCCATTTTGAGATGCTTGTAAATTTTTCTAACACTTTGTTTTGATCTAAGATTAACAGCATATAAGACCATTAGACCCAACTATCTGAAAATGCAAACATTATAAACTTGTCAAACCCACACCAAAAATGACAACGTTTTTAAATTACCCTATCTTTCAATCATCAACGGTTGTATGTGTTACTAGAAACCAGTGCCCCTCTAATCTGCCAACTGGCCTATGTAAAGGGTGCAACTAATTATAAGTCATTTCTTAATAAAAGAAAAGATATGGTTGGTTGTCCTCTCTTTGATCTGGTCTTTATAGTAGATAGGGGCACAAATAAATGGGGCAGTAACTTTTTAGAGATCTTCATTATGGTTCAAATAAAGGTCTCTAAATTAATTTACATATTTAGGTACCTAATATCTAAATATCTAAATTAATTTCAAAATGAAACCAATATGTCTTTAAATTCTGTTTCATTATAGGTAATCGGTGGTGTTTATGGGGTCTGGATCCCCACCACCACCACTCACTAAGGTGAGAGGGAGGAGGAGGGGTTTTGGGGTGGCACATCAAATTCAAATAACTTTTAGAAATTTAATTAACTTTTGTTAATTCCCTTTTAAGATCATTACTTTGTATATTTGCTGGTAAATCTTGCACATATTTTTGATAGTTACTATCAAAATGTGAATCCTATGGTGAAAGCGTGAAAAAATGCAATAAAGATCTAATGGCCTTAACTGTATATTCATTAGAAAATGAATTATGTATGTTTCATGCTAGAAAATGAATGCTTGTATCTTTGTAAGTTGGTTGCCCTTCTTCCCCCTTTGATTGGTGCCACCCCAAAACCCCTCCCCCCTCCCCCTCACCTTAGTGAATGGTGGTGGTGGTGGATTCAGACCACATAAACACCACCGATTACCTATAATAAAACAGAATTTAAAGACATATTGGTTTTATTTTGAAATTAATTTAGATATTTAGATATTAAGTACCTAAATATGTAAATTAATATAGAGACCTTTATTTGAACCATAATGAAGGTCTCTAAAAAGCAGGGGCGTGGTGGCTCTAAAAAGCCCATGCAGGATTTTTATTAAAAGGCCAATATATGCGGGATTTTACCATATATGCTTTATGTAAAGGCCCATACGAAAAACAAATATATTTATTTGTTTTTCGTAACTGACCTTTTTCTAATAAATCATTAATACAAACCAACAAGTTGAAATAATACTATTTGTAATTAATAATATTGTTTGTAATACTTCAAAATAAAAAATGGTAAAAACACGATGCAGCGATTACGTTTTTGTTTTGATTTTCTCAAAACACAACTTTACCGCAAGCAAATACGATTAGTATTTTATTTTAGTTTGAAGAACATAGCCTAACGCAAAATTAAAAATCAAAGATTTTAATTTTTTTATTACTATATAATATATTTTATTGTACAACAATATAAATTTTTTTAAATTATATATAATTATTTTTCTAAAATAAATATTGAAAATCTCGAAAATTAAGAAATTCTTTTTATTTTATGAGAAAATTCTTTTTAGTTTATGCTTTTGTTTCATTCGGTGTTTTAACTTTTATTAATATTTTAGGATAAACTTGCAACGGCTCAAATGCCGCTCTAAAAATGGTGCCGTTATTGACATAATTTAAACATAAAAGTTTTTATAATGTAGTTTCATTTAGCAGTTCATCATCCTTTTTTAAATCTGTCTGAGGACAGGATATAACGGAGTGATTTCTTTATTTGCATACAATAATATAAACTTTATAAAATTAAAAAACTTTATTTATTATTAAAGAAGTTTATATCTGTTTCGAAAGGTTACAAAAATGCAAAACATGAGTTCGATCCTTATTTATATAAAACCTAATTTAAAATTTAATACCAAAATATTTTTCTTAAATGAATTAAAACGCAATACAATTACTATATAGTAATTGTATTGCGATTTAATTCATTTAAGAAAAATGTTTTGGTGTTAACTTTAAAATTAAGTTAATTTAAGTCCAACAATAATAATCGCTATTATTAATGTTGGGTCTGCGGACTTTCTTAAACTTTTGTCAACATTACGATCGTTAAAAACCGTTTATGGGTTCATTACTTTTCTCATGAAAAAAATATCATAATACGTTTTAAAACATCTACTTTGTTTTCAGAGCAATATTATTATTATGCAAAATACTAATATAATTGCGCTCAAAGTTGAAATCAAGTTTAAAATCAAGTGATTAATAAAATTTTAATTTGTGCTAACATAAATATTTAAATGATTGTGAAATTTCTTTAAAATGTAGAAAAATTAAAATTTGCTAAAAGTCCTATATTTAGAGGAAAAATTGAAAAGCCCATGCGGGAATCCTGCTTAGCCTCTGGGGCCACCACGCCTCTGCTAAAAAGTTACTGCCCCCTTTATTTGTGCCCCTATCTACTATAAAGACCAGATCAAAAAGAGGACAACCAACCATATCTTTTCTTTTATTAAGAAATGACTTATAATTAGTTGCACCCTTTACATAGGCCAGTTGGCAGATTAGAGTGGCACTGGTTTCTAGTAACACATACAACCGTTGATGATTGAAAAATAGGGTAATTTAAAAATGTTGTCATTTTTGGTGTGGGTTTGACAAGTTTATAATGTTTGCATTTTCAGATAGTTGGGTCTAATGGTCTTATATGCTGTTAATCTTAGATCAAAACAAAGTGTTAGAAAAATTTACAAGCATCTCAAAATGGCTGAAAATTGGACTTTTTAGGCGAGTGGACATTTTCTTTAAGATATATTTAAGTTCTAAACTGCAACAAGCTGCCTATATTTTGCCCGTTTATTACAGACAGTAGTAGCTAATCAGAAAACCTACCTGTAAAGACTTGTGGATGAATAGAATAATGCTACAGTTAGTTTCATTTTAACATATTTTAGCAATTTTATGATTTTTTCCAAAGTTAAGGAGGTCATAATTTTTTTCTAATTTAACACAAGTTAATAAAAACCACTAATTTAAAGAGAGAACTATCAAGAAAATAGTTCTAGAAAAATGAGACACTTGTTGAAAGTGAGAAAAAAGTTATACAGCTCTAAAGTAGTCTGTTTTGACCATGTGTAAATTGAGGGGGGCCACTGTGTCATGTTTGTAAGGCTATAATTTCCGAACTGTTGTACTTGGAAGTCAGAAATTTCAAATTTAACCTATCTACATGATGCACATAACAATATGTAAAAATTAGGAAAATCAGAGATAGTAAGCCACAGGCCATTGGTTGAAATATAATGATTTGACCCTATTACAAAATATGTATTTATCATTTTAAACATGAAGTTATTTTCAAGTTATTGTTTAAATTAATCTTACAATTAATATTTTTTTAAATATATTTTAAAACATGATAATTTCATTTTAACTGTTTATGTTTTTGACATTTTTTTATTTATTTATTTTTTAATTTATTATTAGAGATTCTACTATAAAACAAGATCTTAATCAACCAATGTTGCCACATGCATCTTTTAATGTTCCAAAGCTTCTTCCCAGAAAAGTTAGTGCAATAAACGAGGTTCGTTTTCAGTTTACATTTGAATTTTTTTTTATTTCTTGAGTAATTTAATTTTGTTACACATTTAAACACACAGCGATAAAACTTTTGAATGTGATGAAACTTTTTAACTGCCATTCCAGTTTTTAGAAACTCTGGAGAACACTCTGACAGTTTTAATTAACCGCTTTATTAAAGTCATCCTCAAAGGCCATCATATTGCTTTGTTTCCAGTAACTTCTGGGATACAAAAGATACCTCAAGGTTCTATCCTTGGTTCTGTATTGTTTCTTATCTATATTAATGATCTTCCTGAGAATCTTAAGTTCTATTTGCTGAAGACTCAACTTTATAATGCTGTCTTGAAAATAACTCTTCCTTTTTGTTGTAGTACCATGAGCAAGGGTGAGTACTTACATGGCTCTGAAGTCCACAAATGATGTTGGCAAATTCCTTGTCACATGAAACAACAAAGTTGACTTTGTTTAAATTAAGTAAGTTCTTGCAGTCCTTCTGAAATAACATCAATCATTTGGTGCTTGACACTGATGTCTTTATCAATCTTCTTATTTAGAAGTTTTTGTTGACCTCAAATCACAGCTCTATGATGAGAATTTAGCTCAATGATGCCAAAAAAGACTTTCAATTCCCAAATTGAAAAAACACAGAATTCCCAACATAACTATATGGTTCTGGAAAACTATTTGAGAAAAGAAGACTTTGTTCAGAAGATCTTTACAATGCATAACCACATAATCAGTGGAGTGGCTGCAATTCTCTTGGTTGATAAAGCTCGGTTGCTGGTTTGAATAAAAAATTCAGACAACTGTGTGCTAATAACTTCAAACTTAACTAGAAAATTTGTCTCCACAATTTTAGTGTCACTGACTCTCTTGATGGCCAATTTCTTCATGGTTTCACAGTTCTGTGTTTAAGTGAACTAGTAAAAGTTCTTCAGTTTTGATACTGGATTTGAGCCTATTAAACATATATTAAATGTTTATGAGGCTCAAGTAGTATTACTTGTTTTAACTTTAAAAGGTGCACCACCTTTTGGATGTGATAATTTGAGAGTTCCTACAGGAGTTGCATATTTTATAGAGATGACTTGAGTTGCTATTTGTTCTACATTAAGTGTATCTGTTGTAGTATCTGCTTGAAATTCTCCCTAATAGTGAATGGAGTCTACTGTTGTGACAGACCTCCTCTGACAAGACTCAAAAAAATCACCTCATCATTGGTAAGTACAGTCTTCCTCTGGTTTAGAATAGTCCTCAGGGCTCTTCTCATTTAGCTTTAAATGTCCTACATGGCAAAGAGACAGTTGCAGCCTTGACCTGGTTCAATTTTTATAAATAAGAAAGCAAACAAAGATAGCAGGATAAAATATTTTCCTTCGCTTTTTCTCCAAAAAGTTGTTAGTTATGTGTCACAGATTCCTCTTGGCACTCTAGTATCACTCAAATCAAGATTCATATGGTAGTTTTTAAAGATCTTTTCAACAAGGAATTGTGTCAACTCATGAGAGTACTTCTTCAGGCACAAAACAAAAATAAACTTCCCACAATCTTCATGCAAAATTTGTCATTTTCAATAAATATTTAACACATTTGAAAAACATCTTCTAAACATATGCACTGCTGATTCCATGAATTTTTCAGCTAATATGGTTTGTTTAGCATTTTAAAGAGCAAAAGTATTTTTGATTCAATGCACTTATGAAATTTCATGACAAAATTTTTTATTTGAGTTAAAATCAACTTTGTTTATACTTGAGAATTAAAGGTTTTAGAGTAATAAATTTACTTTTTGAATGCTTTAAAAATGAAAAATTTGCTCTATTGTGCAAAATGCTAAAAATGAAAAAAATGAAAAAAGTTTTAATTTTGCTCTATTGTGCAAAATGCTAAAAAATAAAAATCTAGTTTATTTCTTTGAACAAGATAGTAAGATTTCAAATTTTACATTTTTGTGTTATTTTTGACTCGGGAAACAGTGTAGATTCACCTTGTCAGTAAATATTGGGTAAGCTCAAAGTAGTTTTACAACAGTGATATATATACATATGTAGAACCATAAATGCATGTTTAAATAAGCAGTGCGACATCATACTGAAATAGTCTGCTGCTAGGGGCTTCAGTACATACATTGACTATGTTATAGTCTGCTGCCTCAAAGTAGTACCGTTACATCCACTGAGAGTTTGGTATGGGGCAGCAATCTTCATATATATGGAAAAAACTAGCATGCCTGACTTTATCAAAAGACTTTGTCAAGATGTCAAGAATATAATTGTCTTTGCCTCACTGCTTCCATCTAATACAAGAAACTTTTTGTTCACAAGTCAGAAATAGAACAAAAGGATGGGAATCTGTATTTATTTTCAGAGAATAAGTTGTTTGGATTAAAAAGATATTTTAAGTTTGTTAATTAAAGACTTAGCTAATTAAAAGACTTAGCTAATAATACTAAGAGGACTGATTGAGTTAGTTAAATCAGATAGACCTCAAGAGTTTTTAAAAATTAGATGCCGTTTTTCAGCAGAAGTAAAAACAAGGTTCTGTTAAACACTCGTTAAGCAGTTTAAAGATTAGTGAAAAGAGTTCTGGAGAACACTTTTGTAAGACTGTGACAAGAATGTTGTACAGACTGCAAGTCTGAGCCAAGTGAGTTTAAGTGAGAAATAACTTTAGAAATTAAAGTGGGAACTTTCTGACTTGAACAGAAGCTGGAATGACTTGAATATTTTACAATGGAATATAACAATGGACTGTCTCTTTAGAAAAGGAAAAGTTTGGTCTTAAGATTCAAAAGATAAATTAGTGAAAAAGTTGTTGGCAACAAATAAAAAAGTTTTTTATTCTTGAAAGAGGTAATAAGATCAGACCTATGTATGAGAGATGTGACGTTAGACTTGCCTATGTTAATGACATTGTTAAAGATTTTCCAAAAGTCTCTTGAACCTAATTTCTGAGTTTAAACCTTAGTATTTAAACCTTTCAACTTGTAGTTAAAAAAAAGTTTCAAAATCATTTTATAATAAATTTTTTATTTTAGAGGCATAAAAAACTGTATAAAAAAATAACATTTTGTAAGTAAAAACAAAAGATGACATTTTTACAATATTTTTTATAGATATATATTTTTTTTTTTTGACAAATATATGCACTATTAATTTCAATGTAAAATTAATGTAAATTTTTTTAATTTTGCAATATTTTAGATGAAGGAAACAGATTCTAAACCACCTCCAATCCCATTGAAACCAAAGCAAAGTGAATCAGCATTACTGGCTACAAGTCAAAACCTCATTGTTCCCCCTCCTTTACCACCCAGAGTGCCTGCACATGAAAGAGTAAGTGAATCTTTTTCTTTTTTTTTATATATATTTTGTATTAAAAATTTATTATTCAAAATTTTTTAATGTTTAGAAAAGTTTAAATTATTTCAAATTTTATTGCCAATATATATATATGTATATATATATATATATATATTATATATATATATATATATATATATATATATATATATATATATATATATATATATATATATATACACACATATATAAATTGACATTTATAATTGAATTGAATATAATTTATAATTGCTCTGTTCTTTTAAGAACATTGAGCACTCTATTTTGTAGAATACATTTTAAAGTTGTTTATATATATATATATATATATATATATATATATATATATATATATATATATATATATATATATATATAATATTTTTGGTGTTTTTGTTTATTTATTGAGTATTATTAATCGGGTAGACCTTTTTTTTCTTTGATGTGTAAATTTTTAGCTTTTCATGTTATATTTTGTTTTTTTTATGACAAAAAAAATTGATACGACCCATAATAACATTATTAAAAGTTTATAATCAGTTATGTCTGATGGGCTAACGTGCTTTGCTATCAGGATATGTTGGCCTAGGGGTATAAAATAGGGGTAAACTTAACTTTAGCTAATTTTTTTTTGGCATTGTTGTTTTATTTTTTATTTTTAAATAATAAAAAAAATTCATTATTGAAATTTATGTGTTGGACTTTAGTATGTAGACCTTCTAAATAATACAAAAAACACTTGGCAAAGCTTTTGGTTTTTTAATAACCCAAGTTTGTTTGTTTTTATTTTCAGAACATTTCAAAACACAAAATTTATTTTGTGTTTTGAAAATGAAAACAAGCTAATTTTAAAAAAAAATTGTTGAGGATTAGTTTTTACATATTATCCTATTTGCATTGGAACAACCTGCCCTGTTGTAGCGTTTAAAGGCAAACGCTTTTGTTCTTGAATCATTAACCAATATTATTTAACATTTAACATTTATTATTTAACATATAATCCTTAAACTATAAGCTTTAAAAACTCAAAGTTGAGGGGGAGAGGGTTCAGTGAGAGAGTTGCCATTCATCAATATAGGGAATTTCACCATTGTAAATACTTGAGTTTTGTTTGAGTTGAAGTTCACAAGCCACTGTAAGCCTCGCGCTACTACAGGAGAAAGATCAGATTTGAGATCGACTGCCTGTTCTAAAATATTGAAAAAAGAAGACTTTTTTTCAAGACATGAATATAAAGTTGAGTCATCAGCAAATAGAGCCACTTTATATGTAAGATTGTCAGGAAGATCAAAAATATAAAAGATTTTTCATAAAGTTATTCTTTTTTTTTTTTGAATATTGTTACATTGAGTTTTATAATACTAGTATGTCAAATTAAATTGCCCAAACAAACCAAATAAATTGTTGTTTTTTTAGAACTAATTAATAGTAAGTAGTATACCTCTCTCCTTGATGTATGGGTAAAGTGTTAAATGAATGTGCTATCTTATCAAGTTTAAAAAAAAAGTAAATGTTTTCAAGAACTGTCTAAAATAAACCAAAAGCTTCTTTCTTTGAGAAGCAAAGTATATCCCATAGATTTTGTTTGCAACTGTTATGAGAAAGTTTACTTAGTGAGGTATGAGAATTAACAAGGTATTGTTGTAATCCTTTCAAAAAGCACGTAAAAAAAGTGAAAAGTTTCTATATTAAACTAATACCTTCAATTTAATACAATTATCTTTGGTAATAAATAAATGTTAAACAATATTTAATAGTTAATATTTTTTACTTTGTAGATTCTCTTAGATTTTTCAGTTTTTCATATGCCAAAGATTTTGGTTTAATACATGGTCAAAAAATTTGCATTAGTTGCAGAAAAACCCTACATTGCGAACATGCTACAAAAGAAAACAAACTCCAAGAAAAAGATGTTATGTTGACAACCTAACATTAAAAGAAGATCTTAATTTAAGTTATTGCAAGTTAATTTAACTTATTGCAAGTTTTTGATGCTCACCTCTCAAACTTGTTTCATAAAAAGATAGAGTTGCATATGGAAAGCGTAAAGTTGATACCGTAAGAACTCTTATACAAAAGGCTGTTGCCAGTGTGGTAGGTTTAAAAGCTTGGAGAAATTGAATCTGCTTCAAACATTTGAATAAAACATTTAGTCAATATTATGATTCAAATTAAGACATAATTTGACAAAACATTGAAATCCAAAAAATTAACACTTCTTACGCTCACTCTAGACAGTTGGTCAATAGGAAAAACTCAAAAGTGTTTTTTGACTTCAAAAAGATCTGTAATACAAGCCAGAAAATTAAGAAAGCAAAGTGGAGTATTATCAAAAGATGTAGTTACTGAGGTTGCTCAGTTCTATCAATGTGATGAATATTCAAGGTTTTGTCCAGGAAAGAAAAATAGTGTCAGTTAAAGTAAATAAAACATATCCAAAAGAATCAACAATCAACAAAACAACTTCTTTTAGTCAATATAAAAGAACTTCATATTGAGTTAAAAAAAAAAAATAATTATCTTAAAGTTGGATTTTCAAAATTTTGTGAGCTAAGGCCCAAGTTGTGCTTTCTTGTGGGTGGTGCTTCTGGTCTGCATGCAGTTAGTGTTTGCAAGTAACATCAAAATGTGAAGTTTCTTGTACAGAAAATTCCTGGAACTGCTGATTTCAAAAGCTTATTGAAATTAATGGTTTGTAACATTGCAAATAGAGATTGCATGCTGCATAGCTGTGATATATGTCCTGGAAAAGAAGTTTTGTCAGATTGCATCAATACTTTGTTTAATGAAAATGAAATTAGTAAAGTTAATTTTTATCAATGAAAAAAATCAAATTTCTAATGTACTTTAGCAACAGCAACTTTACCTTAGTTGAATTTATTAAAATATGGTTTATGAACAGTTAAATGATTTACAAGAGCATCATTTTATATCAAAAGTTCAAGTCACCTACTTAGTAAGCAACTGTGGCCCTGGCTCAAAATGAGACTTTTTCCAAACCTGGCCCCGGTAAAATTATAAAGTTTAGCTAGAGTTGATAGCCGGGGCTAGAAAAAAATTTATAATTTTGTATTTTATATATATATGTTATATATGTATTATAATTTTAAATTTACATTTACTATTTATTACATACTGTCATATGTATATAAATATATGTTATATATGTATTATAATTTTAAATTTACATTTACTATTTATTACATACTGGCATATGTTTATACATTTTTAAACTCTAATTTGCTTTCAACAAGATTGCAAGCAACCACTATTAAATTATGAGTTACTTTAAAATAGAGAACAGATTAAAATACTAGAAAATGGTTAATTGAAGACTTAAAAAATTGTAGGATGTATTAAAAAAGAAAACACGATGGGGAAGAGTTAAAAGGCTTTTTTGATGTGCAAGGACAAAAAACTGAATTAATAAAAGTTTTTATAGCATGAAGGGACAGATATAGTAAAAGGATGCAACTTGTTGAATAAGAAGCCAAGTAAGAATGAGTTTTGGTTTATTGTAATAGTGATGATAGCTCATTTGGACATTGACCATGATTGTATTTGTAGAAAAAGAAAGAAATGCAGCCTTACAACAATGGGAAAGTGGCTCGAGCTTGGCAGATAAAGCAGGTCTAACTACATTTGCAATGTGCTTTTAGACTTAGTCTGAGAGTAAGATGTTATTCGTCAATGTAGGAATGCCAACAATATTGCAATATTTTTTTGCAGTAAACAAATGAGTTTTGTTGCCTTAAAAAATTTAAATCTACAAGCCACTGCAAGCCTTCGGCTGTTACAGAAGAGAGATCAGATTTAAAACCAGCTGCTTGTTCTAAGCAATCAAAAAGTGAACATTTTTGTCTTGTCAAGACAAGAGTAAAAAGTTGAGTCCTTAACTAATAGAGGTACTTTAGATGTAAAATTTTCATGAAGATTGTTATTGTAGACAAGAAAAATTACAGGAGTAAAGAAAGATCTTTGGGACCCTTAAAGTTGCTTGAAATAAAGTGGAGTGTTTAGTAAATGGAGTGAAGGCCTTCAAGAACAACTTTTATTCTGCAGTTAGAAAGAAATAATTTATTAATCTCAAAAACTTTATATAAAGAAACTAATAACAGATTGAAGATTAATTGTAGGATAGTTGGAGAGGTCAAAGTGTTTTTCAAGAGTTTCGAAAAATTGGAACCACTTATTTAGCACTTTTTAAAAGTTTAGCAAAAATTAAAAAGAATTCTGGAGAACACTTTTTTAAGACTATGATGGAAATCTTGTCTGGAGCACAAACTGCAGAAGTGTTCAATTGAGAATTAACTTTAGCATTAGAAGTCATAGTGATTTTAATGTTTAACAATGGGTTAATCTGTTTAACTGGCAGGAAGAGTGTGGCCATTAGATTGAAGAGTTGAATTAGAGTAAGATTTTTTTGCAAAAAACTCTGCCTTATTCTGGGGAGAAGTAAAAAGTCAGACCCATGAATTAGAGATTAAATGTTAGACTTACTTTAGTTAATGACACTGCTGAAGACTTACCAAAAGTCTCTTGATCCTCACATCTGAGATAAGAAACAAGATTTAATAAACTTAGAAAAACAGAGCTTAACATCAGATAGGACCTTTTTACATTGGCTTCTCGGAATAGTAAAAGGACATTTGTTTATAAGAGAGATGTTCTTATAAAAAAGATAAAAAAATGATTACTGTTTAATAAAGCAACTGCTCAAGATGGTAAAAAATGCAGAGTAAAATGAGACTTGACTTAATATTGAAGAGAATGAATAGAAGCTTCCAAGCATTTGTTCCAAAAGGAATAAAAGCTTCCAAGATGCGCTTTATGCATACAAATTATGGGTATAAACATATTTTTGCTATTTATTTAGATGTTAGCAAACAATATCCTTTCATATTTATATAAACTTTAGTATTTATATGGGGTAGTATTTGCCAAAATAGAAGATGATCAGATGAATGTGTGGTGTGACTCTAACACGGCAAAAAAAGGAGACATAGTCTTAGACAGATTAGAAAAAAGCATCTTATAAAACAACTTTTGTTAGAAAAGGTTTAAGTAATTTAGGTATCAGCATGTAGAGATGTAGAAGTATCAGGAGAAAATGGTAGTGGCAGAAGTAAGAAAACTTGAAGAGAATGTCTTACATATTGTATGAATGAGGTTTAGTTAAAGAAAGAAAATCCTCTAGATTGTTTATATTAGAGAAACAGCAAGAGGAAAGCTAACGCCTGAAGATGATGACAATGATGATGATGATGATGATGATGATGATGATGATGATGATGATGATGATGATGATGATGATGATGATGATGATGATGATGATGATGATGATGATGATGATGATGATGATGATGATGATGATGATGATGATGATGATGATGATGATGATGATGATGATGATGATGATGATGATGATGATGATAATGATAATGATGATGATAATGATGATGATGATGATGTTGATGATGATAATGATGATGATCATGATCATGATGGTAATGATGATTATGATGATCATGTTGATTATAATGATGTTTATATATGCATATATATACAAAAAACAACATGAATTTTGAATTAAAAATATATACTTTAGAATGTATAATTGTTTATGCAGCCCCAATCACAAACCCAGCCCCGGCTATATTTTATCAAACCCGACCCCAGTCCCAGTCAAATATCAACCCCAGTTGTTTACTACACCTACTTCCAACATTTAAATACTAATTGAAAAGAAAATCAAGCTTTAGTTTTTCTTGACTTTGCAGAAAACTATAGCATTCTAATACAGGAAAGAGTGCAAGGTTTTCACTGAAATGCAACTTTGCACCCCTTTGTTGTTTATTTTTTAAAAGATGAAAAAATTGATAGTCAAAGTTATTGTGTTATATCAGATCATCTGAAACATGAAACCTATGCTGTTCGTTGCTTTATCAATAATTTTATTGATAAACTTAAACAATTACAAACATTTGACAAGATTTTGAGATTACTGCAGAGTGGCACTTTTTTGCAACACCTTATGGTAAAAGTCCTTGTGATGGAGTTGGTGGAACAGTTAAACATTTTATTGCAGTCACTTAATGATTCTGTTGACACATCAAGCAAAATGTAAAGCTGGTTTGTTTAACATTTCAAAGGAATATTATTTATTTTTGTTGAATAAGTTTCTATAGAATTACATATTACAAACTTTAAATTCGGAAAAAAGATACCATTCACCTGGCCATACAGAGATGATCCCTGTTGGGTACTCCTTACGGATACTTTATACAAAGTACAATCTCTTAAGGTCTAGTCAAACAGAGGAAGATTTTATAATATTGATTATTTTATTATTTGAGAAATTTAATTTTTTGTGAATTTTAAAAATTTTGTTTATTGTCTTAAAAGCATTTTATTTTCTAAATAGTTAAAAAAAATTTAAATTTCAAGTTATGAACAAATACCTTTAAATATTTAGTGTAATACATTTTGTATTTACAAATTGCAAAACATTTTGTTTGATTTTATATATTTTGGGTTGTAAGGTTATAAACATTGATATTGTCCAACACATATTTTGACCCATGATATATATTTTATATATCTATATATTATATATGTATACATTTTTTATATTTATATATTATATATATAATACATATATATCCATTTGAGATCTTTATTTCTCTCTTTTTTTTTTCTTTTTTTTTTTGAAGTAAAACCTTTAAATATTTGGTTTTTAATTTTTGATAAATCACAAAAGCTTAAATGCAACAACTAAAAACAACTTAGTAAACAAATTTAGAGGTTTTTTTAAGAAGTTTTGGTTCAAAATAGTACATAAATTTGCACAGAAAAGTTTGTTAAAAAGGGCTTTGACATATTAAAAATAGTTTATCTGCAATAATTGCTCGATGATTAGGTCTAAGTAGTTTAAAGACCAAAAGTTTGAAATTTACATGTCTGGTAAGTTGGAGTCTGGTAAAGAATTTACAACATAGTCTGGTAAGTAATATGGGCTTTTGGATCAATATGTATTGTGCTGTTAAGAATCTGTTAACTATAAAACAACAAATAATTTTATAGTGAAAATGAGTATATACAAGCTATTGCTGTATTTTTATCTTTAAAGATTCATTTAGATTGAGGATGTAATTATATTTTATTTTCCATTGTAGCTAGTAAATAATGTGGTAAATAATGTAGCAGTTTTGAACATAGCACATTAACTTCATTTATTTAAACATGAAATTTCTGTCGGAATTTGAATAAATTAAGTTAAGTTCTACCTCTAATATATAAAAAAACAACTTTTGATGTATTTTCATTTGAACACTTCAAATTCTTCCATTAACTAAATTTCTTCATGTCTTTTTATTAGTACTCAGGTATTTAAATTTGAATAACATAAACAATTTTGTAATTTATACACTTTTATTATTTAAACAGTAAATATAAATAAAAATATTAAATCTTCAAATATAAATGTAGGTTTGTTTAAAACTTTTTTTTCGTGAATTGTTCCTTAGGGTTTGTGTTTTATTGTTACTATAGCAACAACTAAAACAAAATAAAACTAGCAAGTATCTTTCTTGAGTTTCTGGGCCTTGGAAAGGTAAAAATGTAAAAAAAAAAAAAAAAAAAAGTTATCTAAAAACTTGAAAATTTTTATCAATTCTACTTTTATTTAGCCCATCTCTCAAGTTTTTTCTCCAAAAACCTCTGTAAGTTTTTTTATGTTATCTAAGTTTATTTCTATGTTATTTTTTGAGTTTATTGCTATGTCATCTTAATAAGTTTATTTCTATTTTCTGAGTTTATTTCTATGTTATTTTGATTGTTTTTTAAACATAGGCGAAATGTTTACAAATTTAATTTTTATGATTTTTTCAAAATTCTAATCAAATTTTTCATTGAATTTTTATTGTTATTATGTTTTTATTTTACCCATAGAAAAACTGCTTCAATAAAATTTTCCATGAGTGCCCTATTAGTTTTACTTGTTCTACTAGTTGGACTCATCCTGAAACAAAAAGTAATGTTTTGTGAAAAACCTTATTTAATTTGTTAACTAGCTATGTTTGAATTTATATTTGTGTATATATACTGAAATAGCCATAGGTAGGGGCTACATGCATTATTATTATTGTATTTATTATTGATATTATTATTTAATTAGTCTATTTATATATATTATATTATTATTTTGTTTTTATATATTGTTATATTTTTGTTATTATTGTCATTAATTTTACTAATACTATTATTGTATGTCAATTCGTAATTTATGACTTTCAAATGCTTGAGTGTGTCTGCCCAATTTAAGAGAAAAATGAATCACTTAATAGCTTCATTGTTAAATATGTTTTGAAAGTTGACAATCTGTTTTCTATTGAAAAGATTGTTAGTTATCTATTTATGTTCATTTCCATTTATACCTTACTATTGCAGTTTGTTTTACAGAATCATGTGCAGTATCAAGTGCAATGAATAGATAAACACTAACTGTTCCTATTAAGTAAGTTATCCACATTAGTAAAGTAGTTGGTTGATCTTCTATGGCCATTTACCAAATAGTTTGTAACCATTTACCAAATAGTTTGTAGTATTTTTAACTAAGGCTTTAGGTTCGAACTTTTATTATATCAAAAAAATCATTTTCTGAAAAAGTGTTGGATTAAAATGTATAGAATATACACTATACACACGCGGGTTGGGGTTCATGAGGAGGGTGGCAAGGCCCTTCTTCTATAAGCAAGTAATGAAAGCGCATCTACTAATACATTTTTTTACATTTGGCCTTTTTGTGGTTTTTGGTAATGCCTTAAGTCATAATAATGTCTAGATTCTTTTGCTATTATTAAATATTTTTATTGAATTCATGTATTCAAAAAAAATGTTTTTAAATAAGCTGAGGAATCTTCCATAAATTACATCACGTTCAAGGGGGGATAGGGTAGTTGTTTTGTGACAACTTATATGGAACTTTTTACTGAATAGTTACAACGTTGTGACGAGGGGGAGGGGGTAAAAAATGGTCAAACTTTGTGTGACATAATTTTTGGACAACCCCTAAGGTCTAGCGTACAATGTAAATGCAACATCAAAAATAAAAATAATTATGTTCTATTTTGAAATTAAAACAAATAAGGTTATAAAACTAATTGGTTTAGCACTAGACCTTATAAAGTTAAGAAAAATAGGAATTTATATGATGAGAGTTTACCAAATTGCAAGTATTATGATAATGAATAAAAAAATATAATAACTGCAGCAATAATATTGTGATAAAATAGAAGAAGTATGATTACAAAAATAAACAGAAAGAAATGAAATACATTCAAACATCTCACACTAAAAATAATCCATAAAAAATTAACAGAAAAAAATTAAAAGTTACAGAATTAAATCATTAGAAAACTCAGATAATTCTGTCTCCGAATTTTTAGACACCATTGCTTTAAATAACTTTTATTTCATTGCCAACAAGAATCACAGATCCAAAACTCTAATTGTTAACATATTTTCTAATGCAACTTCTACAAATATTTTTGCTGGTAATTTTACTTCTATGGTATCAGATCATTTATCCCAATTTTTAATACATCCATTATATAGAACCAAAATTAATCCTTGTAAAAGCTGCATTTTTTGTTAGAATTTAAAAAAAAAAAATTGCAAGGAATTATGTAGTGATTTCTCAAAAATTAGTTGGACTAAAAAATCCTAATAACAAATTCAATCTAAAAAAATCTTACAAAACATATAGAAACTTACTTGTTATTCTCACCTGTCGTAGTAAAAAGAATCATTACTTTAAGTTCTTCTCTGATAATGCCAAAAATCTAAAATCTACATGGGATGGTATTAGGATTATCTATTATTGATTCTCTTAATGACAGCAAGGCTTCGGGACCTAACAGCATTCTAATATCTATTTTTAAAGCTCTTGCAAATGATATCTCTCCTGTACTTTCTGAACTATTTAATCTGTCATTTATCACCAGTGTATTCCCTGATATCTTAAAAACTGCTTCTGTTATCTCAATTCATAAAAATGACTCAAAACTTAAATGTAATAACTACAGACCAATTTCATTATTATCAAATGTCAGCAAACTTTTAGAAAAACTTATGTATTCTTATATTTACAGCTTTTTGAATAATTCTGCTTGTTTTCATATTTGACAGTTTGGGTTTCGCTCAAATCACTCCACTTCTCATGCTCTTATCAGTATTACTGAAATGATTTGTGGTGCAATTGACAGTGGTTCCTTTGCTAGTGGTGTATTCATAGATCTTCAAAAAGCTTTTGATACGGTTGATCACAACATTCTAATAAAAAGTTAAACTATTATGGAATACGTGGTATTGCTAATCATTGGTTTTCTTCATATATTAGGGATCGCACTCAGTTTGTTTCAATTAATGGATTTAAATCCACGCATAAAGTTTTTAAATATGGTGTTCCACAAGGCTTTGTTCTTGGACCGTTATTGTTTTTATTATATATAAATGATTTATTTTGTTTATTAAAAAATTCATCATTCTGCTGATGATACCAATCTTTTATATATCAACAAATCACTTACGACTCTTTGTAAAAAAATTAATCAAGATCTTCATCGCTTATGTAACTGGTTAAATAGCAATCGTATTTCATTGAATATCAATAAAACTGAATACATTATTTTTCATTCCCCTCAAAAAGCTATTGATAATATTAAAATTAAAATGAACAAAAAAAAACTTTTTCTGTCAAAATATATAAAATATCTTGGAGTATATCTTGATGAAAATCTTGGTATAATCAGCTGTATCATCTTAAAAAAATACTTACATGAGCTAACAGTATGCTTTCTCTAATTCGTTACTATGTTCCTATCCAAACTCTTCAAATGATTTATTTTTTTTTATTCTCTTCTCACCTTTGCTATTGCTGTATTGTTTGGGGTCAAAGAAGTAACTTTTTACTTAATAGCATTGCTAGTTTACAATGCGCATCTATTAGAATAATGACGTTTTCACCAATGAGATCTGATCCAAAAACAATTTTCTGGACTAACAATCCTAAAACTCCATGATCTTGTAAAGTTTTACAACTGTCCTTTTTGTGTTTGACTTTCTCCAAAATAAACTATTAAACTCTTGTTTAAATTTTTTTACTAAAACAAATAAAATGCACAATCATCACACCAAGAAATCAGTAAATAGTAAGCTATACTTTTCTTTTTTCAACACAATTAAATATGGTAAGTTTTCCGTAAAACAACAATGTATTTCCAAATGGAACCAGTGTATTCCTGCATTAATAAAAAAGTCTAAAAAAAATATCCCCTTGTTACAATTATTTACTGCTCAACTGAATTCAATTTAAAAACATATTGTTGGAGTGTATTTCTTTATAATTACTCTCTGTACTGAAGTTGCCTTTGATATATAATTTCTTTAACAAACGAGTGGTTTGATTTTTGCTTTATTTATTATTTATCTATATTATATTTATTTATTGTGTTATTATTGCTAGATTTTATGTTATTATTATATTTAATTATTATCTATGATATGTTCATACAATTTATACTGTATTATAGTTGTTCTTAATATTATTGATACTTTATTATTTTGTATTATTACTATAATTATTACATATATCATTGTTATTTGTTTAACAATCTTTGCTTTTTTTACTCTCTTATTTATAGTTTTTATGTTTCCATTGATTAGTTTGTAACTATATGAGTGACACCTAACCAAATTCTATTAATTTACGATGAGCATTTGTAAATTTTTATTGATATGGTTGAAAAAAAAGAATCTTTTAAAAGTTTATTTTAAAAAAATGTGTTGTTTAAAAAAAGTAATAAATTCAAAAAATACTAAACAAAAAAAACAGTTCTTTTCAATACTAGACAAATGGTAAACATTAATTACAAAAAAACTAAACTTTGATGAGATAAATTAAAATCATTTAATAACTAAAAATTCATTTATTTTTTTACATTTGAACATTCTCATTGCTTTTTTAAGTTGTTTTCAAATAAAAATTTCTAAAACATAGGTGTGGAATGGTTGCCAGAGAAACAAAGCAAAGCAGAATGTTTTTGTGGGCTGTCAACTAAGCCAAAATATTGTTTACTTCATCTTTTGTGTATATGCATATATGTTTGTATGTATTATATAAAGTTTGAATATAATTTCAATATATCAAAAATCTTTTTAGATCATTATCTGATATTTGCATCTGTTGAAGATGGAATCTATAGCTTAAACTTAGATGACTTAGAAAATATTGAAATGTTTCAGGTATTAGTTCTTTAAAAAAATTAGAAAGGCCTTTTTTTACCCTTTTCAATTTCTATCAACAAGAAACATGTTGTTAAATGTGACATCAATCAGATCAAGTCAATACTATTAATCAACTGGCCTTTTTAGTTGCCAAACTGGATGTAAAAATTACTGTATCAACAATATTCGATTTAAACATGCAAGAAGTATGTTTGTCAAGGTATTGGTTGCCAAGGTGATACGTTTGATTTTGATGTTTAAAATTAAATAAAATAAAATTAGTTCAGATTTAAGACAACTCTCACTAGACAAGCCAGAACCAAATTGAATTGGTTAGATCTGGTCTAATCAGAATTCGTCAGCTAGTCAACAGATGAAAGCAAAGATATAGGTTACATGGCCATAGCTAACTTAGGACTTAGGAACCAAGGTTAATACCAAGAACTTGTGTAAATAGATCAATGGCAAACATTGCTATTTTAAATGGAATGTAATTACAAATAGAATACTCCAGAATCAATTTTTCTGATTTAAACCTGCTGAATAATCCTGTTTTAATTAGTAACTTTTTTTTTTTTTTTTTACAATAAAAAGGTTTTTTTTCCCTCAAAACAGTGCCTTAGCTTTACTTCATTTGTCTACTATTATACCCTTGAAGTGCAAAATTTTTTTATTCGGTGTTCTATTAACTTTTTCTTATCATTAGTTTTTAAAAAAAAGTACTTTTTTATGCCCTATTATGTTGCACAGTATTTAAAATAATCATATTAAAAGTTCTTCTTCATACATGTTGTCATTCATTGACACATTTATAATATTTAATTCATAAATATTTTCTTTATATTCATAAATAACATGTTTTATGTTGATAGATATTTAGTAGGTCAAAATCTGCCCAAAAGAAACAATTTTATAGAAATAAATTTATATAATTTATAATAGTCTTTTTAATATCAAGGTCTGAAAGAACTTGGTCTACTTTATTTTTAACATTTATCTTATAAAAGTTTTGACCTTTAGTATAAAATTTGTTATGACTTTGTTGTCATTAAAAATATATGTGTTTTTAAATTGTCTTTTTATTACTGAAAATATTAGGCAACAATATTTTGCAAAGTAGACAAAACAGATAAAAAAATTTATCAAAGTAGGCAGAATATAAAAAAAAATTTGTTTTCATTTGTTTGAACTGCAATAACAATTAATGATTTTTACCTCAATAAAGAGGTAAAAATAGATTTTTATTAAACTTTCAAGTAATTAAATATGCTGACAGAAATAAAGATTGATTTTGAATTATCTAGTATTTGTTTTTCGATTAAATTTTTTTTTTTTTGCATGTAGATATTCCCACGCTCTTGTAAATGGGTGTACGTTGTTAAAAATAAACTTATTTCTATCTCTGGAGAACCATCCCATGTTTACATGCACTGCTTGTTGCAAATGCATTCAGTTCAGTCACGTGAACAGTTTGCTTCAGTTGTAAAGTATTTTTTTTAAATAAGTTTATTATTTTCTACTATAAATTTTTTTTAAAGCTAGTTGAGTAAATGAAAAAACCCTATTTTAACAGGGTATCACCACATACTTCTAAGGTTCCTGGTTCATCGAATGCTCAAAAATGCTGTGTGGGTATGTTTTTTGTAGAATATCAGATCTTGATTTGTTTTTAAAAGTAACTTAAGTAATTTAAAATATATATATTTAGCTCACAATCCATACAATAACCAATTGTATTTATTTGTTGCAATGAAAAATTCAATTCTTCTACTGCAGTGGTATGAGCCGTTACAAAAGTTCATGATAGTTCGAGTAGGCATCTTTTTTATGTTGACACAGTCTGATTTTATAGCTAAAATATTTATATAAAAAGTTTTAAGAAAAAAGTTTAGCATTTTTTATTAGGGCATATCTATTTACAAAACATGTTTATAAACTTGTTATTGTTTAAAAACTTGTAATTGTTTAGCAAATTTTCAACGCTTTAAATTTTTTTTGATATAACCTGCAAAGTATTTTGATTTTAAGTTATATTAAAAGTAACATTTTGTATTGCTCTAAAATGATAGAGAAAGACTATTTTTTTTCTTTGTTTAAATGGTAGTAAAAACATTTTTATTACTAATTATTATTCTTTTGATAACAATAATAATAACAACTATAGTTGCATATAGTAAAAAAAAAAGAGATAAGATTAAATTTTTTAAGGAATTTAAAAAAAAGATAATATATACATATATAGAATAAACATATAAAGGTAAATAAAAGAGTAATCATGTAAAAGTTGTAATTTGCTGGTAATAATAAAATGAAGTTAAAGACATATAAATAACTGCAACAAAAACAACAACAATTAAAGTAATAATAATAGTATTAATTGCAGTAAAAACAACAACAAGAATAAAATATTTTTAATAATAAGAAATGATGTCACGTAGTTTAAATAGTTTTTTTATATATTGTTTTTATTTAATTTTGTTTAAGTTGACCAAAAAAAAACACAGTAAAAGATAGAAGAAGCTCATAATTCTTGAATTGTAATCTTCCTAGTAGTGGTATCCCAATAAAAATACTTAGTCCAGATCTGCAAAACAGCAGCATCACCAGGAAGGGCATATGTTTGCTTAAACTCTTCTATAATGTTATTAATATAAAAAAATGGAATTATAGAAACGTATGCAAACCACGCAAATATGGAAACAAGAGCAATTTACAATGATGATTACATTATTATAAAATTTATCCACTCTAAAACTATTTTTCTTTATTAATTTGGGTGGCTGATGCTAGAGCCAATTTTTTAATTTTAATATAGAACAGATTCATTAGAATTCCTGTTTTGACTAACTACTTTGTGTGAATAATTTAGAGCCAGCTTCTGCAGCATCGACTATTAATTAAGACAAAGGGTAGGACCAACTTCTGCACAACAGACCATTTTTAAAGACTTCATTTACAGCCAACCAATCAATTATACACCTAAATTAAAAACTTGATATTTTTTGCAGCTTAATAACCCTTTATTGTCCACAAGACAATAAGTTTATTTTAAATGATTCAAGTCAGGGATACCACAACTTTGAATCAAAAAAAATCTAAAATCTTCTTTACGTTTGACTGTTTTTGTTGTTGTTATGCAAAATACTATTGTTCTTTATGAAAATAAAAATAATAAAATAACAAAAATCAAACACACTGCAACATATTTTTTAAATGCATGTGCAATAGCAGTGGCATTTTAAAAGTTTTTAAAAATGAAATTTTTAAAACAAAAATCAATTAAAAAAAAGAATGGAGTTTGAAAAAGTTGAAGGTGATCGTCGAAATACTATTGTGTATTGATTGGGTGCCTATGCCTATATCAAGAACAAAGCAAGAGCCAATGGACAAATTTACTTGAAATGTAAGCATCATAGTGTCTGTAAAGGTAGTGCAAAAAAAGTCAGCAACCTGTTAAGTACTATCACAACTCATTCATGTGGTTCTTTTGCTCATCACTACGAGTACCTAACAGCCCAACAGAACGCGTGAAGCTGTCTCAACTTCCCAGCGGCCTCTCAAACAAATCTACAAAGATGTTATTTTAAACTCATCACTTCATGTGCAACTCTTACATGTGCTATAGTTATCAATTACATTTAGTTCTTAATTTTTTTGTTTGCTGGGTAGTATGATTGACTGTCATGTAGTTTAGCAAACTTTCCTTCGGAAAAAGAGGACATATGGTAACCCTAATATATATAAAGCCAGTATGATGTCAACCCAATTAATCCAGAGTTAATCTATAATAAGAGGCAATCCTGAAGTTATCAGCAGTCAACCCATTTCAAGGCTTCTTCAAAGGATCCATTCAGTTTGAGGATCAGATTGGCTTTCTTTTTGCATTACCTTAACTCTTTACTTTTTTCAATGTAAGAAAGTTTAAACAATGAATTATTTTTAAAAAATTTTCTGACTCTGACATTATTATTATAGCATGAAAAATATTGTTTCTTTTTGCATCGCCTTCACTCTTGACTTTTTTTCAATGTAAGAAAGTTTAAACAATGAATTATTTTTAAAAAATTCATTGTTTAAACTTTTAAAATTTAAAATTTTTAAAAAGCCAATTTGATTTTCATTTTTTGGTCTTAAGCACAGAACCAACAACACCTCAGAATCACTTCACTCAAAAAGGAGCAAAAATATGACAGCTTATGCAGGATTTTAGAGGCACCTTGATGAGCTTATCCAAGAATAAGTTTTGCCAACTGAGCTTGAGGTTAAACAACTCCAAAATGGAGAAAACTCTCGTAGGGCTGAAAGAAGGGATAGGCGAAAACTTGCAGAGAAGCAGGCCTTCTATGAAAGTAAACTAAGCTCTGGTGAATGGACTCCAACAAAGTTTCTTGAATCATCAGCATATTTGTTTTCCGATTTAAAGATACCCACGGATGAGGTAATTTGATAAATTTGTTTAGAATGAACTTTCCGCTCTTGAGCCCCTAGCACAAAATCCAACTCAAAAACCACCAATTGACAGTCTTTGTAAAGTTTTTTGTGTCCAAACACTTGAAGTTTTAATTTTACCATGCAAGCATTTTGCATTGTGTTCACAATGCAAAATGCTTACATTAAATGCTTATTAATTAGTTTTTTTTTTATTAGTTAAACTTTAATATGATTTTAATCATTTTTAAACTTATTTTTAAATAAAAATATGCATATAGTTTTCAATTATAAATATTTGTTTTAAAAACAAGATATTTTAGCTTCCCTTTAGACAGAATTATGTTAATGTTGCTTGATCTTTGTTCTAATTTGATCTTTGATCTAATGTGATCTTTGATCTAATGTGATCTAATTTGATCTTTGATCTAATGTTAATTGACTTTGAATGATTGGTACAAATAAAATAATTAAGTACCTTAATTATTTTGTTTAACTACGTTAGTTATTTTGTTTGTACCAATAGGTCAAAGTCTGCACAAAATAAATTTTCTAATATTTATTGTGACATAAACAAATTAGTTTATTACATAATCATGTTGTGTAGCTGACTGTGGAAGAGAAAAAGTTTGCTTTTTTTTTTTTTTTTTTAATTCTTGCCCATTATTTATGTTACCTAATTTATCATTTCAAAGCAATAATTAAAAATTTTAGCAACATGAGATCGATAAAAATAATCCTCCAGTTGCATAACTAATTACAAAAATTAACTACTTAAATGTCATAAATTTTAATTGAATTTTTCTCAGTTTAAATTTTTTACTTGGCACTTATAGTATCAATTATTTGAAACTTCAAAACGTTTAAACTAAATTCAAAATTTTAGTATCCCTCTAGAAATCTGTTGGTTGTTTGTCCAATCAAAATAATAAAAGTTTGTGAGTTTAAATCCAACATGTCATACACATCAAAAAAAGCTTTTGAGAAATGTAAGCTAAAGCATGCAAATACAAAAAAAAGTCTGTTAAATTTATTAGTTGAGACCAACTTATGTTCAATGAGTATCAATAATATCTATAACATTTTTGTCTGCATGTTACAGAAAAATATGCTTTTAAGTCACTTTCACAGAGTGCAGATGTTTTTTTAATAATTAAAACAGGAAGTGTTATGATTTCAAACTTTATTTGTTAAAAAACAACTATATTGATTCTGTTTGCAATAAATGTAGAGTTTATTTTCTGCTTGGTTATTATTAATATTTATTGTTAATTATTTATTTTATTATTATTACTCATATTTTAAAGGGTGTACACGAAATAAATGTGAAAGTAGAAAAACAACTAAAAAAAAGTACTCCTCAATTTTTATTTCGAACCAAGTAATAATACAATAATATAAGAAGATTAAACATTAAAAAAAAGTTAATTATTCCTTTGGGAATCTAATAAAATTTTGAGCTTTTACTTTAGTGGTAGCCATAAGCTTGCGCACAGAACAAGAATCAAAACTATTTGATGCTTTTTTAAATGACATTTTAATATCTTTAATGTTTCTGCAAAGCTTTTGTGTTTTTTCATTTTTCTTTTAATAATAGCCCAGTACTTTTCAATAACTCTCAATTCTGGGCAGTTTGGAGGATTTTCTGTTTTAGGCACAAATTTCACGTTATTCTTTTAATACCATTCCTTAGCTATTATACAATAATGAATTGAAGCTAAATCAGGCCAGAACACAGGTCTGTTATTGTGTGATTTAATGAGAGGTAAAAGGCGTTTTTGTAAACATTCTTTAACATATATTTGACCAGAAAGTGTGGACTGAGAAATATAAGGTGCTGATTTTTTGCCACAACTGCAAATAGCTTGCCAAATCAAAGCTTTTTTAGCGAACTTGTCATGTTTTGTGAATTTAAATTTCTTATGTGTTTTTCCTCTATATTTGGGAATACAATAAACAGCACCAAGATTTTGTTGATGATCATACTTGATGTAAGTTTCATTGTCTTCAATAATACAGAAATTTTCAGAAATAAAATTGTCATACAAAGTTCTGCCGCAGGTTCTTGCACTTTTTTGTTGAGTTTCAGAATGGTTGGGCACTTTTTGTGCTTTGAAAGAATGAAAACCATGTTTGTTTCTAACTTTTGCAACAAAACTATGAAAAAATCCATATATTTTTGCGCGTTGCCTTACTGAAAGGCTTGGGTTATTCTTAAAACTGTTAACCAGTTTTCTAACTAGTTTTATATCTTTAAAACCTTCCTTTCTTCCACCACCAGATTTGCGTTTGATCGATTTTGTTTGAGAAAAACGTTGAATAACACGACTAACAGTGTATGGATATATTTGCAACGATTTTGCTATCGAATAGCAAAATCGTTGTAGCTACTATTAGGATTTTGTAAATATTTGTACATAATTTTTTCTCTTATGTCTTCTTCTTTTGTCATTTTTAAACCTAACTTTAAGTTAAATCCAAAAACTAACATTTTTTTTTGAAACCACAACACATTGTAAACAAAATACAAAACACAACCACTGGAAAAAAATGACGTGCTTATTCTTTCACATTTATTTCGTGTACACACTTTAACCATTTAAGTTAAAAATTCCATGGAGTTTTTTTTTTTAATTTTTGTTAATATGAACGTAACATGTGTTGAAAGTTGGTTTAAAGTAACGAAAACCCTAACAAAAGTGAGTTTATTTTACTGTAAAAGTCTCTTTACCTTACCAAGCAAAAATCTTTCTATGTATCTATAAATATACTTTAAGTTTAATGCCCTTGTTTCCACACTTGTATAAACCATAAAAGTTTCAATGTTGTTTAATATACTTTAAAACAAAATAATTATCACAGTTATTTTTTTTATTTTTTTTTCTGTACCAATCATTCAAAGTCAGCTAGATTAAATAATATTAACAAAATTATGTCTAAAGGGATAAAAAAGGGTTAAAATGGATTATTTTACAAAGAAACTAAGTTTTTATATATATATATATATATATATATATATATATATATATATATATATATATATATACACACACACACACACACACACACACACACACACACACACACACACACACACACAGTAGAGTATAAAAGTTAGAATAAAAAAATGAATAAAAAAATTAAATTTTACTAGTTTCAGCGTATACACCACTTAAGTCATCATATTATATATCAATTTAGAGGTTTTCAGGTTAACAATTATGTTTTGAGCAAATAATGATTATTTAATTAAAATTTTAAAATTGGTTTGCAAAATAACAATTTTTTATAAGTTCAAAAGTTTGCAGACAAACTAAAGCTTTTAACATTTTACCCACAAAATCGCTAATTTGTTGATTTTATAAACAAATACTTTGTGGAAATAATTTACAAACTTTATTTATAAGTGATTGAGATCATAGGATTTAAGAAATCTCTAGTGATCTTAATCTCCAGTGAAAAAATTGATCTTGAGATCCGTTCAAAATGGAAATTCGTTTCATGGAGTCAGTAAGTCTGTTGTTAGACAAATTATGAAGAAATATGAGCTTACTAGATCTACAAATAATAAAAATCAATCAGGAAGGCCATGCAAAACAACTAAGTATTGTTGAAAAATGTGTATTATTTTAGAAAAAAATGCTTTGCCAGCAAACTTTTGAACTTATCAAAATTTGTTAATTTGTATACCAATTTTAAAATGTTAATTAGATAATCATAATTTGTTTAAAACATAATTGTAAACTTGAAAACCTTTTGATTAGTATATAATGTGTTGGCTTTAGTGAAGTATGTGCTGATATATTTGTAAAATTTTTTTTTTTTTTTTTTTTGTCTATCTGCAAACTTTTGGACGCCACTGTATATATTAGCTTTAGGTTAATGTGAATTAGCTTAATGTAAATTCGACGTCATAAAATTATCTTGTTATATATTTTTTAAAGACATCAAAACTATTGCAATATAATAAATTTCCGCAAAACGAGGTTAAAATATTAACTCAATCAACAAAAACATGATGTTATAATGGAGTGTTTATTTTCTGTAAATTTTTTTTAATATTAAATAATTAAATTCAATTTTACTTTTTTTTTTCAAATGTTTAATATAAACTAATTTTTCCTCTTTCTTAACATTAGTATAAATTATTAAAATATTAATTTATTATTTAGAATAATAATTTTTTTTATTAATATATCTTAGCTTTTTAATTTTGGCTTTGTTACTAAAAATGATTTTTTGTTGTCTAAAAGTTAGCAAGTAACAGGTGACAACTAAAAAACGAGACTAGATTTAAAGACACATACTTCTTTGAAGAAGTAAGAGAAAACAAAAAGAAAAAATGTTCTAGAAAGTTTATTTATTCTAGTTTTTAAGTATATAATCAGTTGTTCTCAATTAAACCATTTCTTCTGACTTTATCAACTAGGCCTGGTATAGACTGAGCTAGGTTCTGTATGAGCTCAATATCAATTTTATTAAAGCAATACTTGATTCTAGAACATAATTTTTTAAGATTTTCTGCATGCCAATTATTCTTGTAGACAAGGCCTTTCAAAATACTCCAAATATTTTCGATAGGACGACATTCTGGCAAGTTTGCAGGGTTATCCGCTTTCTCAACAACAGTAATCATGTACCTAAACAAAGAAAACACGTTTTCTTTGTTTAGGTACATGATTACTGTTTTTGCATAGTGAGATGATGCTAAATCTGGCCAGAATACATATGCACCATCTGAATGATATTTATTGATGAATGGAATAAGTCTCTTCTTAATACATTTGTTTAAATTGATTTTTTGATTTACAGCCAGTCCACTTGGTACAAAATAAGGTTGAGAAATTCCATTTTCAGAAAAAGCAATCCATAGAAGTAATTTCTTTTGAAAATTTTGTTTTGTTTGGTATTTTGTTTTGTTTGATTTTACATCACTAGCATAAAGTATATCATTTCCATTGATACTGGAGTGATTTAACCTGAAATAAGACTCATCGTCAATGATTGGCTTACGATTTTTGAATTTCTGACACAATCGACTGCATTTAGTTCTAGCTGGTGCTTTTTGCTGGTCAGAGCGTTTTGGAATCATCATTTTTTTTCTTGATTTAATATTTGTTCTTTTTTTTAATGTTTTACTAATGTGTTGCTGAGTACAGTTGAACTTTTTAGCTGCCTGTCGTTGAGAAACTCTGTCTTTATGGTCAAACATGAGTTTGAGCCTTTCAATGTTTGTCCTGGTCATTTTTTTAGCTTTTACTCCACTTCCTTGAACTCTTTGGTACCCAGATTCACTTTCAGCACGTTTTATTATCTTGTAGATAGTACTTTTAGGTATATTCTCAACTTTAAAGTGGTCATAAGTGAACTTTTTACCAGTATTTTTGTAATTTAAATAAAATTCATACGCACGTTTTCTAATCTCTTCTTGTTTTGAATTTATTTTTTTATTCATTTTTCTATAAAAAATAAAAACACATAAAATATTTAGAAACTAGAATAAAAATAACTTCTAAAACAGTTTTCCTATTTTTAAAATCTTATTCCTTTAAGAAGATATGTGTTTTTAAATCTAGTCTCGTTTTATAGTTGTCACCCGTTAAAAATAAAAAATATAATTTATAGCAAAAAAAAAGCTATTTAATTACTTTGCCAGCCATTTTGTTGCCAGCCATTTTGTTGCTAGCCATTTTGTTGTAAAAGCAAAGGTTTACAAGTACCATTTATTTAGAAATGTTTATTACTGCGCTTTCACTTGCTTTAGGAGAAAAAGTTATGCACGTATGTCAAAATGTATGTTTTGTGTAAATTTTTGATGCAGATAAAAAAAATGTATAGGATAGAATCGCAAAAAAATTGCAATAAAAATGAGCTAAATTTTTTTTAAGAAAAAATAAAATTTGAATATTTTAATAATATTTTTAAAACAATATTAATATTTTTAAATAAACTTTAATATATATATATATATATATATATATATATATATATATATATATATATATATATATATATATATATATATATATATATATATATATATATATATATAAATTAGTAAAAAACACTTATCTAACTTTTATCTTCTACTTTAAGTTTCACCATTACTGGATCATCAGGAAGAGTTACTAAATCTCAAATAAAATTCAATTTATACAAAAAAAAAATTTTTTTTTTTTATATAAATTGAATTTTTTTTGAGATTTAGTAACTCTTCCTGATGATCCAGCAATGGTGAAACTTAAAGTAGAAGATAAAAGTTAGATAAGTGTTTTTTACTAATTTATTATTGCTCTATTCTTTAAGAACATTGAGCACTCTATTTGTAAAATACACTAACATAATTTACATATATATATATATATATATATATATATATATATATATATATATATATATATATATATATATATACAAGAATATTTATGCAAGTTTTTATAGTAATAAAAAAAAATTACTTAAACTTCTATTTATATAAGTTAATAGCAAATAGACACTCTTTATGAAATAATTATCTGATAATATATATATATATATATATATATATATATATATATATATATATATATATATATATATATATATATATATATATATATATTATCAGATAATTATTTCATAAAGAGTGTTTATTTGCTATTAACTTATTTAAATAGAAGTTTAAGTAATCTTTTTTTATTGCTATAAAAACTTGCATAAATATTCTTGTGCTTGCAAGATAATAAAAAAATAATAATATTATAAATATTACTTTTCTGGGTTTCTTTAAAGTTTTGTTTAATAACATATACAAATTAAAATTTAAAAAAAATTTGTTTCTGTTACTATATGTTTTGATAAAAAGCTTAAGTTTTTTTTTTTTCTAATTTTATCTGAATTTTTTTCATTTGTAAATAATGTTTATGTTTAACATGATTGTCATTCAAACTTTTATAAAAATCTTTTCCACGTAATCATCAAAGTAGTTTTTTATAAAATTAATTTTTATCTTACTGCTTATAGAATAATTTAAAAATTAAATGAGAAAAAAAGTTGCTTAACGGAAATCGCTTTAGGAGAATGTAATGTAGTTAAACATGTATGTAAATTGCCAGCAGCGTAATTCTTTAAAACAAGGCCTGTAATATATATATATTATAGTTGTATATATTATTATTGTAAAACAAGGCCTGTAATATATATATATATATATATATTATAATATATATATATATATTGTAATATATATATATATATATATATATATATATATATATATATATATATATATATATATATATATATATGCAAATACATATATATATATATATATATATATATATATATATTTTTGTGCGACAAAATTATAAGACACTTTTGGAAAAAATTCATATAAATAGTCATTTATATAAAAAGACGTCTAATTTTAACAAGCAATAGTGGGTACTTTAAACATTTTTTTGAATCACTTCAATCATTCTAGAAGGTAAAGAATCATACAACTTTTTTATGTACAAAATGTCAATTGCATCCCATGCAGATGCGATGGATGATTTCAAGTCAGCTAGTTAACTATATTGTTTACCAACTTTAAACAGTATTGTTTGTTTACCACCTTTAAACATGTGACAGCATTCTCAATAATTTTCAGGTCTGGAGATCTAACTGGCCACTTCAATGTTTCAATTTTACTTCTGCTGAAATATTCCTTTACTATCTTAGCTGTATGA
>NC_088925.1:15612500-15617500 GCF_038396675.1 Hydra vulgaris | reverse complement strand
GTTAATTAAATTATGTGTATGTATGTGTGTGTGTGTGTGTATATATATATATATATATATATATATATATATATATATATATATATATATATATATATATATATATATATATATATATATATATATATATATATATATATATATATATATATATATATATATAATATATATATATATCTTTAAATGATAAATGGAATTAAAACATTTTAAGGTTAAAAAATAAAAATTTGTTTAATTATATCTTTTTTGCTATTTCAACTTTATAAAAATTTTTAACAAGTAATTTTTGTACTGAGTGTTGACATCAACGTAAAAATGTTAGCTATATTTTGATAATTATTATCAGAAAGTTACTGAGTTATAAGTTATGAGTTATATAAATATTTTAATTTGTCAATTAAAAGTCAAAATCATTAAATTAATTGCAACACAACATTTTTTTGTTTTTGTTTTTTCAAAAAAATGCAAAAACAACAAAGTTCAAATGGCTGATCTTTTATATTTTTTGAAAGAGACTTTTATTTTTAATATTATTTTTAAATATTATTATTTTTAATATTATTTTTAATATTATTTTTAAATATTTTTTTATTTTCATGCAAAGTGTACATACTTTTAGTTTTGAAAAAGAAAAAAAAGTTTTATTTTCTTGCGGTCTTGTTTTTTAGTGTTTGATTTAAAGTTTTATATTGTAGGAAAACTTCCGTACTACCATACATTTGAAATATTTTTTTGATCATACTTCTGCATATTGATATTATGAGTCGTATAAAATTTATTTCTTTTTGCATACTATATTTTTATAGAGTAAATTAATTCAGCTTGTTTAATTCATGCAATTAAATTCATGATCACAATCTTTTTATTTTACCATATGATGGGAAAAACCTACATATAAAAATCTGAATCATAACTAATAACTTTCGTAATTAGTTATGGTTCAGATTTAAAAGTGTACTTTTAACTTCGTTAGAAAAGTGCAGATCTAGCTGTACTACTAAACTAGTTCAATGTGCATAAATCAATAACTATTTGATAAAAGTTAACAAAAATAAGATTCAAAGTTTTCTACTTTTGCTTTTTTCCCTGTGAAACATGCAGAAAAAGCCCATAATTATAAATTATGTTGTTTACATTATATTATATACAATATATAATATAATGTTGATATGAAGTTTTTTTTTATCTGATAGAATACAAACGAATCGATGTGAAGGCATTTTCTCAGCTCGAAAAAAATGCTATTTTAGTTGCTTATGAAGGTAAGTTTTAATGGTTTGAAATAATGGAAACTCTAAATATATAATACAAAATAATTTTCAATATAAATTATATAATTTATAGTTTTCACAATAAAAAAATTTTGTTGAAAAGATTTAAATTTTTTTTTCTGTTTTTTAGAAAAAGTAATTTTCGTGGACATAAATGGAAATAAGATTAGCAGTACTCCGAATTGTTTAACTGAGTTACATTTTAGTTATCCAATTAATTCTGCTGGTATGTCAATCTTAGATAATTCTGCTTACTTGAAAATTGTTATAATAACTTTTTTTTTTAAATTTGGTTTAGCATAAGGATCATGAAGTTCATTGAATGAGATTTTACTTTATTATAACTTTTTCTCTTTTTTCCTTTCAACTGTCTCTCTTACAAGTGTTGGGGCAGCTGATTGTCTATCCAGCTGATCCAAGTACATTGATATATTTAGACCTTTCTTGTTTTTTTGATTCATAGTTTGCAGCTTTTTAAAAATTTAAACTATGTTTACTATGTAAACTTCAATTGTCATGTGATTCATTCAAATGAGGTTTTTAGCTTGTTTTTTTTTGTTTTGTTTTTAGTTTTTTGATGAGGCATATTGTATTTTGATCATGTTGAGTTTATTTATGCTAAAAGTAACTACTTTGTTGTGCATAATTATGTATGCCTTTTCCTGTTCCTACAGAATAACAGACAAGTCGAAAGTCACCTTAAGTCAATTATCAACTGCTTGCATTTTAATCATCTTTCTTGTTTTTTTAATAACTCCTCATTTAAATAGTGGTTGTGAATTATTACCTTTAATCATTATATCTTTTTTGAATGTGATTGTGTATCTATATTGTCTGAAAATGTTCTTTTATTTTTTATATGATTATAAGTTATGATAAAAAATTATAAAATCAAAATTGATACTTTGTGATGACCTTGATTTTAATTTTAAAAAAGTAGTTTTCTTTGTCTTTATAAAAATTAGTATATAATTTAAGTGTTTTTTGTTTTTTGTTTTTTTTCTAGATAAATTATTATTGTTTTACTGTTTAACTTTCATTTATTTTAGCATTATTATTTTATGTTTAAATAAAGTTTATTATAGAGTTCTAAATTTATTGAGGAGTTAATAGCAAAAAAGCAAACAAATTTTAAAAAAGGGTGTTTAATTTTTAATTTATGCAAAACTAAGACAAAATTTTCCAATTATATGCATTAATGTCAATAAAAATTGTATTTTAGTTTGTTTACCAGGAAGTATACTGACATTTAATTCAAATGGAATTCAAGGAAAAAGTGTAATAGATGGCCAGGTAATTTTTATTATTTGCTTTAGGATTGTTTTGAATAAGGGTAACAAATTATCAATTCATATTTTGAAACACATACATGTTTGATAAATACAAAATTTTGGCCTTCAATTTTTTACTCCTAATATAATTTTAAATATGGCTAAAAACAATCATGTGAAATTTAAAAATTAAAAAAGAACAATGTTTAGATTGCTTTTTGACCTAATTAGAAGTCTACATACAACACACATGCACACATGCAGCTATATACAACACACATGTAGACATGTAACTAATTATGTTGAAAAAAAAGTTTTTAAAACATCAAAAACATATACTTTTATTTCAAACAGTTACTTTATAACTTTTTTAATTTTTTATTCGAAAACTTTTAAATTGAGTCGATAACTTTTAAATCGGAAGTGATACAAGTTATTTTGATTTTAAAAAATCTGTATAAAGTTTAAATGTTTAAACCAACTGAACATTGTGCTAAACTTACTTCTAGGTTTTATGTTATCCCATTTTTAGTTTTTTTGGCTCCCTTAGAAAATACCTCATAAATACTTGAAAAACAAAATTTTTCAAAATTAAATCAAAAATGGATGCCAATAAAAAGTTTCTTTTTATTGGCACCCAGTTCCCTAAATAAGTGGGGCATGTGTTCTGAAAAAAACTGACACCAACTTCAACAAATATATAAACCTGTGATTTTTGGTTCTTTTCTTGGCAAAATATATATATTGTATGTTGTGGTATATATATATATATATATATATATATATATATATATATATATATATATATATATATATATATATATATATTTATATATATATATATATATATATATATATATATATATATATATATATATATATATATATATATATATATATATACAGCGGTGGCCAAAAATTAAAGACCACTCATTTTTTTTTCAAAATTTATTTTTAACCTTAGTATAATTTTATTTTGGAAAAAGGTATCAAAAAAAGAAAAACATTTTTAAAAAGAATTTTTATTGTATTTTATATTTATTATAAAAGAATTTATAATATTTTTACAAAATAATGTTAAATAATTAAAAAACTGACTAGTAAAAAATATAAATGGGAAAAAAAACTGGACAAAATTTTAAGACCAGTTTCAAAAATATTTCAAAAAGCAATAAAAAAATAATTTAGAAGCGTGTTGTTCCTCCATTTGTTTTCGAGCACTCTTGTACTCGTTCTTGCATTGAATTCATTAAAGTTTTGATTACTTCATCAGGCACATTTTTCAAATGATGAGAGATAGAAGATTTCAAATCTTTCAAATTGTAAAGTTGTTCTTTACCAAGCTTGTGATCAAGCCACGACCATAAATTCTCTATTGGATTCAAGTCTGGACTATTGGCAGGCCATGGAAGCACTTGAATTTTATTAGAATTGAACCAATCGCTAACAACATGCGCTTTATGACACGGCGCATTATCTTGCTGGAAAATAAATCCATCTTGCAACTGCCATAAATCAATGCTAGGAATAAGCGAGTTTTCCAAAATTTCGATGTACTTTTCTTTGTTGAGTCTACCATTGAATAAATGAAAAACGCCAACTCCACAGGCACTCATACAGGCCCAAATGCCTATTGAACCACTGCCTTGTTTTGTTCGTTTCAAAATGCATGATTAATCGAACCGTTCGCTTGGAAGTCTACGCAACCTTTTCTGTTGTTTACCTCAACGTTAATTTCATCACTAAAGACCACACGGCTCCACTGATCTGTTGACCAATTTTTATGTAGTTTGCACCACTCTTTCCTGGCAAGTTTTTGTTTTTTATTTAAGTGTGGTTTTTTTGCAGCAGCACGCTATTAATAATTTAAATTGTGGAGGACCCTTCACACAGTTCTAGGGCTTGCTTTCAGACCATTTGACAGTGTCCATTTCGTTGACAAGTCTGTAAATGATGCTTGTCTGTTTTCTTTCATTAATCTCACTAATGAGCGAACATCTTATTGCATCCAGTCCTATGATGATCATTAATTGACCGGGTCTCTTTGTATCGTTGAATTATGTTAATAATGCAAGAGTGAGACCTTCCGAGCTTTTCTGCTATTTGTCTGATGCTATAGCCTTCTTCTTTTAATACAAGAGCTGCGTATCTTTTTCTTCGATCTTTGCACGCATTTTTGCAATAAAAATAAATGTTTATTTGAGTTTCGCTCAGGTTTCGACATTTTATTTTATAGCCAACGTAATAAGCAATTAAGACAGTTAAAAATAATAATGGATTATTATTTTTAATAAGTGCAAATTAAAGATTTGAAAGTGGTCGTTAAATTTTGTCCAATTAATTTAAAGAAGATTTATAAGTACTCATCAGTTTTTTAATAAGTTAAACGCTATTCAATTAGAATTAGATTAAAAAAATTATACCACTTTAATCCGTATGTTTTAATTAACAAGATATT
>NC_088925.1:15607500-15610000 GCF_038396675.1 Hydra vulgaris | reverse complement strand
GTTTGCACGTGCTTAAAATAACGACTTCTCAAAATAGAAAACGATTTTGGAAGGCATGACTTATAGGCTTGTATAAGCACGCTTTTTAAGACTGCTTGGGAATTGCGATTGCAAAATGATATGTATATATATGTGTAGTTTATATTATTTTTGTTTATGACTCGCAGTCAGTTTAAAGTATAACACATTTAACGAAATAAAATATAATTATATGAAAAGTTCATATAATTCAATATGTAATTCATATAATTATATTAAATTCATATAAGTTCATATCTTTATCTTCATTTTTATAAATTTTTAATATTTATTTATTTTGTATTTCAATATTATTTTTCATATTTTGCAAATTGTAGTATTCAAAAACGTGCTACCATGGCTGATAAACCAAAAGTATTTGAAGATTTTAAAAAAGGACTTCAGGACAAAAACTCTGTGTGGAATTACTTTTTGCACGAAAAGTCTGGAGCTGCAGCAAAATGTAAAAAATGTGCTAGAGAAATGAAGACCTGTGGTGGCTCAACTAGTGGACTCCATACACATTTAAGGACTTCTCACCAAATAAATTTATTAAAACGTTATCAAGTTAAAGTTTCAACTTCGCCATCTCCTGTTGGTGTTTCGACTACGCCTGATTTGCAACTCGTTAGGCCCAGAAATAAAATTACAACTTTTTATATGAAAAACAAAGATGAAGATACACTGCCAAATGTTTTAGCTAAAATGACGGCCACCGATGGCTTGTCATTTAGAGTTTTTATAACATCTAATGAGCTAAGAAAATCGTTGGTAGCTCGAGGTTTTGATGTGCCAAAATCATCTGAATCCATTCGCAAATAGTTATGAAATATGCTACTAAAATTCGAAATTCAATAATAGAAGAATTATCTGAACTTCAACGTCAAGGAAATTGATTTAGTCTTACGTTTGACAAGTGGACTTTAGTAAAAAATAAACGTTATTTGAACATTAATATTCATTCTCAAAATAGATTTTGGAATTTGGGTTTAGCAAGAGTTAATGGACATTTCCCAGCAGAAATGTGTGTTAAGTTAATTGAAAACATACTGAAAGAACACAACTTAAAAATTGATTGCGATATTGCTTGTATTACAACAGATGGTGCTTCGGTTATGAAGAAAGTAGGCCGATTAATGTCAATCAACCAACGACTTTGTCTAACCCATGGAATCCACTTGGCTGTAGTTGACGTCTTGTATAAAATAACAGTTGTGGAATCTACAGATGATTATTTTGAATCTGATGAGGATAGTGCTGGTGAGATTTCCGATGAATATAATGAAGACCATTTAGACAGACTAAAGATTTTTCAGAGCTCACCAAATTCAAATG
This sequence comes from Hydra vulgaris, assembly GCF_038396675.1. NCBI lineage: Eukaryota > Metazoa > Cnidaria > Hydrozoa > Anthoathecata > Hydridae > Hydra > Hydra vulgaris. The sequence goes on along the minus strand of NC_088925.1, from coordinate 15,608,647 downwards.
AACTTGCAAATAATTTGGCTCCATTGATAAGCAAAGTTAGAAAAGTTGTAAAGCTGTTCAGACGATCACCAACAAAAAATGAAACCCTTCAAGTTTATGTAAAAACTGAACAGGGTAATAACCTGTCATTAATATTAGATAATAAGACCAGATGGAACAGCTTACTTTTTATGGTATTCAAAAAGCCCTGTTTGACTTAAACTCGAGTATTAATTTTACAGAATCTGAATTAGAATTAATATTATCAACAGTTTCTATGTTGTTACCAGTGAAATTGGCTGTAGAGGCTTTATGTCGGAGAGACGCTAATCTACTATCAGCTGATGCTACCCTGGCATTTATGCTGCAAAATTTAGGCGTAGGACCATAAAGTAACAATATGAAGACGCACAAATTTATCTTATCTCATACAATATCTTCATCAAGCCCAAAATAATTTTGGTTCAGATATCATATTTGATCGGCTAACTTAAACTGCTTTCGTAAATTTAATTGTGCATCTTATCCAGCGGCTCTCATCCATACAAACTGAAACTACAGCATTCCCTACAGAAACAGATGATGACAAAAATACCATAATGTGCGAAGACAAACCTTTGAGCTTGACATTAAAGGAGCAGCAAGACATCGCCATAAATAATGAGATGAAAATGAAAACAGTACCAAAAACAAATCGAAATATTAACGATTTGAATAAAATGGTACGAAAAGAACTTTCAATATTTGAGGAAGACGGTACTCGTGGTACCAACTTGATGTTGGTCTACGATTATATTTTAACTATTCCCCCAACGAGCGCAGAAGCTAATTGGGCTTTCCCTTCATCGGGAATGTTATGTACGAAAATTTGATCATCTTTAAATGACGAAACTTTAAATAATTTATGTTTTTTGCAGGGTTCTATTTTAATAATAAATAACTTTTTTATGTTTTTTGTTTCAAATTAATTAATTATATATATTATTTTGACTTAAAAAATGTTTGGAACCGTTTAATTGTTGCTTTGGGTTTTACTTAATTTTTTTTTTAGTAATTGTAAATACCGGTCTTAATACTGGTATTTCGGTTTTCATTTAACCTAATACCGAAAAACCGGTATTCCATTTTTGGTCCGGTATTGGATGCCCTACATATATATATATATATA
>NC_088925.1:15540000-15605000 GCF_038396675.1 Hydra vulgaris | reverse complement strand
ATCTTATATAGTCTGTTCTTATCTTGGGAAAAAAATTTAGGGTAATGGCGTTTCCTAAGTATTTTTTAGTCTCTTGCGCAATCTGGTACAAGTAAGAATTGTTTTTGAAAATTTTGAAATTAAATCTGTCTAATGAGTTAATGTCTTTTCAGGTATTGCATGCCTGAAAATTTTCAGGGCAATGTTTTTTAAAAATTAGAAAAAAATTTTTTTTTGGTGCCTTAGTCTTTCCTGTTAGTGCTTGCACTAAATGACTGATGTGTCTCTCATATATGTGTCGGCAACATAAAAGCCACATAATGTGCTTTCCGAAAACATACCTACTTATAAGTTCAATTCCTATATTATGTGCACCAGTGTTTGAAGAACAAACAGCAAAAATGTTATTTTCAATTTCAAAATCTTCTAGTACTTTTTTTTATTTCTTTTGCTTGGTCTTTGCCTTTAGATGAATTTGCCTGGAACACTCCTAGCAGAATATCACTACTATTATCATCATCAGGGGCTCTCACGCTTACTGCAATCATTTCCATTTTAACAGTAATATTATTTTTAAGATCCCATTCATTGCACAATTTACTATTAAAGTGAAGCAAGAGTTTCTTACCGATCAAAACATTTTTATAACTTTCTAATTTCTTCACCTTTGCTTTTGATGGTATGAAATCTTTTTCTGTGGGTTCCTGATTTCGACAAAACAATATTTTCCAAATCATGCCCTGCATACTTCAGAATTGATGAAAGAATTGCTGTATGACCCCTCACACCAAGATGAAATCTTGCAGCAACCTTACTTGTAGCTTTTATTAATCCATCCCCTGAGATTGAGAGGTGCAGCTCATCAGATCCTTTTTTTTTTTTTTTTTTTTTTTGTTAATGGTACAGGGAACTTTTTATCTTCTTCACTAGATACATCAAAAAATGAATCATTAGATGAATTTGACTCAAAATATACTGATTCTGTGTCAAAACCAGAGACAAAATCATTTTCAAATAAATTTTTATCCTCTATGAACATTTCAAGTTTTTTATCTAACTCATTTCTACATTCAATTCTCTTCTGATAAATCATGTCAATATCCTCAGTTAAAGCCATTTTTCTAGTAGACTTTTGGTCAATTAGGAACTCAATGTCCTCTTTAATGGCATCAGGAATTCGATTGCGGTCTGTTTTGATTTTCATTACAATATTTTTGCAGCCTATGCCAAAAAGTTTGTTTAAAGTTTTTTTTATAGTTTTGAGAATCAAAAGAGTTTCTTTTGAAGAGAAGTTCAATCTAATATAGAAAAAAGTACAAACAACAAAGACATAACTGACACATTTATAACTTTAAAAGATGCTAAAATTTAAAAATATATATTTATTGTAAACAAAATAAGAAATTCTCACTTTTTGAGATCTATTTGCTTTCTCCATTTTTTGTTGAGCTTTTCAATCTTATCTCTAATGGTCCAACTTTTCATCAAGAAGTTTTTTTGAAATCGCACTCTGGTCCAGATATTTACTACTTCTTTGACAAGACAATCTTTAATACTTGTCTCACATTTTACACTAGGGAGTTGACATATTAGTTGATAACCTCCTTTCGGCATGGAGCAACTAATATTTGATTTTGTTGACTTATATCTTAATTGCTTTGAGAAATAATATGGCAATACCTTCTTAAAATGTCACCATTTTTTGGTAACTGGTATTTGGGAAGCTCTAAAATTGGTCTGTTTAAAAGATACAATGGTCTCCTTGGGTTTTCTACCACATTTTTAATTTTTTTTTCCACATCATCAAATTTTCTTTTTTACAGCTTGTACTTCTGCATCATTTATTGTTTATTTCCATATTAATATTTATATATCTAAAAAACATAAACTTTATTACTATATTGCTTTTAATAATGTTTTATCTATTCTATATGGTATTAAAATACTTCCTTACTTATAAATTCTTTACCTAAATGTATCATTTTGGTGAAAAACCATATAAAAAATCCAAATATGCATGTTTTTCAGTTTTTACACCTAACACTTCTAAGGGTCTACAAACCCTTAAATTTGGTAAAATTGCTAATTTTTATGTATATAACCAGGATATATTTCAAACCCAAGTTGTTTTTTTTTGGGACATCCTAATATATATACTCAAGTAGGTATCAGATAACAAAACTCTTCTCAGAACCAGAGCTTCTGCATCTTTTGAAACTATTATGCAGTTACAACCTGCAATTGCTCTAAATGATAATCAAATCGAATTATTTTGCCAGAAATCAGACAAAGGTTATACGCCAAAACTGGCGAATAGGGCAGAATTTGCAACAACTTGTAATTTAATTCATGTAATTTAATTCATGTAATTTAATTCATGTAATTTAATTCATGTAATTTAATTCATGTAATTTAATTCATGTAATTCATGTAATTGTAATTTTGCGATGGCTTTTTGATCTGTGTGAGAAGGTGCATTGTCTTGATAGAAAATATATTTTTTTCTTCTGTAAACTAGGTTTTTTCTTACAAATTTTTACATCCAGCTGGCTCCAGCTGGTCCAAAAAGCTACAATATTAATTTGAGTTTATTGTTTTACCAGTTTGAAGGTGCATGAAAAAAATTCCTTTTACATCCTAAAAAACTGATGCTAAAACCATTATTTAAAGGGTGGTATAAAGGTATTAATAGAATTTACTTTTAAAGGTAGGCAGTTCTCGTTATTTGAAGATACCTGAACTATAATCTGTGCATTTGTTGTGAGTTATTTAAGGAGATAAATAAATTAGGAGAATGTTGTCAAGGTATTTAATACATTTAAAAGTTCATCTTGCCAAACTCAAGTGTTAATAACTGAATAAGGCAAGTTTTTATAGAAATCTTTGATACAAAGTTGCCTTTAACTTGGAAAATCCACTTAATAATGAATCATGCTATTTATTTGTATTCATCAATTTTGTGGTCAAGTTAAGATTTTTGACTGATCGGGCAAGGCAATTTATGCTAGATTTAAAAAGATGTATGTAACAAAAGACATTTCTCATCCTGATTAAAAAAGCTTTGAATAGAAAAGATTTTTTAATATATGTATATATATTTATGAAACTTTCAGTATATTATAAATATGTAACATAATTTTTAAAATAATATAGTAATATATGGTGTTTCATTTTTTATCAATTGTTGTTTTATTGTTTAAAAATGTTAAATTTATGAAAGATAAATGCCTTATTTAGTTATTAATACTTGTGTTGTTAAACATATCTGATTAGTTCTAGATTGTTAAACATATCTGATTGGTTCTAGATTGTTAAACATATCTGATTGGTTCTAGATTAGGAGAATCATAATAAAAAAAATATTTTAAACCAGGAAAGAAACAAATTACTACAAAAAAATTTAGATTTATATTTGGGTTGGGGGTGAACCAGAAAATGTTTTATCATAGACTCTTAGGGGTCCTCCATAAATTGCATTATGCTTTATGGGGGAGGGGTTAGTGATTTTTGACAACTCAAACAGGACTTATTACTAAAGAGTTATAATGTTGTGACAAAAAGGGGGGTTAAATACAGTCAAAAATTGCTTGTCATAGATTATGGATAACCCCTTACCAATATTTAAAAAACTCAATAAAAAAAAAAATTTAAAACATGTAATAATCATTACAAAAAAAAATTATAAAAATATTTTTCCAGCATACAATCACCCATCATTTTCCAGCATACAATCACCCATCATTTTCCAGCATACAATCACCCATCATTTTCCAGCATACAATCACCCATCATTTTCCAGCATACAATCACCCATCATTTTCCAGCATACAATCACCCATCATTTTCAGTAATCAGGGTGTCTATAAAAAGCAATTTTTCTGATACCCCTTGATAGATTTGATTTTAAAAAAAGAGTTTTTTACAAATATTTAGCAGATACCTTAGGGAGCAAAAAAATTCAGAGTGGAACAACAAAACCTGGTCATCAATTAAACACACTTTGACTGTAATGTGTTCAACATTTGAGTAACTAGTAATTCAGTGATATTATTTTCTCTTTTTTTTGCAATCTTAGTGTTTTATTCTTGACAGATTAATAACTTTATCTGAGAATTCATTTGTATCTAGTAAAAATTTTTATTTTGCTTTTAAGGTAACTGCACAGTTTACAGACTCATCTAGACTATATAAACTACTTGGGTCAGACAGGTAATTTTGCTTACTTACAAAAACTAAGAAATAATTTTTTTAACAAGGAAATACATTGGATAATTTTCTGTAATGTTTTTAATAAATTCAAGGGAATTTTTAATACTTCCTCAGCCTCCCTGCTGAAATGTGTAGATATATCAATACATATAGAAATTTTTATTGATATAGAGATATATAAAAGTTTTATTGATATGTAAAACTTTCTATTGATAGTGATATATAGAAATTTTTATTAATACAGTCATATACACTGCTGTTGTATTTAATTTAAAAATAACAGCCTTAATGTCATTATTTTGTGTCATGATGTTATTATGTTCACTTGTGTTCACTTTGTGTCATTATGATGTTATTATGTTCACTTGTGTTCACTTTGTGTCATTATGATGTTATCATGTTCACTTGTGTTCACTTTGTGTCATTATGATGTCATTATGTTTACTTGTGTAGTTAAATTTATTTGAATCACATCAAAAATAACAGTAAAATGTTGTTATTTAAATATGTATAACAGAAAAATGGTGTTATATTATATTTCATACCCTGACCTGCTGTGCACACCATCCTGTCATGAGTTATACTAGTGTTGTTATCGACTTTGTCTAATTAATCAACTAAAAGTTAACTAGTTAAAAGTCAAAATTTTAATTTGAAAAAAATAAAAGCCAAAGATATAATTGACAAATGGATGATGATGACAAATTGATGATGATGACAAATGGATTACCTGCTAATTGACCAAAAGTCAATTTAGTCAAATAATAATCTAAAATCTTTATATCTTTTTTATTCAAATTAATTTTTTCAATCTTTAATTTTTGTTTGCTCAGTTAGTAATAATAGCATGTACTATTATAACTTTTACGTGCTACCTAGTTTTTTGTTTATTTTTTGTTATCTTGAAGTTTTATCTATCTCATAGCATTATTTATACCATATTATTATATTTATAAGCTTTCCGTTATATTTCATTAATTTTTTTTTATTTTGTTTACTCTATGCTTGTGCTTTTCATAAATTTACAAGCCTGCTAGGAACAACCCTTTCATACAGGGTTGTTCCTAGCAGGCTTGTAAATTTATGAAAAGCACAAGCATTTCATAAATTTACAAGCCTGCTAGTTGCCTTGCAAGTTGGAGCCGAGCAGTAAGAAAAATTTTACTGCTCGGCTTTAACTCCTAAGAAATATCCGGTTTGACTCCTGGATTTTATGAACAAAAAATACAAATTTTGGGATATTTTTTTTTATCACATTTGCCTACCCAAACCAATTACAGGAATTAATTTTTATTAAACTTTCATGTTTGCAAGGTGAATGTATTACTATCACTACTGTACTACCATATATTAAATTTAAAAAGAAAAATTTTTCTGGTAAATATACATTTCTATATATTAAAGAGTTTATATTTCACGTGTTCTAAATATGTAATTACAACTAAGTATGAATCAATTTTTAAAGAGGTACGCTAAGTTTTGAAATGTTTTAACTAATTAAAAACATTAAAACACATCATGTGACTTGATAAATGAATAAAATAAATTTATATTAATCGATCATTGACTTAATCATTGATGACTAATAAAATGCAATATAAACAAAAGTAATTAATAAATTTTCTTAAGCAAATAAAAACAATCCACCAAAAAATAGCTGCTCCATGACTTGGTTCCACAAGCCTGGTTCTGAGCTGACTCAGGGCCCTTGGGAAAACTTTGATGCTCTTAAATCTAAATGTCATCTATACAATCCCATTGTAGGCTTTTTGATATTTAGCCAGTATTTAAGACAGAATTTATTCCCATATTTATTTTCCCATAGAATTTATTCCCATATTTCAACTAACTTGACTTTTAGTCGACTTAATCTATTTCAAAGTTGTCGTTTAGTCGTTTTAGTCAACTCAAAAATATATTTGTCAATTTTAGTCACCTAAAAAATATATTAGTCGATTTAGTTGACAGTCAAATTATTTAAAAGTCTTAACAACACTAGTTGTACAGGACTTGCAGGCAAGCTTGCAGCTACTCTTGCAAGTATCAAAGTAACTTGCAGCTACTTTGCAAGTATCTTCAATTCATCAATCAGATTATCAGACTTCAAGAATGCAAATAAAGTTCTTAATTAAAATTCCCAGAAAGTTTAATTTAGTTTAAGTAATATCTATTAAAAATTTAGGCAAAAGAAGTTAATTATATGAAGTTATTACAAAGAATTAAACAGACCCATAAAATACTTAATTGTTCAAAGTTTCTTTTGCTTTTTTGGAGCTCTTTCTACATTCCAAACTTTCCAGGTGATTGGAAGATGATGCAAACAGTGTATTAACAAAAAAAAAGTATATACTTTTTCGATAAAACGATACTGTGTGTAAAGGCACTTGAACTCAACAATTACAAAACATGTAGTTTATTAAGTATTTGTTAATTTAAAATTCAAAGACTTTGCTTATAGTTAGAGGTATCAGAGAGATCTCCATTGTTTTTAAAAACAGAAACGACAGATACTAATTCTCTGCTGGCAGAAAAACATGATTCAGTTAAGCTTTTTTTAAATAGGTTAAAGTGTTATGAAGATATTTCTGGAGAATTAGTCTTTTGTAAGACTTTAATAGGGATATTGGTGCAATTTTTAGCAGAAAGTTGAAGGACATCAGCCCAAGAGTCAGATTTCTTTTGTCTCTTTAAGGTCAGAGATAAGAATCAAATTAAGGAGTGAAGGTAAATGATTAGAGTTTTCTGGAAAGCTTGTTACAAAGTCAACTATCTGAGTTAAATATCAAAGAAAAAACCAAAGTTTTGACACTAGTGATAAGGCATTCAGTGTGATGAGCATCAATCACCAATAACAACTGTATTGGCTGAGGAATAAAAAGAATGGGCTTGCTCTGTTTGATTAGAAACAAAATCAAAAAATAGGAAGAAAGAAAACAATATTATAAAAAAAAGTGACTGAGTGAAGAGGCGCTAAGCACATAAAAGAATAGTCAGAAGATTTAAATCTAATCAAGAACCATTGAACACTGAGTTTTAGAGCTACATTCTCATTAGAAGAAATATAAAAAATATGAGAAAGAAATTTAAGGGGTAAACAGATTCTATTTGTTGACCAGCCTCGCACCCTTCTTCATCTATTAGGCTAGCGTAGATGTATTTTTAATACATTGTTTCCAGTTTAGGATGTTGAATGCTGGATCTTCTTGACTCAATGCATAGGTTTTGCTTGTGTCTTTGTTTGTATGACTAGGCAACTCATTCTTTTATCTCCTAATGAGGGTACACCTCTAAAACTCAGTTTTATGGTTCTGAGGCCGACTGGTAGTCAGGTTCCCCAAACTCAGGCTCTCAGAAAGGCTGTAGCTCTCAGAAAGTAGCTCTCAGAAAGGCTGTTTCCATCAACAGCTGAAAAATATCAAAGTATTAACAGTGCCATGTTGCGCATGGATGGTGTCCCTGTTTGTACTTTTGGTGTGCATTGCCGAGGCCACATTTGAAGCCCTTTGTTACGGCTTAGGCTTTATTAAAAGTGTTTAGGAAAGTGCTTGTTTCTATTTATTTAAAATTAATGCTATTATTTAAAAATATATTTAAGAAAGGTGTTATAAAATCTTTCTTATTAAGAACAATCATTTTTAACGGTGGAAATATGTACCAGTAGAAATATGTGTAAATTGTTATTGTAATATTTATCCTGAAAGTATTGTGCTCATCACAAGTTGCTGTTAAGTGTTGCTGTTAAATATAAAAATTTATATTTGATAGTAGTATAATAATATAACAATTTTTAATTAATAATAATTTTTGTTTCACAAATTTCATTTACTGCCTTACTTTTTATTTCACTTTCAATAACACTCTTGTTAAATAATGTTCTTGTTAATAGTGATCTATGTTTAGAGGTTTCAAAAGAAATAAGTGAAACAAAAGATTTTAATTTATTATAAAATCATTATAATATAATAAATTATGAAATAAATTAAAATTAAGAATAAATTTAAATAATGGGAAATAAATTAAAAAACGAAGTAAATTAAAAAAAAAACGGTTGTCTATATCTAAAACAAGAATTTATTCTTATGAAAGTAAACTCTATTTTATTCATTAACATATCTATTGGTTTCATTGGCATATCTATTGATTTGATAATAAAAGTTCTTAAAAGTATGATACTGAATTTTAAGTTTCTTTTGATTCATTTAAATTTCTTTAGGATTGTGGTGATTGAAAGTCGAGTTCGAACTGAAAGAGTTTCTAATTTATACATTCTAGCAAGTAGCTAACTGTATTCCTCACGTTATTGTTGTTTTGTCCAACGCTCAACGTACCAATGATAATATCATGATTTACTTATATACATATACATACATACATATATATATATATATATATATATATATATATATATATATATATATATATATATATATATATATATATATATATATATATATATATATATATATATATATATATATATATATGTAATGTAGTATATACGTTATATATATATAATGTAGTATATACGTTATTTATATATATATATTTATATATACATATAAATAACGTATTATATGTAATATATATATATTTATATATACATTAACGATATATATATATTTATATATATCGTTCAGCTTTTTTATTGCAAATTACTATGTTTAGGTAATATTTTTATCTTTTTTTTTTACTTAGGCTGATTTTAAAGTTTTGATATGTTTATATATTTTTTTTACTTAATTTTTGTAAAGAAAGTAAAAGGTTTAATCAAACACAAAATTTCTGCAATTTTTTTAGCAGAAAAATTAATTAAGAAAACGTTTTAATTTAAAACGTCTACCGATGCAAAAAACAAATCAACAATAAAGTTTAATTAAGCAAAGTTTTTTGTTTAGTTTCAATCTCTTTGTTATTAGTTTGTGGGTTATAAATAAATCATAAAATATATTTATTCATGTTTTGAAATTTTCATAACTTTATTTTTGCAAAATAGTTTTTGGTAATGATTTTTTGTAAATATGAATTTTTCGCAATTAGTTTGTTTCAATGCAACTTCTTTTTATCCAAATCTTTTATGTTTAAATTATCAAATAAAGATGTTTTTTAGTTGTGATTATTCGCGCTTGCTTTAGAAGCAAGAGATTTAAGGTTCAATCCCAGCTCTAGACACATTTAGCGTCATCTGTAAGAAAAGAGGCGTGAACTTCTTAGTTAAAAGCTATTCCACGATGCTCTTTAACAAGACCGATAAGTATTTTTGAGGCTCCTAAAACAAAAGTATGTATATATATATATATATATACATATATATATATATATATATATATATATATATATATATATATATATATATATATATATATATATATATATAAAATAAAGAAACAAACTTCGAAGACAAAACGAAAATTCTGATTTAAACGAATCGAATATAATTATACACAGCAATTCAGGTGGTAAGAAATACTACCTTGCAATCCCAGTCAATTGCACATTGGGACAGATATCATGCTCACGTGATTACTTTTCCCTTCCCTTTCTCGTAGAAAAAAGATGGGTGGTAACTGACCTTTTAGGTTGTTTATGACGTTTTGAGACAATGCGAAATAATTAAAACAACATTTGTTAAAATTTGAATTTTAATATAACATAGGTTAAAAGAAATCAAATCATGCAGGTAACCAATCTGGATTCAGTTTTAACTTGCAAAAATCAAATGATTATATAATAAACATTTTCAAATCAAAAAAAAAGTTGCTAATGAACGGTGACTATAAACTCAACTACAGAAGTACCAAAAATACAACGTAGAAACTCCATGTCGATGTCCAAGATAATCTTTTTTTTCATGGAGAAAGGCAAGTTTAAAATATAACGTATCTGCTCAGGCAATTGGTAATAAAATAAATAGCTATACTAGTTTGCCAGTAAATACTAGTATGCAAAAAGATTAGTATTTAATAATAGTTATAAACAAGTAAAAATATTACATATAGATATATTTTTTTATGAGCAATAAAGTTGCTCAAGGTATAAGTTTTTGTTCTTTAAGATCGCAAACCTGCTTTAGAAAAAAAGGACGAAGCAAGAATAAAAGATTGTTTTACTAAAGCAACAAAAAATAATTTGAAGTTTGTCAAAACGATGTGACAGAGTAAAAATTGTTTTTAGACAAGAAAGAAAAGCAGTGTATTAAAGAGCATCGACTCAACGATAAAGAAAAATGTGGCACCACATCTTACAGAATGTTTTCGAATAATCTGCTAAGCTTTAGAATCTACAAATACTTAATTTATACTCTATAAAAAATCTTTAATTTTCTTTGACTTGACAGATCATGCAAGGAAAACGTCGAAACATTTGGACCACCAACAACAAAACATTTCTCATGCTCAAACCAAGCTATGGTTTATTGACCTGTAAAACTTGTTTAAAGAAAACCAAACAAATGAATTTTAGAAAAGAAAACCAAACAAATGATAGTTTCTATAAGTAGAAAACTTTAGTAAAGTGTTTGATTTGTGCGAAGCCGGGTTTCTAATAACCCTGACATAGGATATTTCCGTCTATGGGCTGCCCTAAATCTTATGGAATAAGGCTTTAAAAAATTTTAACAAACAGCTTATTAATTTATTAAAGACCAAAACAAAAGGTAAAGTAGAAATACTGTTGCGGGATTCAAGCAATGTGGGCTTTCCAATTATTCCATGAGTGCTTGACTTGACAAAACAGATTTATTCTTCTACAACAACACGCTTGCTTACGTTCCACAGTAGGTCAGTTATGGTTAACTCAATATTAGTGCTATTTTCACTAAATTTGGCATGAGTACTAATATGAAGTTTGAGCTTCTTATGAAGGTGTTATTTTTATTTGGTTGCTATGGATATCTATTTTTCCATAGCATTACCTACATTTGATAGTTGCAGATTTTTTGTGTGTGCTATAACTTAGTATGGGTACCAATATGAGGTCTGTGTTTCATATTAAGGTACTAATTTTGCTTGGTTGCTATATATACTTTATTGTGCATAGTAACAAGATTTTCTTATTTTTATACAAAATTTATGACTTTTTGCTAATTATTAAAATATTAACTTTTATAATTTTTTCATAATCTAGATTCTTTCACAAACAGATATTCTTACATCTAAGGTGGCATTGTTCGCCAATCATACTACCATTTATTCTTGTCATGATAAGAAACCAACACTCTCTGATTGCTTGGAGGGGGCATTTGAGCTTTAAACGGATTAACACTTCTGCTACAGCATAGGGCTCACAGGGGCTGGTGAACTTTAATTCAGATAAAACTAAACTTTTTTCAACCAGTTGTAATCGCAATAATTTAGGTCTTCCTATATTTATAAACGGTAATGCACTCAATGAGTCATCTATCCTTCAGCTTCTAGGATTAACTCTTACTTCCGATCTTTCTTGGAAACCTTATATCAAATCCATTGCAAAATTAGCATCTCCTAAGGTTGCATCTCTTTATTGACCTCGACAGTTTTTTACTCCGGATTCTATTCTCTATCTCTATAAATCTCAAATCCGGCCTTGTATGGAATACTGTTGCCATATCTGGGGAGGATCTTCCAATGATTCGCTTTCTCTTTTAGACAAGGTGCAAAAATCAGTTCTTTGGAATTCGCTTCCTTCGTCTTGCTTTCCTGATTCATATACTTTGCAATTCTCAAGTCGTCTGTCAATCGTTATCTTGCTCTATAATCTTCATCTTTTCTCTTCCAGTGCTCTATAATCTTCATCTTTTTCCCTCCAGTGCTCTATAATCTTTATCTTTTCTCTTCCATTGACTTCTAACTCTAACTAGTGGTTACTTGCAGTCTTGTTGGAAGCGAAGATGTTAAAAAAAAAACGTGAGTGAAGTTTTTCATTTATCCTGAATACTGACAAATTTTATTACCAATGCATAAGTTTAAGTTTCAATATTAGTTAAAAACTAAAAAAAAAACAAGAAAAAAAATTTTGGGATGTTAAAATCTATAAAAACAATAACAACTAATTTTTACTCTTAGCACTTTGTTTGGATTTAAAAAAAAACTCGTTTCTATTATTAAAAGACAAGTATTTTTGAGAAAAAAAAGTATTTTTTGAGTGATGCGACGTAAAACCTGGCGGTCTTTTTAGCCACCAGTGTTGATTGTTAATTTGTTATTTTTGCAGTAATTTTTTTTTTTTATTCTAAAAATCTCAACTTTGAATTAGTTTTATACTATTTACATTGTTTCTTCACATAAATAGTATTTTAACTTTTTTTTTCAAGTTTGTTTCTGTTCGAAATAAATATATAGTCGAAGAATCGATTTCTGCATAATGTTTCTTTAAATTAACCAGTAGTAATTTTTTCTGCATTTTTGAGCATCAATGTGCACAGATAAGAAGTTATTTTTGCCCGGACACGTTCTGCTAATTGCTTCGTCCTCATAAAATTTCAAAATGTTTTCCTTAAGATAGTCTGGTAATTTCTTTGATTCATTTCTTTTGTGTAGTGCTAAGTGGTAAGTGCTAAGTGCTAAGTTCTATGTGGTAAGTGGTAAAACTTCACTTTTTGTCTTTAACTTTGAACTTTAAACGTGTCATTTCAGAATGACTTATGGTGTATAAGTTGCCATTATTTCCATTAATTTTATGACAAAATTTGAATAATCAATGCAATTCTCACACTTCACACTGGCATTGCTTATGTTACTGGAATGTAATTCAAATTCTAAAATATATATTTTATTATAACAAAATAATATCGTGATTAACCTTTAAAATAATTGACAGTTGTAATCAGCGGTAATTCTACGAAAAAAATGAGGGGGGGGGGGGTGAACCCTTAAAAAATGCCGACTGGTTCCTTAAAAAAAAAAGGTCTTCAAAACAAAAATTTACCCGACTAAATTGTGTCAAATACCCGCCTAAATTCGACTATAACTTAAAAATCACCTTCTTTGGGGGAGGGGGTGGAACACCCCCTCCTCCCTTTCCACCGTAAAATCGCCTCTGGCTGTGATTTCACAGCAATATGCATTCCATGTAGAAAGCAGATAAGCTGGGGATGTAATAAATCTGGTCAGAAGTCTTTAATCACTCGATTACAGAAAAAAAATTACGTTTTAAATTATTGGAAATATGAAGAGAAGTTTCCCCTGCTAAAAAAGTTAATACTTAAGTTACAAGCACAACCTGCATCCTCTGCATTTTCAAAAGATTGTTTTCGTTATTTATGAGAAAAAGTGATCAAGGCTAGAAAAATTAATTTCTCCACGTTGAGGTAAAAGAAATATAAATGAGCAATTGCACATATATAATTTTAGTAGTATTTTTGTAATAATAACAATATTGAATAGAAACCATTAACATTAGATTATTTAAAAAGTATAACATTTCTAGATTTCTTTCAGTTTTTAAATGACATTAACATGAAATATCCGGTATATATAAAGTAGAATAAAGTTATTATTCGGCCAGATATTGGATACCGTATAACACTTCTATTCGGCCCGGATATCCAGCCGGATAGAAGTGTTTAGCGCATCGAGTTTCGTGCAAACAGCCTTTGACGTCAAAAACATTGCGCTGCCTTTTATTTGATTATAATGTTGTTTTACGTTTTAGTTAATAAAATCTTTTTCCGACAAATTAATGTTAATGCCACGTCGGTAGTCTAATTTCTTATAATAAAAAAGATGTTTTAGTCACTATACAACGGTTTTCCGCATAAAATGAAAAAACTTTTAAACTTAACTGTGCGACAATGGAGTACGACACTTCCTCGAAACAAGTATGAGTCGTTACCAATTTTAACAAAATAAAATAAAAATTACAAGTTATTATTTTTTTGATATAAAAAAATTCTGCCCGAAATATTGAACACTTCATACTTTATGCAATCTGCCCGAAATTTAATTCCACAGTATTAAATTTCGTGAATTATTTTATTTTTACTTCATGCCTTTTTTGATTGCGTTTTATGGTTTAAATAATTTAACAACCAATGTTATACTTGCTATTGACGTTTATTAGACAATACAAAAAAAAATAAAACAACAGGTCGTTATCAGCCGGGGGTTATCAACATGGCTTGAATTATGGTAATTAATTTAATATTTGCAATAAAATTTGACCTTGCAAAAACTAAATAATTGTATAATAAGCATATTTTAATTTTGTAATCAAGTTGTTACTCTTGTCAATGAAGACCAAGAAAAGACAAAAATACCAAAAATATAATGAAGAAGCTATTATGGCCGCTGTTGCCGATGTCCGCGATAATAACTTTTCTTGGAGAAAGGCAAGTATAAAATAAAACGTACTTGCACAGACAATCGGGGATAGAATAAACGGCAGATATAGTGCTTCCATGCAATGGATAGGTTTCTATAGTTTTTGCTGAACGATAAAATCGCATAATATATAAGTATATATATATATATATATATATATATATATATATATATATATATATATATATATATATATATATATATATATATATATATATATATATATATATATATATATATATATATATATATATATATATATATATATATATATATATATATATATATATATATATATATATATATATATATACAGAGGCGATTTTACGGGGCGGTGTGGAGGGTGCTACACCACCCCCAAAGAGTCGGCTAGTCGGCTATTTGACACAATTCAGTCGGTTAAATTTTCGCTTTAAAGATTTTTTTTTTTAGAAGTTAGTCGTTACTTTTCGAGGATTCACCGCCCCCCCCCTCATTTTACGCAGTGAAATTTAAAAGAATTTGAGTCAAGTATATATAATTGTTATTTGTTACTTTACAGTTAACATATGTAAAGGGTAGGTATTAACTGCTTGGTAGTAGGTACTGACAAGTTAAAACTGCTTATTGTTTAGACATTAGGCAGTTGTTTGGTATACCTATACCCGAACGGTTCATGGTTTGTCTATTAAAAAATGCTTGAGCCGATAAATTTTTGAACCTTGTGGTTTGATCTGCCCCAATCTGCTTCTGGTTTAATATGTGGTCAATGTAAACCTAGTTTTTATTTTATAATAACAGATTTTTTTAAAAGGTGTTCGGAACTTGCAAAGAGGGTACCGGAAAATTTGTGCCACCAGCGAAAGCATTTCTCATGCTCAAATCAGGCAACGGTTTACTGACCTCAAGATTTATTTGCTTAAGTACACTAAATAAATGCTTCAGAGTTTCTACGACCAGAAAGTTGAGTATTTAATTTGGACAAAGCAGGCTTTCCATTGACAGGGACATTAGGAAGGCTGAAAATAATTACTACAAAAGATATAAATGTTTATTGCATATCCCCTAACACAAACACACAAACAACGGTTCTTTGCTATGTATCCGGAGATGGAAGTTATTAAAAACTTATTTTCGTATTTCCAGGAGTATAACCTCGTTATAACTTAGATCGTGTGAACCCATCTGAGTATGTTCTGGGTAGATTCATTAACGGGTGGATCTTAAACAATTGTTTTTTTTTCATGATTGGCTAATGACTTATTTCCATCACAAAATGTTACTTTTCCTATAACTGTTTTTATGGATGGCCATACAACGCATATAAATGTCAGTGTCAGTGATTTCTGTCGAAACAATGGAATTATTTTGCATTGTTTTCCAACTCATGCAAACTTTGAAGCAGCCCTTAGATGTTTCAGTTTATGAGCCGCTCAAAACATATTGGAACGAAGCTTTGAAAGATTTTAACAATTAGTTTCCTAACATAGCAATGACCATAGTAAACTTTTTTTCGGTGTTTGTCATTGCTTTGAAAAAAGAAAAAGGTAAACCGGAAAATACTGTGTATTAAAGAAATGTGGGCTTGTTCCATTCAATCCAGAGGCGCTTGACTACTCAAAGCTTATAAATTCTTCTACAATAACGCAGCTATTTTCATTCCCTTTGTCGCCTTTAACTTCATCTTCAACTGAACTGTTTACTTTCTTAAGGTGCTCTAAACATATAGGTGGATGCACTCTAGTTCAAATAAAAACAATATATCCACTCCTAAATCATTGCTTGACTGTGATCTAGATATTTTAACACCACGTGAAAATAAAAACTAGAACTATTACAAAAATACTTTTAATAATACAAAATAAAATACAAACTTTCAATAATAATACTCCAGATATGTATAATGATATCCAAAAGAACATCGTTAGTGTCAAACTGATACAGCCTACGTCTATTATCTTAACAACTACAACGTCTGATAATTTGATCCTTAGAGAGTCAATTTGTACTGAGTATAAGAACTTTGTGCATTCTGCATCAAATTTAGCCACTCCAGCACCACCTAGTTTAAACAACATTTCTAATGAACCATCCGCTTCATCAAATACCTTTTACGAAAATTGGCAGTATTCTCCATATAAAAACTACCTAAAAACTTCAAAAAATATCATAAGAAAAGCAGAAAAGATCAAAATAGGCTTGTTAAAACACCTCATGCTGTCAGTGAAATCAATTTTTTTTTAAATTCAACAAGATGGTTGAAATTTAAAAAATGAAAGGAAAAAAAGTCAAAAAAAAAAAATCAAAATCGAAAAAAAGTACAAAAAAAGGCATTTTGACGTAAAAAGCTTAGGTTTTGTTTAAGTCGACAAATTTGACCCTTTCAGACAAGTCAGTCGGAAAACGTAGACCTTTTAAAACTTCAAAAAACAAGGAAGTTTTTTCTTTAGTAAGCAAAAAATTATTATTTTTGAAGTTTTTATATGATTTTGCTTCTTTTGAGACCCAATATGATATACTTTTGAAGAACTTTTTTTGATAATATTAGGGATCTGTGTGCTGTTTAAGGGTCTTGTGGCACCCCTAAAAATATTTTTTATTCAAATATATATATATATATATATATATATATTTCTTGTTATAATAAAAAATTTATTGTGAAATTTAATAATTTGAGAACAGAGATCTAAAGCACTTCAGGTCAAGGGCGGATCCATAGGGATAGGGATCCCCCGCCCCCCATCCCTAAGATATTTTGAAAATAATTTTTTTTTTGTAAATTTATATATTTAGTTGAGCAACTGTTTGAAAACAGGAGTAAATTAGGAAGGCTGTTTAAAAATGATAAAAAATTTTTATGAGTTTGTGTTGTGCGAAAAAAAAATCGGACTGATATTGGGATATTGATAATAACGTAATTTCATTGCTACATAGATGTTACAAGTCTGCGCGGCTGGATCAACTGGCAACCGAATGCTTGGCAGGCTCAAGAAGGCTTTTCGAGGTCGAAGTTCTGCATTATGGCGCACACTGTATATTTTGGTCACCGTTTTTAGCTCAAGACATAGCCAAACTCTAGCAAGTGCAACATCGAGCCACAAAACACCTTCCGTATACTCAGAGACAATCAAACCTTAACCTGACTGAACAACGAGAAAGAGGAGACCTTATCGAGCAACATAAAATTACAAGCAAAATCAACAAAATTAACTTTCAGGTCCATCAACTTGAACAAAATACCGAGTCTTCAAAGTACAGTCTTCGGCCACGTGGATACACTAAACAACTAAAAGCACAACTTGTTCGAAACTGCATTTAAAGAAACAACTTCCTCACCAACTGTGTCGTAAAATTTTGAAGTTCTTTAACCCAAAATGCGGTGGACACAAAGAACTTGAACAATTTCAAACCCGAACTTTCTCTGCTCCGACATCTTCACTTTAGCTGAAACCAAAAAACTGTATTTTCATAACAGAGGCCTAGTGTGCCGCTCGTAACATGTTTTACAACAAAACTCACGCTTCGATGTAAATTACTCTTATTATTGTATCAGAAAATAATAACTTTTAATTTTTTTTAACATATAAATAGTTTTTAACATCTTCACTTCCAACAAGACAAGCAACCATTATTAGAGTTAGCGTTATTAGAAAAGAAAAAATGAAGTTTAAAGAGCAAGATAGCGATTAACAGACGACTTAAAAGATTGCAAATTATATGAATAAGGAAAACAAGATGAAGGAAGCAAATTCCAAAGAACTGATGCTTGAGTGAGAAAAAATTGAGGATAAGATTTTTTGGAGAACTTCGTAACAGTCACAGTAAAAGGATGAGACTTAATTGAATGACGAGTAACACGAGAATGAATTTTAGTAGATGGCACAAGAGACGCATTCTCTTTAGAGCAGTGCCCATTATAGCATTTATAGAAAAAAGAAAGCAACGTTATGACAATGTGATAATGGTTGGAGGTTGGCTACAAGAGCAGGTCCTACTATGTTTACAATGCGTTTTTGCACCTTATCTAAAAGAGAAAGAGCATCACTGGAAGATCCGCTCCAGATATGGCAACAGTATTCCATACAGTATACAGTACCAGCCACTGAGAGCCTAATGCTGTAGCAAAAGTGAGGTCTTTTTCAAGCTCAGATGCCCTCTATAAGCAATCAGAGAGTGTTGGCTTTATATCAATATAAGAATAAATGATAGTATCATTATTAATTAACGCCTTAAATGTGAGAATTTCTGGAAGATCGTTGATGTAAATTTAAGGATGTATAGAGCCAACGATAGAATCTTGAGGAACCCTTGACGTTACAGAATATGAAAAAGAGTGCTGTCCATAGAGGACAACTTTTATAGTACGATTGGTAGGGAAGGATTCAATAATCTTAAAGATGTAACCTGATACACCGTAAGAGGAGAGATTATGGAGAAGACCAGCATGTCAAACTTTATCAAAAGCTTTAGAAATGTATTTTATTACATTCAAGATGAGAGATTAAGTGTTTGTTAATTAAAGACTCAAAATACTTGCTTATGATAGGAAGAAGACCAATGGGAAGGTAGTTAGACGAGTCAGATCGCTCTCCAGAACCTTTGAAAATAGGGATAACAAATGTCGCTTTCCAGCACGCCGGAAAATAAGACTCTAATAAGCACTTGTTTAATAGTTTTAAAATTATAGATGACATCTCCGGAGGACACTTCTGCAAGACTATAATAGGTATGTTTTCCGGACCAGAGATTGTAGAAGAGTCTAAGCAGAAAATCACTTTAGATACTGTGATACAAACGTCAGGCAGCAGATAAACTTGTTTGTCGGCTATATCAGGTAGAACGAGACAAGTGGAATTAAGAGATAATATTAATGAGAAGTTCTAAGCAATCAATTCAGCTTTGTTTTTAGGTGAGGTGACAAAATCTGAACTATGCAAGAGAGATGGAATAACAGATTTTCTCTTATTATAGATACTATTAAAAATTCTCCAAAAGCCACGAGAGCCTATTTTTTGAGATGAAGTACAAGATTTCGTGACCTGAGAATAACGGGGTTCGGCATTAGATAAAACCTTTTTACAATGGTTTCTACCAATAATAAACAGACGTCTGTTTTCTGGAGAATCGTTTTGCTGATAGATATGAAAGTTATGATTTCAATTGGAAGTTGCAGCAGCACAATGAAAGGAAAACCATGGAGAAGAGTGAGACTTGACTTGGAATTGTCGAGAGGGAATAAAAGATTTTATACGTATGAAACACATTTGTCAGCAGGAAGACGAAAGATTCCTATCCAAGTGCCATCACAAATAAAATAAGTATGGTAAGGGAATTCTGATGATAAAGAAGAATGAGATAATAGTTTTAGAGAGATCAAACTCTCAGGATTTATACTCTCAGGAGCCCTAAGCTGAATAGATTTTTGGGGCCTTTTAAATATAAATATTTTAAATGAAAAATCGTTAGGGAAGACTGGGGTTAAATGGTAGCAGGAGTAAGTTGAGAAAATGCGTTTATCTTCAAAGTCTTTCATCAGAAAGTGCCAA
Organism: Hydra vulgaris; assembly: GCF_038396675.1. Classification (NCBI taxonomy): domain Eukaryota; kingdom Metazoa; phylum Cnidaria; class Hydrozoa; order Anthoathecata; family Hydridae; genus Hydra; species Hydra vulgaris. Next base: position 15,584,992 of record NC_088925.1, on the reverse strand, counting down.
AAACTACATAGAATTTTCCTAATTGACCATTTCATTTTTCACTGTAATATTTTTAAAATTCGCCCATGCGCATAAGAGATATTGGGATATGTGTGTTTTTTTTGGACAAAAACGTAACTTTTGGAACACCACTTCCTCTTTACTTTAGAAAAAAAGTATTTAGTCGTATAAAAAAAATTATTATAAAAATTTCAGTCCCAATTGGTCTACTATTTTCAGTCAGTTTTTTATTTTATAGTTGCTGTTCTTTAGACTATTTATTGAAAAAAAGGTTTTTGGGGTAAGTTGGCAAAATTTTCACGAGGCTATTTGGCTAAATATATTTTTCCCATTAACAATGGAAAAATACAAGTATTTTTATAAAGTTTGTTTTTATTTTTATAAAACTATTTTTATTTGTAACAATATTGAAAAAAATTTCAATATTGAAAAAATACTTTCGCGGTTTTTTTAACAGATAAAAGATAAGCTACAGTTTTGGCTTATTATACGAACTAATATTCGATTACTAGCTAAAATTATTATTAAATTTTTGGTTTAAAGTTGTTTCCAAAATAAATAGTAATAATATTTCTACAATTTTGCACTTTGTAGTACATTAATAATCATATTTATAGTTTGCACCAACTTACCCCCAGGATTTTCTAGGGTCCCAAAAAAACAAAAAAGTTAGCGAAATTTTTTTTATTTTATGAAAAGCTTAGGAAAACCCAAGAAATTTTTTTTATAATGAATAAATGCTGAAATTGTTACCCAAATAAACAATAACTAACAAAAAATTTGCCGTTAGTGCTGCAGAGCTCAAAGAGTAAAAACAGAGACAACTAGCCCCGGTCTTCCCTATATAGAATATAAAGCATGTGTTCGTTGTTTACCTTTGGATCTTCAACTCTATAGTTTAGCTCTGCGGCTTTTATACAGATTTGTTCTAGACTTTCTTCTAACAGATTTAGTCTCCAAGGAATTTAGTGCTGCAACTGTTAATATTTGTGCAATTAGAACTTTACCAAGTGTTAATAATTGTACTAGCCAAAATTTGTTCAAAACATTTTTTATCTTCATTTTTTTATTTTAGTTGCCCCAAGAAGTACTTACGGTTCCATCACAAAGCACTGCGGAAGAAAATTTGAAAGGAAGTCTACGCCTTCTTCCTTAGTGATGCTATAAAACTTGCTCATAGGTGGCGTTGAACCACGGATCTCCACGTTGAACCACGGATCTCCACGTTGAACCACGGATCTCTAGCTTCTGAGGCAAGCGCGCTAACTACTGCTCTACAGCCGCTTTATTTTATCGCTGCAGCCTAGTTGTCCTATAGGTAAATTTGACCCTGACGCTCATTGCACTGAACAGCTTGCTTCTGACGCCACTGACTCTACTGGCACTAAAGCCAATTACTTCCGCATTTGTCAATCTCTTCCCCAAATAGCTAACTTTGTGACTCGTTTTCCTGAAAGCACTAATCATTTATCTTTATTCCTTGATTTGTGTCTTGTCTCTAGCTTGTGTTCAGTTTCTTTTTTTTCTTCCTTTGGTGGTTCTGACCATGCAATGATCTCTATAAATCTATCATCTCGTACTTTTTCTTCAGGCTTACTCGATCATCGCACTACTTACTACTACCCTAGCTGAATGGGATTTTTTTATGATTTTCTTCGTGATGGTTCTTGGGCTGATGTCTTTTCTCTCTCAGCTGATAAATTTGCCTCCTACGTAACCTCCTGGATTAAGGCAAGAATGAATGTTTTTATTTCTTTCTCGTCTCCAGGTCAAGCCTCATTCTACTCCATGGTTTTCAATATCTTGTGCAGCTGCTAAATCTAATTGTAATTTTTTTTCTTCTATAAAACAATCGTAATTCTTTTTTTCAAAAGAACAAATCTCTTGAGAGCAAAGAGCTATTTATTATTACTAGAAATTGATGTAAAAATGTGTTGTCTAATGCTATGCTCCATTTTTCTCAGCTCACTAAATCATGTGTCTTATCTCAGAAGTTTGGTTCTAGACACTTTTGTAAAATCTTTAACAGCGTCATTAACAAGGGTAGGATTAACATTCCATCTATCATTCATAGGACTAATCTCATCACCTCTACCAAGGATAAGGCGGAACTGTTTGAAAAGTTTTTTTTGTTAGCTGCTGAAAGTACTTATCGTACATTAGAAAAAGACGGCAAAGCTAGGGCTATTGCATTTGATATATCTAAAGCTTTCGATAAATTTTGGCATACTAGTCTTCTTCGTAAGCTTGCTTTATATGGAGTATCTGGGAAAGCTTTTGAGATTATGAAATCTTTTCTTTCTAACCGCTTTATTAAAGTCATTCTCGAAGGCCAAGGCCCTTCTTCGTTTCCAGTAACTTCTGGGGTACCTCAAAATTTTATGCTTGGTTCTGTTTTGTTTATTATCTAAATAAATGATCTTGCCAACAACCTTTTTGTTTGTTTGTTTGTTTTGTCGTTTAATAACATTTACAATTTAAAAGTATGTAAATAAAAACACTGGCGGGGCAATCGAAGACAAAATAATGTCTTCTATCATCGAGCCCCAATCGTACGTATTTACAATAACCGTATTATATATGTGTACTTTAAAATTAATTTATTGAAAAATATAAATAACAATTAGTTTTAGAAATACTTCAAAAATAATATTTATGTTTAGAGTAATAATCAAGTAAACAATAAAAATTGAAAAAAATAATAATAAATAAATTAAAGAGCGCGTATTTACAAGAGCCGTAATATAAGTATTCTTTAAAATTTGTTTATTGAAAACTATAAAAATAAAATATATAACAATGTGGTTGGTTAAGGAAACGTTTTAAAAATAATATTCATGTAAAAAGTAATATTCAAGTAAAGAACGAAAAATTAAAAATAAGAGTACCTTATTTACAAAAACCGTAGAATATATAAATTGAATAAATTGTCATTTTCTTACTCTTGATTCCATTCTCTACCTCTGCAAATCTTTTATTCGTTCCCGCATGGAATAATGTTGTCATATTTGGGCTGGTTCTTTTAATGATGCTCTTTCTTTTTTAAACAAGGTCCGAAAACGCATTGTAAACTTAGTTGGATCCGCTCTATCTGCAAAGCTTGAACCTCTTTCTCATCGTAAAGTTGCATCTCTTTCTCTTTTCTACAAATACTATTATGGTCGCTGCTCAAAAGAGCTATCATCTCTACTTCCATTAACTAAATTCTCATTCTCGTTTAACTCGTCATTCAGCAAAGTCTCATTCTTTTACTGTATTTGTCCCTGCATGCTCTATAAACTTTTTTTTGTTTAGTTTTTTCCCCCGCGCTTCAACTCTTTGGAGCTCTCTCCTATCTTCATGTTTTCCTGACTCATAAAAAACCACAACTTTTCAAGTCTTCTGTCTTTAACTCTGTTTTTTTATTTTCTAGTCACTCCCAACATGGTTGGGAGTTACTAGAAAATAAAAAAGCAGTGGTTGCTTGCAGACTTGTTGGGAGTGAATCAGAATTAAAAAAAAATAAAAAATAAACTCATCTATTTAGCAAACGCTAAACTAAGTTTTTTACCCTTTTTTTATGTAATTTCAATAATAAGTTCATTTTTTTCCACAACAAAATTACGTCCATCTCATTAAGGATTGTCCATAAAGTACGTACACTCGGAGAGGAAAAGGGGGTCTGCAAATGGCGTATATGAGAAGGGGGGGGGGGGGGTTAGTAGGTCAATTATAAAAGTATGGAGACACTAAGTTAAAAAAAAATTTCATAAAATGTTGGGTTCGTAGGTTAAAAGCATAGGTACTTTTAGGGAAGTAGAGGGTACTCAAAAAATGTATGGCAAAATGCAGGGGGGGGGGAGGTAAAAAAGCGTACGTACTTTATGGACGACCTCTTACTTTGAAAGATAGAATTGTTTTTCATTTTATGCTTGACGAATGAACTCACTTTTGTATATCCTGTGGATAAAATCAATGGCTGCAATCGTAGCCGCTATATCTGCAAAAGACTATTTTTTAGAAATGATGTGCGAGACTTACTCGCTTTTGCAGGGATTATTTCAAAGTTACTTGGACCAGCAATTTGATCGTCCTTTAAGTTTTTTTTCTTAATATTAATGTTATGAACATGTTGCAAACGACTTATTAATCAATTGGTTGACGAGCTCATACAACTTAATAATTTATTAGCACATTTCAGACATTTGGCTTATTTACCTTCTTTTTCTTTTGAAAAATATTTCCAAACAGAATTAGTCATTATTAAAACGATGTTTAAGCGATTCAAAATTATATATATATATATATATAAAAAAATAGTTTTTGAATTAATGACATTAGTAAATTAAACTTATCAACAACAAAAAAATTAAACTTAATCATTTAAAGTTGAAATTGTCCGGGGAAATACGGGGAAGAACTGAATGTCATTTAACATTTCTTGAATAATAAATTTAGTTATGAATTTTAAAAAGTAACTAGCTTTTTGTATTTGAAATACTTAAGAAATACTTAAGAAATACGACTTAAGAAATACTTAAGAAATACTTAAGAAATACTTAAGAAATACGACTTTTTGTTCTTGCTTTGAATCATGTTTTACAAGCCACTCGGGAGCGGTTAACGGCTGGGAGTTTTATAATAAGAGTTGATATTTGTAAATAGTCAGTCAGATAGTAACAAGTAAATGATATTTGTAAATAGTTCACAGTCAGATAGTAACATTTTAGTAAAAATAATAATTTTGTTAGTGACTTTATGAAAATTATAATCTCACTTGAAGTAACAAAACTGAAGTAACTCACTCCTCACTGTCTCTCCACATTGTCAATACAGAGAAGAACTAAATGTCATTTGACATTTCTTGAGTAATAAACTTTATAAGTTACAGAGTGCTCACAGTACACACAATACTTTTTATCCTCTCAATTCAGCAAAGTATGAAAATCACAATTAAAAATTTTTTTTTTTTTCTTAAAATCAGTTTTCATATTTTTTTGACTCGAGAAAGGAAAAAGTATTTGTATTGTGAACCATCTTTTAGTGTTACCAATATTACATAAAATGTCTAAAACATTGGTAACACTAAAATTTTATTGCAATGAAATTTTAGTGTTACCAATATTACATTTAAATTAATCAAAGGCTAGATTGTTATGTATCATTGGAAAGGGCTTCCATACAGTATTTTAAAGGTGAAAAAATTATTAAAATGGAACTATTCTACAAAAAGTTATGAGGTTTTTAGTCGCAAATTTTTGATATATGGATTTGTTGAAAAAACTGTGGTCAAAGTTTAATTTTTCTTTACTTAAATTGTTATAACTTTGTCAATTCTTATCTAAATACCTATAACTTGGTATCAAAAGATAGGTGAAACAGTGGGCTACAAATTTATAAAATCTTCTACCTAATGGGTGTTTCCTGGGGATTTTTTACAGGAATTTCATTTATTAGTGGTGTGCACATTGACTTGTGGGAGGGGCGTGTGCCTCCCCCCCCCCTCAACTTATAAAAATAAAGATAGGAAAAACGATAAATCTTTATAATTATAACAAATATTATAATAACAATAATAATTTTTTTTAAATGAGTTAACTATTTAAAAACTGAATTAGGCTTTTTGCACCAGGTATAACCTAGAAGCTAAAGTTGAAGACCACAACCAATCCTACTATCGAAAAAAAAGTCTTTTCGCTGCTATTCGTAAATTTGGTTAAGTTAAGAAGTTTGTTGAATAGGGTGGTGATGGTTACCCACATCCTAAAATAAAAGATGTTGAATTCTTAAAAATAGTTGTATCTTTAACAAGCAAAATAAATTAGTATATTTTAACCATGAGCGAGACTAGGTTTTTTCAAACCGAGACGAGACCGAGACGAGAAGTTAGTACTTCTCGTGAGACCGAGAACGAGACAAGAAATTTAACAATTTTTGAAAACAATATTATTAAAATCCAAGTAAAAAAAAATGTAAACATGGTTTTGACAAATAGACACAAATGATCTTTGTCAAATGTAAACAACTTTTTCAAATATTAATTCAGAATTTTTTTGCCAAACTTCTCCAACAAGACAATGTTTTCTCTGATTAAGATGATTTGTTCTACTTTTTCTGGGTGTAAGTTGTGTCTGGATGATCGGACGACATTTCCACCTGAACTAAAAACTCTCTCTGATTTAGTTGAACTTGCTGGAATAGCTAAAATTTGTCTAGCTAATGAAGAGAGTTCTGGCAATGTATTTGAATGCAATTTCCAACAATCAAGAATCGGAAAGTCTTTTTTAGCATCAGGGAGATATTCATACTGGCATATTTCGCTCAAAATAGGATTCAGTTCAGATGTTGGCTCTTGTGTTTCAAGTCTGACGTTTAACTTGCGTTTCAGTTTTGAATTAGGGGACAAATCTGCTGAAAGGACTCTGGCAACAGGTTGGCACTCAGCATTATCCTTAACCTGTGAGGCTAACCATTCTTTTGTTGTTTGAAATTTTTGAAGAGCTTCAAGTGAAGTCCCTTTAAAGCAGGGTTTAAGTAGTTTGCTGCAGCACTCAATAAGTTTCCTGTGTGACAAAGAGGAAATCTTTTCTCAATGCAGCTTTTCAAGTTTTTTGCATACAAGACACCGTAGCCATTTTTTCCATCCGTCTCAAATTGATCAATTTTGTCATGGATTAAATCAAGAGAATGGGCGACAGTGTTAATTGTTGGAATAGACTCAGCCGACCACGTTTCTGTAGCTTCTTTAAGTGGTGCCAAAATTTCTACTGCTCCCTCGATTGATTTCCACTGTGATGCACTGATGGTCTTTGAAGAAAAAATATCTTCATTTGCACATAAGCTGATAATTGCACTCTTTAGATGTAGGACAGAAGCCATGCAATCCAGTTCACTATTCCATCTTGTGTCAACAGATTGGCGTAACTGTCTAAAATTGATTCCTTGAGCGTCTGATTCTGATTCAAGCAACTCAACTGCAACTGTTGACTGGTGAGTTAAAGAAGCCAAATCTTTGCATGTTCGCATCCATTCCAGCAGTCATTCCAAATGAGTCTCGAACAGCGTATTGCAAAATATGATTGTTGCACAAGTATTGATCGAGGCGCTTTGACAATTTGACTGCAACTTTCATGTTTCTTGCCTGGTCGTTCACGCAGTACATTGGCAAATCAGCAGGCAAATTTAGTTCTTCTAAGAACGAATCCAGCTTTCCTTCAATTAAGATACCTGTGTGTCTGCCTGTGAACTGTTGGACATGGGGTGTCTAGTGATGTAGTCTCCAATTTTTGTCAATAGCATGAAAAGTCCACGAGATGTAGCTGTCCTGAGCTCTAGAAGTCCAAAGGTCAAAAGTAAATGCAGCACTTTTTAAATTTGGCGTAATCTCCGTTATTATGCTCTCCATTCCAGCTTGAACTTCTCTTGACCAAATTGAAAGCTTTCTTGAATATGTTGTTCTGTGATGAAGGCTCAGTTTAGGGTTTGCAATGTCAAACAATTTCTTGAAACCTCTTCCTTTGACTGCTGAAAAGGATGCCAGATCAGTGCAAAAGTAATCCAGCATTGCAGAGTCAAACTACTTTTGAATGGAATTGTCTTTGTCATATTTGGACTTTGTTTCAAGTATTTCGACCATGGTTCGTTGTTTCTTCTTAGGAGGAGGAAGAAGAGAGTCGTCAGTCTTTTCAGAATACTCAATGTAATCTTGGCTGTGATTTTTTTCGAGGTGACGATGAAGCCCGCTTATGTTTCCATCTTTTGTTTTTAAAGACTTTTTGCACGCCTTGCATTCAGCACCGTCACTTGTTTTTTGAAAATATATCAAAATTTTGTTTTTTCTTGGTGACATTTTTGATCGTTGAAATGAGGCAATAATATTTCTTTTCAATATGAACAATATGTGTCAAGTTGAATTCCATTGGCAAACTAATGAAATTAAGTCGAAAGTGCACCATTTTAACAAAAAGTTTTTGTATTTAAAATCTAATTAAAAATATTTAAAATCTAATTAAAATTTTTTAACTAGATATTTAAAAAAAATCTAATTAAAAAATCTAATTAAAAATCTAATTAAAAATTTAATTTGTTTTTGTCAAAAACAAATTAAAATTTTAATTAGATTTATTAAAATTACGGAGTCAAAATATTTATCAATTAAAAAAACCAAATTATTAAGCATTTTGTAAATTATAATAATTTTTTTTTTGGAAAATAATATAATATTTAAGTCTCGTTCTACTTCTCGCGAGAATTTTTTATTTCTCGTTTCTCACGAGAAGTCCCATTTCTCACGAGAAACGAGAACGAGACGAGATCTCGCTCATGGTTAGTATATTTCATTTTTTGATATTTCATTAAATATATTTCATTTTATTACCAAAAATATCAGTGTTGTATCCTATAAAAAAATGTAACAATCAATTTTATATAGTTCTTTATTAAAACATTTTAGATAGTATTAATTAGTTGCATAGGCTTTTAGTAAATAATTAAAATAATCAATTTCATAAATGGAACACTATAACAATCATTTGTAACCATAGACACTATGTGAAGATAAGCCATAACCGCCTATCAAAATATTTTGCAAGTCACAACACTTGTGCAAAGTTACAACACTTTTATTCTTCTCTAAAAACATTTATGAAAAAAAGTTAAATAAAGACATATGGTTTAGTAACTGGCATACCTGACTTAATATGACTATCTTCAAGTTTTTTGAGTTGCGATACCTTTATGCAAGTTTCACATGCATTATCTGTTTTGCAAGTTTCATCACTTGGGGTATCTATTTTGAAATTTTCATTACAAGTAATATAATCATAATTTGTTACATATTCAAGAAAAGATCAACTCTCCTGGCCGATCATCAGCAGCAAGCTGTAATTTTTTCATGTTTTAGTCAACAGCTTCAGTATCAGTGTTATCTTTATTCCAATAAGAAATAGAGTAAACTTTGTCTTGTTTTGTTTTTTTAAGTTTTTCTTCATATATAAAGAAAAATTTTTCTAGCATCATGCATGACATACTTCAAATACTCTCTATCGTACCATTCATGGCAGAGTTTTTGCCCAACAATTCTATCTGACTTTACATCATCTTAGGCATCAAGTTGTTTGGTAGACAATGTATATAAACTCTTTATTTCGTTGTAAGAGAGTTCATGCTACTGTCATTTTAACTTTCTTTTGCCTTTTTCTTCCATTTTTTGGCGTTTGCATTCATTTTTATTTGAAATATCTGCTCGTATATCTTTATGCTTCATTTGATTTATCATCCTTTTTTTATGGGCTGTCTAAATAGATCACATAACTACATTTTCTCTACATAATTGATCTAAACTATCTTGGTAATTTAAAGTTTGATTCTTTTTTGATCTTAATTTGCATGAAATATAACAAACTGTTGCTTTAGGTGATCTTTCTTTTAGCCTCACTAAACATTCTTATTAACTCTTTACTATCTATATTGTGAAGCCTTGCACTTGCTGTCTCCTCCTTGAGAGTCTGGTTGATAGAAAGAGAGAAATATCTCTTACATTGATGACTTATGACGCCTCCAACTTCAATAAGACAAGCAGAAGTCATCTTGATAAAGTGTTCATCAATCAAGCAAAAATTTTTTATTGGATCTAAAATATTTGAATCAAGGTCATTTTAAAAAGTGAACCCGGATTTGATTTAGAATATGCAATTTTTAGCAAAACATTTTTTAATACCCGGATTCCACTAAAATGGTCAAAATTTGCCTCCTCAACAGTCACATAAAACTTTGTCATCCAGGCTGGACCCTGCATGACAAAGTTGTAAAGTTTATGTGACTGTTGAGGTGGTTTTCCTAATAATGCAAGCACACACATTTATTTTAGAGCTGTTTTGTTACAAAATGCTGCTCTGGTTTGTAAAGTTCTACATTTTATTGTTCCAATGGTTAAAAAATGCTTAAACTCATTATAATGTTTTATAAAAATAAAACAAGTATGAAAAAGAATATGAAGACAATTTCCTCGATACCTTGGAATGATACCTCGTGGTAATTTTGATCATCTAAAAACTAACAAATCCTTTTGGATCACCTTTGCCATGTTAAAACCTCAACTTGTTCATAGCCAAAACTATTTTAAGTGCTATACGATCATAGGCAGATATGAGATAGCAATTGTAACAAGAGCGTGTAAATGGCAGTTTAGCTCATTCAGACTTTTCCCTTGAAGTGTCACACAGTTTTCTTATGGTAAGATGGTTAACTGCAACTCTGTCTGACATTAAACTTAATATATTTGAGATGAGCGATCGACGACTATCATTAAAAGTCAAAGTCTGAATAAATAAAAGCTAGATGATCAACTGCTTTACGTATATGATTTTCGTAATCATCAACTGTACCTCCAGCTAATTGATCCAGAGCAATGACTTGGCATTTATTCTTTGATGTTAAGTGAATGCTATTAATATATACACCTTCTTGGGTTGTTGCATCAAATCCAAGAGTAATACGTGAATTAATGAGAGTCCATTCTGATGCTTGCAGTTCTGCTATATTGCCAAGCTCACGAGCCATTTGTTCAATCATACAACGATGGGGAATATCATTAAAAATGACACCCAAATACTGCATAATTTTATCCATTAAAAATGGTTTGTTACATGTTGCTACATTTGCCAATAACATGCTATAAGTTATCATTATGGATAAATATTATCATTTACAGAGCCGTTTACAACGGTAATGTTATCCTCCATCTGGATTATATCATTTTCGTAACTAGCTATCAGCATTTTATTTACCTTAATATCTTTATTATGTACAACTTTAACTTATTTTAGCTTTTAAAGTTCTTAAATTTTCATTGCCTTTTTTTAAGCTTTATAATTGCGTATTATCCTACTGTAATAATATGTTTGCAACTTTTGTTTAAGATCTTTAATTTCAGCTCTCAAAACTTTAATAATTTGTTTCTTTCATATAATGCTTTGTCTCAGCACTTTGTACGGCATGCTTTTCAATTTTGCCCTCGCTGTTGCTAATTTTTTTCAATGCATGCTGGATGTGACAGCAATCTGAGTTAATAAGACAATCTGGTTTTCAAACCTTTTTTTCTATGGCTCATTTCTCCTCTTGATTCATGCCAGTTATGTACAATGTTAATAGAATGTTCAGAAAATAAAGGATCCTTGTTTTTAAGTTGTGATAAATTATGTGCTCAAGTGATGAATTATCTAAACTACTTAAAACAGTAGTAAGAGAACTACTCGATGATGGAAAGTCGGGCAAGATTGGTGCAATTCATACAAAAGGTTCATTACAAAACTCCTTAAAATGATTACTATTTACCCTTGTAAAGTTGCAAAACCAACTTTTGCGTTTTTTCAAAATGCTAAAGATTTGTAGTTTACAAATATTTAAATTAAATAAGTCATATATATATATATATATATATATATATATATATGACTTATCAATAATAAGTCATATATATATATATATATATGTATATATATATATATATATATATATATATATATATATATATATATATATATATATATATATATATATATATATATATTATATATAGTGGTTACAACCCTGTCTCAACTCTGTACCTCCAAAATACGAACCTTGACGAAAAAGGCTGTTGCGCTTAGGAAAAGGTTGGTATGCATGAAACATTTTATATATTTTATAATTATTTTTCTTTTTTAATTGGAAAAAATTATTAAATTTCAAATTTAACTAAAAGCCGAATTTCTATTTCAAGTTTGGCACCGAAGTCAACTTTGCCTTAAAGTAAACTTGTAATCCAAATTTTAATGAATATTTGCCGATCTTTAATACACATTAAAATAGCTAGTAGACAGATATATTTTTATTTCGAATAAATAGTTATTCAAATACAATAAATATATACACAAGTAGTTCTTAAAATTTTGTTTTTTTCCGTGAAACGAAAATATGTAATGACGTAAGGGACAGGCCGGGCAAGATGGCGAACGTTTTGAAAGCTTTAAATTATTGCTAAACTATCAGTCATCAAACAGTAATACTTTGTCAGCATGTGTGTGTTATCATAATGATTCGTTGCCTGCATGAATTTTCATTTTGCTAGTAGAACAATTTCAAATAAAAATTAAAATGAAAAGTTCATAAATATTTCATCTGGTTACTGACCGGGGCAAGATGACTTATTATGCAATTTCTACTTCCAATTTTATAAAAATTTAAAAACTATCAACTAATCTAACTAAAGAAACATAAAATAAACACTTGTCGCAAAAAAATATTCATAAAAAAGTTACACCCGAAGGACACCATTCATTATGAATAAAAATGTATTTTTTTAGCGCAAAAACTAAACTTATGCGTTTATATATAAATATATATAAACAGCGTTAATAATATTTAAAAAAAAAACAATTTGCCGTTTTAAAATACAAGATGTAAATGCAGTTTCGTTTTTGCCCATTTTTAAATTTTTTAATTGAGCTGCTATATGAAAAACCATCATGCCCCATTCGCCATCTTACCCCGTTTTCCTCTACATCAATTATATTAGCAGGAAAGTTAAAATTACAGATCATAAACTTTAGCGACATAAATTTAAACTTATTTACATATAACTAGACTTATCACACTTTAGTGAAAGATTTGTTTACATAATAATGTATCATATCAAATCTCACTTTTTTTTTGAATACACTGATTATGTTTATGACGGTAGAGTAGTGCTACTGAATATAAATTACTACAACAAATTAATGGATCTCATAACTGCAATATATTATAGAGGAAGTTATAATAAATTACTAGAACAAAGATGCCAAAGGGAAAACCGAGGGAGCTGCATTAGCTGCCTGACAGTCGCGCATCAAATATTCCAGAGAGAGCCTAAATCGCTTAGTCTTTTCATCTTTAGGTAGAGATACTTTGAGGGTCTCCTTTAGGAATATGACAACAAAAATATGTATATTTACAAGTTATTTTGTTTTTGTTATGGATGTTTGTTTTTTTAAAGATAAATGGTGTTCTGTGGTTTGCCGAATACTTTATATTATTTTTTTGTTTACAAAATGAAATAATTATTTTTGCCTAATTTTTGCCAGTTGCCTAAAGCCTGTTTTATAGAAGCTCGTAATTTAGGCTTTAAAAGAAGTTAATGGGATTTTTTATTAACATTATTATTTAAATAAAGCTTCTATAAAACGGACTTTTTATTTAAGTAATAATGTTAATAAAAAATCCCGTTAACTTTTTTTTAAGCCTAAGTTATGGGCTTCTATAAAGCGGGCTTTAGGCAACTGCTTGATGAGATCTATCTTTTTTTTTTCCTTTTTATTTTGCTTTTATAAAAAACGTATAAACTCAAATGATAAGATATGATAAATTATGAAAAAAGATAAATAAACTCAAATGATAAGATAATGACAGAAAGTATTTGGATTTATTGCTATAGGTAACCCAGATTGTTAAAGGGAAAAAGATTTTCTTAAAAGAAAAACCCGGATTTTTGTACGTAAGCACATAAAAAATAATTGCTGTTTTCAAAAAAATTGTTTTAAAGATGGTTACTAGCCAATTTTTTTTAATTACTTGATAAATGCATAGTGTCCCGACGTATAGTAATGACTTATATGATCATTTACAAACTTAATTAATTTATTATTACGTCATTCATCATTTCCAATAGCATTATTCATTCTTACTATTTGATTACCTTAACTAAAAATTAATAATTTAAAAAACTGTTTTAAAAATTATTGCATAACTTCAATTTAATAACTTCAAGTGTATTCAAGTGCTAGAAAAATAAATATATAAAACAAGGATGCAACTTTTGTTCAATAATTTAAAAAAATACATAAAAATATTTAACCTTTCTTAATATTAATTAGCGTATAAATTTATAAAATGAGGATGTAACTCTCTATTATTTGTCATACGATGCATTACTTAACACGCTATTCAATTTAAAATTATTTTTTAATATATATTAGCATTGTTTAAATATATAGTATTCTAGTTGCTAAACCAGTTTTTAGTTGAAAATGATTTATTGATTATTTCCGGTAGGTAATTTAGAACTTCTAGTAAATTGAGTCTCCACGTCTAAGATCATGAATACCTGATTTATAACGAAATCTTTTCAACATGCTGTTAGAAATAAATGTTCATTTACTTAATATTAAACTTTCTTTTTAATGTCTGCATTGTTTTATTGTTAATTGACATTTTTATAGAAAGTTATAGAAAACTTTCAACTATGTGTCTGCAAAGTAACTTTTAATAGTGCGCCTGTCGTGTAGCTTTTAATTTTTCTAAAATGAAGCTTTTTCATTAAAATCTAAAAGTTATTTTTCTAATTTGGTAACAGATCCTTTATATCTTCACTATCCGAGAGATTTGAAAAAACTTTTTTTAATGTTAATGACATAAATTAGGATTAATTAAAATTCTTTACATTGATATTAAAGGCGTAAGTCATAAATTTTTTAAACTTTAAATTTATCAAAAAGAACCAAAATATTTTTTTTTTACTCTCATTCGTTTAAACAGAAACGTCGAATATTTTCTGAGAATACAAAACGGTAAACAATGTTTTTTTTTATGCAAAATAAAATAATGAACGTTTTCACCGTGAGAACAACGTATATCATTTCTAAATTAGAAAAAACTTAAATCTTTCCTAAATTAAATATGATTTAACTAAATAAGTTGTGTAAAACAAAATTTTAAAATATTATACTATTAAAATACTAATCAATCCATCAAAAAAACATTTAAGTTGCTGTTATTAACCACCTGACGGCGTGAAAAAAAAACTTGAGTATGTTTTTTAATCTATTCAAAAGAAAGCTTTTTATAGAACTTTTATTATCGAAGAATTAAATACAACTTCTATGAAAATTGAAAAAATTAAAGTTCACTATAAAATTAAATTTTTTAACTGCTCTAATCAATTATTATATGATGTTTCAACTAATTTTTGTTTGATTAATTTATTCAAAAAAAAAACAACTCAATTTATTAAAAATATTATTTATTACTACAGCATTGAAACCAACGCATTACCCGATCTTAAAAATTGCAAAAAATAAGTTCAAATCTATTTTCCGTAAACTCAGCGCATGAGTAGTGCTCAGACACGCAAATAATGGATACTTATTTTTTCTTGATTTGAGGATTAGTTTGTAAAGATCATTTTAAATTATTCATTGGTAACACCCCCTTTGGATTTAATAACGGTACATGTACAGTTTAAAAAATTTATATTGAAAACATAGAAAATCTCTGACCACATAAAATCTCTAAGCTTATCTCCACAAATGAAGAGGCTAAAAATCTCTCAAACGCTAAGACTTAATTAAACAAAACTTAAAAACTGTTGATTTATATAAATTCAGTACAGAATAGTTTTAAAAAAATACTTTATTATCTCATTGCTCTCACACTTGGCTTAGACATGCATATTTTTTGCGTATTTTTTAGTTTTTCAAAGCATTCTGATATGACACGTATGAGCGAGGTTTAAAGTTTGCTCCATTGCTATAATTTATCTTTCTCGAACACCGAAAAAAGCTGTTAACGCCTATGCTTTAACCTTGATACAAAATAGACAATTAAAAAATGAGGGCGCTCTTAACACTTATTACCTCAGAGACATTTTGGAGTTATCGAGTTAAGAAAAAGTTGGAAAGCTGTTATATATGCATTATGAAAAAAGGATCCTCGTCGACAAAAATGGTCCCTCTTCTTTAAGGAGTGTATATAAAAAAAGATAGTACATAGATAATAAATAAATTTCTTTCAAAAATATATAGTACATTATTTATTCTAATATTTCTAAATATTAGGTTGTATAAACGCAAACATAAATTTAGACTTAAATAAATGCATGAAAACTATTATCTAATAAGAATGTTAAAAACTTCCTTGGTTTCGAAATGATGTTAAAGAAGCAGTAATATATAACGAGCAAAAGCCCTTGTCTAATTAACACCAATTAAAGTTTTGCACTTTTATATATTTACAGTAACTTCATTTTAATTTTGTACATATAATTAGAACGATAGCATATCCATTTCTCTGGAGATTTGTTATCAGAAACAACAACTTGATGAACAATAACATCTGAAGCAACTTGATGTCCTACATTAAATTCAACGTAGGCGTAAGGTTGAAAGTCTTCAATCATTATAATAGGAAACGGAAGTTCAAATTGACATTGAAAAGTGTGCAAAGCTTCACCTGAATTGTTTCCTTTGATGACGGGTAAAGACCCTAATCTCCAAACTAACCCGCCAAATGCTGGTTCGTAGGTAGCTCTACCAACACTTACCTGGAGGGAAACCTGGTTCAATGTAGCCAAAGCAGCATCCCCAGTTTTGTATGTGGCTTTTACTTTTAAATATTTGTTAAAACCACGTAAACTTTTACTACGAACAAACATCGTACTCCACGAGCCTGGAATCGGAATATAAAGTAGAACGTCTTCTCTGACGTAATGAACACTGTTCTTACCACCAAAAACACAAAGAGATGCTTTTAATCGAACGACGTTATTATTTATAATCTCTACGCTTGCCATTGTTGATAGTGGTGGGAGAGATTTAGCACGAACACGGAAACGAAGAAGTTCAAAACTACATCCGTCAGGTGGCAAAAATTTTACTCCTCCGTTGGTATTTTTTGTATCAACGCATGGATGGTATTCGTATTTCAGTGGTTTAATCCAGGTCTCTGGAGGCTTCAAGTCTTCTAATAAACTTTTAGCTATTAATTCATCTTTGTAGTTCATATCGTTTAAAAATATTGTTATGTATGGGTTTCCACTAATAAAAGTTCGTAATCGAAGTTGTACTGTAATGCTATATTGAAGAACTTTTCCGTCTCCCGAAAACAAATAGTTGCATTCGTCATCACAGTCAACAAATATTCCTTCTTGACGATATGAAACCATATTGCTACGAAATGTCGGAATATGGCGAATAATTCTTTCAACTTCATTAAGAAACTCTCTAAAACTAAGTAAATCTCTAGAAGCAAGCTTTAAAACAGGAGTATAAACCGGTACATGTTCAACATTTGATCCGTTTTTTAACCGCCGAGATTCTTTATATTTAACATATTGTAATTTTACAGAATGAACTTGACCGTCTTTATTCCCTCTTTGAACCTTTGGAATTGTAAATACAAAAAATGGGTGGAGAGGAAACTCTTTAAAAATCTCTGACCCTTTTTTAGTAGTTCCATGTAATTTAATAAAACCGTTTTCAATAAAAACAGTAACCGGAATCCATTTTCTTCTACCTAAACGTCTTGCACGACCTGGATAGCGATACCAAAAATTCCAACTTGCATATTTTTGTTTTAAATTTGATTGTTCAGAATCACTTTGTTCAGTAAAGCTAAATGCTTCCTCGGTGTTTTCTGATAACTTTTGCTTTACGACCGAACTAGAACGAAATAGTGAAATTTTGGGGTGTATTGTGATAGAAGCTTTTGATAATTTGTTAATTTCTTCTTCACTTTCATTGTCTAAAAGGATTTTTTCTATATTGTTTTTGTTTGATAGAAAGTCATTTTCTTCACCCCCGCCTTGTTTCATAGTCGTACAAATTGTATACTTGTGATCGTTTGTGAGATTATATAATTTATCAGTTTCGAAATTTTCACTTTGAAAAGTACATTTTATGCCAGTGTTTTCAAAAGAAATATGGTTTATACTGTTATTGTCTTGTTCATTAAATTTTATCCACTCCTGTCTTGAGCCTTTAAGTTTTAATCTAGAAGAAATTATTTCATCATTTGAAAAGTCTAAGCTAGTGTCCGAGCAAGTTGAAGAAGGGAAACAAAATGAAGAAGTTTCCCCGTTGAGATTATTTATTTTATTAGTTTTATCTTTAAATGAACTAGAAAATGAGTTTTCACACCTCGGCGTAACCTTGTTAAACTCTTCCAATTTCTCCGTCAACTCATCTAAAAGTGTATTGTTCAGCAGTTTATTCCTTTCATTTAATAACTCGTTTAAAGAAGACACCGATAAGTTCTTAAAAAAAACAGAGCTCTTTTTTTTTTTCATTGATGGTTGTAAAAATGTATTATCTGAAAAAACATTTCTCAAAGATTGAAAACCACGCAGATTTTCATCTTTTTCTTTACATGTCACGTGGTTACGCTGGGTAACTTTTTTAAGACCAAATTGATGATTTTTTGTTTTCATCCCATCTGCACAATTGTTGTTAAGTACACAACAACTTTTTGTTTGCGTTGTTTTTTTTAAAGCATGATCTACCTCATCAAAATGCGCAAATTCGAGCTCATCTAGTTGTTTTACTGACATGTTGCATGAAACACAGCTATTAAGCGAGTCGTCTTGTGAATCGCTAATAAAACTTATTAGAGAACCTGATTCATTACTTTCTAAGGAACTATCAATCATGGCTAAGTTAAATTGCTCAATCGGTTTACGTTTCTTAATAATGACATTTTCACCAAACAATATCCAATTCATTCTCCAATTGTAATCCAATATTTTGAAAGAACGCCAAATTGAAACTTTCTAAAGTAAATACAAAATATACCAGATATTACATATACAATTTCAAAACAATATGTATCATAGTGTTATTATTTAAAGCATTCCTTCTTCCGAATTTTACAAGTTTTTACATAGTCGTTATGGCAATGAAGCAAAACCGATTTAAACTTAAAAAAATACAAATTGACTTGACTCTGTTACCGTACGCTCATTTAGTCTATATGATGACTTTAGTAGGCAATTAAAAAATTGTAAAATTAGTGAAAAGAACGCTTATAACAATATAAACCTTAATTTTTTTTGCAAATTTTTTCGGTTGAAGTTGAAAACATAGTAAATTTTAAATCAGCTTAAGCAAAAAACACAGAATGACAGAACATGCATATAAACTGAATATTAATAAAATAGTTTTTGATTTAAATGAATAATATACCTGGCCTAACTTAAAATCTAATTTAAAAATAATGTCTAAATTTATACAGAAGGCAACAAGGTGTGATTTAAAAAATAGCAACAATGAGTCTTATAAATGATGAAATGTGAATGCTGGTCATGGTGAGCAACATCACATGAAATATGATGAATATCAATCAACGATAATCAACGATAAATTATGAACCTAACTGTATCTGCTGATAAAAATGGCCAATCTTTGTATTTTCTAAAATTTTATATCTTTAAAGTATACAAATAAATAATTATTTTTACATTGTCATAAAGTTCAAAGTAAATAACATTCCAGAAAATTTTCTATACTTTTATATAAATAAAACCTAAAGGTTTTAATTCACAACTTTGTGTTAACAAAATGCACATCTAAAAAGTAAAACAATATTTCTTGTTACTTACCAGTTTTTAAATAAACGAAAACTAGCATTCGTAAACTACTATTCCCATGTGAAGAAAACAATTTTTCAATTAAAAACTTTTATAAAATTTTGAAACAAGATTACAATTTTTATTACTGTTCAATTTTTACTCAAGCGTTTTTGTACTGATTAATTACAGACTGAACGGAAATCATTTAAGATTTAGCGATAATTAATTATGTAACACTTTGTAACCCACTGGTATAAATGAGTTTCATGAAAAAAAATTAATAATGGATGTAATTTATACGGAGAGCTATATATATATATATAATGTAACATACTACCGTTTTATCGGATCATTAAACACATTGAACTGTCGTTTATATATTTATAACGTAACATACTACCGTTTTATCGGATTATTAAACACATTGAATTGTCGTTTATATATTTATAACGTAACATTTTACCGTTTTATTGGGTTATTAAACACGTTTAACTGACGTTTAATGCAGCAAGAAATTTTTCCAACTAATTGTTTTTTACTTCTCATCAGTTTCTCTTTAATCCATCAAATGTTTACATCTTTTGATTTCGTGTTCAATAAAGTTTACAAATCATTGTTAAGTCGCTAGACAATCTCGTAAAAAATACTCTTTTCAAACTTTGTTATAAATAACATTAAAAAGTTTTTAAAATATAAAATAAGAAATAATCAGAATATGTAAATAATTGCTATAAAAATGCGTAAGAATAGATTTTCAATTAGCATCACTTGAGAACGTTTCGAAGAAAACTTTGGATTCATTAAATAATACGGGTCTCTGTAATGCTTCGTATATGTTTGTGAACATTGAAAACAAGTATGTTTTTTTTGTTTAGTTTTTTTGTCGAAAACCTAAAGGTTTGTTAAGGGCTTATAATTATTGAGCATATATTTAATACACACAATTCTGTTTACACTGCGTTCCATTGAGTAACTTGCGTAAGTTTTTTTTTAATATCGTTAATGTTCGAAGCTATTTTCCTATTTCATGGAAAAATATGATATACTTTCATTGTTGAAATTTTAAGATCAATATTTAATTTATATAAGATTTCGAAATTATGTATTTAAAACGTTCTTTAATATTTAAAGCGCAAAGTATTAAAAAAAGTAAAGCCTTAAACTGCTCAACTTCAAAGTAAAAACCTAATAGCACGCTCATCTTCGTAACAAAATACAAAGATTACATTTTTTTATACAGAAAATTCAACAACAACAGGTAGAAAAGACTTAATGCTTCATTCAATAGTGACAACTCTTTAATTATGATATAACTGTATTTAATGTTTAATTTTTTAACTTCGGATTTCCTCCACGAGAAAAAAAATACCACGATTAAAAAAAATTTATAGTCAGAATGATTTATAATTATTTAAGTGAATTGTTAGAAATTTTCATAATCGAAAAGTTGAAGTATATTTAATAGAGTGAAAATATTATAAGGGGAAGTTGGGGCATAGTGGATCGGACTTTTTTTATTTTTTAAGTGGAGCAAAAGTTAAAATATGTAATTTATTTTTTCAAGGAGAAAAAGTTGAAACGTATGTCCTTCATGATAATAAATCTCTAAAACTCAAATATTTATTATCTAACGACTCACAGAAAGGTTTAAAGTGAGTTGAGTTACGTTATTCACTGTGTCCTAGTACTGTGAGCCAATGAACACAGGTGTGAATTAATGATACTGAAGAGGAGCATAGCCAAATAATTATGAGGCTGAGGGAGTAAAGACACTGTACACTATAATTTTGGCATACTTTTATCAAATAGATGATTATAAAATCGAAAAAACAGACATTTTGAAAATTGAGAAAAAAAAAGAACTTTATTGACAACAAAACTTATAAAAATATTAAAAAGTTAAAAAATTATTCAAATATTATTATTCATAACTTAAAACTAATAAATTCATTTTTATGTAGTTTGTTAAAAATGCATGAATTTAATCATTAAGATCATTAATGGGGCATAGTGAATCAACCTATTAAACATAAATCAACCCATAACAAATTAAATTTAAGTCTAATTTCTGGAGACATTGAGAGCGTTGTCAAAAGAAAAGATAAACTACTAAAAGGAAGCATAAATATCAATAATCTGAATCAAAAACTTCAACTTTTAAAATTATTCCAACCATCATCTCCATAACAAACATAAGAGAATTTAATTTAGTTTGCTAAAAATTACCTACAAAAACTAGTAGTCAAAACAACTATATGTGGTAACAACAATATATAAAGATGGCTGATATATGAGCACTTAAAATGCACATTATCAAGATGAACAAAATTCTAATCTTTGAGAAAATGCCTCTTATTCACTGTTCCCCTCGTTCCACTGTACCCCAACTTCCCTTACAACATGAAAACGAATTAAGAATATTTTTTATAAAACAAAAAATGCTAAGCCATATTAAATTATTCAGCATAAATATTTTATATACAAGCAAGAATGTCTTTATTTTAAAGAAGCATGACTAAATTATGTGATTCAATAGCTATATTATTCAACAGAAATTTTTTATAATAATTTTTTGTGAAATAAATTGATATGACCTTAATGTATGGCACGAGTAGTGTTTCATACATCTTTTGCCCATTGGGGATATATTGCAGTAATTGAATTAATTTTTTAAAACGTAAGCTCTCTGGCGATATAGTACTATAATTGGGTTTATTTGTAATGGAAAGATGTTTCTATATTGTTGTGAATAGTATGCTTTGAAATTTAATTAGTAGAACATGTCTTTGAAATGCGATACAAAATGACGGACATAGTTTGAAAAATGACAAATGTAGTTTTTTTATGATAAATAATTCTAACAATTCTATATCTAAATTTCTCTTTATTTTAATCAAATGCCTTACTAGTCCTGCCTAGTAAAATATTTGTTGAAATATAAATAAATAAAATAAAAGAGAAATTTAGATAAAGATTTTTGACAAGAGTTACAAGTTTAAATTAACACAGTGCTATTAACTTCCAAGTTTTTACCAAAATTACAAGTTTAAATTTAACACCGGAACGTTTTACTTAATAATTTTTTACGGTAGTATAAGAAATTGCGCGAGCGCATTTAAAATTCAAGCAGAATAAATGGTCGGGCTATAGGGTACCACCTTTCAAACAAAAATTGTTTTGAATGTTAGTTGGCTTCAAGTGCTCAAATACAACTTATAATGGAAACATTTTGACAATCCCAAAGAGCACTGTTTCATGGCATCCTTTAGCGCATCAAGTTCACAAGTGGCTTGAATCTATGAGAATCTTGGGGTAGATGAAAAAACACCTGAAAAACAAAAAATGATTTTTGTACGCCTTTTTGCCTGTGAATGACATTCTAAGCTCACTAACTCTTACTTTCTTTTGTCCGAATGTGAATGTGAATATTCAAAAATGAATTGTTAAAAATTTTAATCTAGAGAATTCACCCAATTCAAACTATAAAGTAAAACTAAAAGTAGAAATTTCTTTACAGAACTTAACTTTGTAGGCTGATATAAAAAAAGACATAATGAAAACGGGTCTAAAACATAAAAATCCTAAAACAACGCCCATATATTCTCTCTTGTTGCCTCAATGCCGCAAAAAATAGACAATGTTCTAAAAGTTCAAGGAGCCCATACAAAGTACTATACTGAGACTTATACTGAGACTTTTTTAATCTTGTATGTTGTTTTATAAGTAAAACGTTTTCTAAGGCAAGATGCGTACAGCTAGGGGCGACTCTAGATATAATATGAGGCGAATCCCCACCACTCCTGGCATAGAATAGGCACAAAAAATTTTTTGTATTAAATAACTTACTAATTAAAAAAACTTTTTTCAAATTTTGTGTATACTTTTTCTAAGTTAGTTTTTAATTTCGAATTGCATGATACTTTTTTTCATTATAAATATTTAGCCTTAATTAAAATAAAAGTAATTATTTTGACAAAACAATCAATTGAATGAAATCATTATTGTTATTTTTTTTATTTTTTTTATTTTTATTTTTATTTTTTTTAGGTGCCCCAAGAAGTCCTAACGATCTTGTCAAAGAGCACCGCGGAAGTGAATTTAACCCGGAAGTTCACGCCTCCTTCCTTACCGTGACGCGAAAATATGTCCAGAGCTCGTTTCAAACCTGGATCTCCTGCTTATAAAGCAAGCGTTCTAACCACTGCGCCACGGCCGCAATAAATTATTAAAGAAGAACCCAAGGTAAATATTTTTCTTCCCATTTTATCAATAAAATACGTAACCATTATCTGTGTAAATACAACAAAAAATTGGGCGTAATACCTGAAATTAGCCCATATACAAATACCATATACATTACCAAATGCAACTAACAATTTGTAATTATTACAAATGAAAATGCGAAATTTCTTTATTGCAGCTGTGGTGCAGTGGTTAGAGTTCCTGGTCAAAATCAAGCAATAATCGCATTCTTCAATATTTTTGGCATTTTTTATATTTCAATATATTAATATAATATATTGAACAGATATTTTTATATTTCAATATATTAATATAATAAAGGCGGCCCATTAACTCACAAGTTAATGGTCCGCCTTGTGATATTAAACAAGCTATGGTAGAATTTCTTTTGAACGCTTAATGCAAAACTTACTTTTTGCTAACTCTCTTTGTCTCAGTTGAATCGGTCGCTGGTTCCAGCTGTACTTTATATTTTTGAATTTTTAACAATGTGAAACATTTCCAGAAATTATTCTAAATTACCTGAATCTTCATTTCTCAAATGTTTTGGCTATTTAAATATATTACCACGAGGTATTGTTGAAATTGAAGGTATTATCAATGCCAAATGCAATGAGCGCTACACTGATTCCTAAGTTCAATCTTATTTGTAATTGTTTAATCAACTCCAAAAACTTGTTTGAAAACGTAATACTTAAAAGTTACTCTGAATCTATTTTTCCTTCTACTTTTCTTTTGAAGCAAATTTTGCAAAACTATATTTGCAAGAACGATACGTTTCTCCATATTCTTTGATGCGTATTTAAAAACTCCTTCTACACTACTGAGCAGTAGCCTTATTTAATCAAATTTAAAAAAATATAATTTATGGTTGACTTCATTAAAAACAAGTGAAAGAACAATCCTGAGAAAAGACAACTATGTATGATAAAATTCTGTAACTACTGGGTTATTTCTATAGAAGCTTATAATTATTTAAAACTCGTTTGTTATAATTATTTAAAACCAGTTTGTAACAGATTATTGCAATATTTTTAATTTTAGTTTGTATTTAAATTTAGTTTATAAAGTCATTTTTTTAAAGTATTTTCCAGCAAAGTAAAGCAAAAGTAAATTTTTTACGCTAGATAAAACTTATTTTTGTTTAAACGCAACTTTTATTAAATTTAATTCAAATTTATCCTATCAAAATTTACACAACTAAATCGTATAATTTTTTTTTTTTTTACTTCTTAGTTGTTTGTTTTGAGATTTTGTCCAGCTGGGCCATTACTTTTAAGTCAGAAGACGGATCTTTTAAAGTAAATTGTAAGTTTTTTTATTAAATTTTTTGATTTGAGCATGAAACATTTTTCATTTGAAGTTTTAAAGTTTTTTCATCATTATTATTAAATAGTCTTCTTTGTTTCTAAAACTACAGCAAATTTGACTTTTGTCGTTGTTGACAGTCGAAGACTATAATATTCAAAGAATGCGTAAATGGTACATTTGCGCCAAATCGAAATGGTTCAACGCACTTTTATGCCGGTTTGAAAAGATTGAAAAGTAGATAAAAATATTTACAAGAATGTGTATTCATGTTCCAAAGAAAAGGTTGAAAATTAGAAGAAAATGTGTACAAGAATGTTTCATGTTGGCAAGAAAATGTTGAAAAATGAAAAAAATTGTTTACAAGAATGTATTTATTTTCAATTTCCATACATTTACTTAGATGTACTAGTTCTCTAAGAAAACTGCGTCTGAAACCGATATAAATTTTTTATATTAGATTTTTTCAGATTATTTACAGCTTTTTAAGTGACTTTTATAAACTTGATTATAAAAATGATCTGTTTTTAATTGCATTGATTTGTTTTTGTTTTTGTAAATTTTTCACCAGCGTTTTTCAACCAGTTTATTACTAGACAACGTAAAGGTGAGTTTTCACTCATCAGTTTTTTACGGAAACAGGAAGGGAAAAATAATTACATGGGCAAGCGTAATATGAAATTTAATTTGTCCAAATTAATTTTAATTTGTCCAAATTAAAACAATTTAAAAAAATCCAAACAAATTTTAATTTGTCCAAATTAAAACTTATAAAAAATTATTTTTTCCTTCCTTATCCCGAAGAAAAATAGATGAGTGGAAACTCACCTTAAAATTCACAATAAATCTCATCGAAAGATTCACACACAAAATTTTTTTGTCATGTTTTGGTCATTTTCATATAAATTCAACGGAATCAAAAAAAATAACAACTTGTTTCTTATGAATTAAATAAAATTAATATTTTAAAACTATAATAATTTTTTGATATAATATAAGTTTTTAATAACATACTTTTTATAAATAAAATATATTTAATTGATTGTATAACTTTTATAACAACTAGTTAATAATATAATTTTTATAATATAGTAATATAATATAATTAATTAATGATATAGTTTTTATGAGATAATACAATTTGTAAACAATATAATATAATTAATTAATAATATAGTTTTTATAATATAATATAGTTAGTTAAAAATATTATACAATTAATAATATAGTTTTAATATTATAATATAATTAGTTAATAATATAATCAATTAATAATATAGTTTTTGTAATATAATATAAATAATTAATAGTATATATTTTTTATAATATAATATAATTAGTTAATAATATAATATAATCAATTAATAATATAGTTTTTATAATATAATTAGTGAATAATATAATATAATTGTATAATAATATAGTTTTTATAATATAATAAATTGTTTCCGTTGTTTACATGTTTTTTTTATTAAGAAATATTTATAAAAATAAAAGTTTTTAAATGGTAAAATGCTCATTTGGAGAATTTTATGTAGGGAAGGTTCGCGTACCTACGGCCTCCTTGTTCACAGGGCCACCTAGGTACAATGAGGGCCACCCCACTTCATTTGAAAACTATAAAGTTCTAAATTATGCTTCTCAGTCAGGTGATCAGGTGAAATTTTTATTTTTTTAATTCTATTTTGACTCTCAGAGAGCATTGCCACGGCAACGATATAATCGGAAATCGCTTTTTGATGGTCTAAATTAAAGTTTTGCTGCTGGTATCTTATATTGTTTTACAATCCTAGAGGCAAAATGCTTTTCTATAGGTTCTTGTATTTTTTATTGTTTGTTACTTAATTACTAAATGCGATGTTCAATAAGTTTCCTCTCAATCCAATCTCCACATTTTTGAGTTTTGAGATAAATTAATTTAAAAAATAAAAACTTTAGGAGACGGCATAAAAAAACATTTTTATAATTTAGTGGCTGTCTATTAATTATGTCAAAAAAAAATTTTTTTTTAATTTTAGCTACTCCAAGTAGGTCTTCGGCGGTGCTCAGAATTAAATTTTTTTAAATGTTGGAAATTCAAGATTAAACATTTAAATGTTGGAAAGTACCCATAGAAAAATTACTTTAAAACAATCTAAAGTTAAACAAATTTTTTATAAAATTATTGTGTCTATCTTTTTAATATATTTATTATGGAGTCGAACCTGATTTTCTGAGAGCGATCCTAAGTACATTAGCTGGCGGCCCTAATACTGTTTAAAAAAATTTTATTGTATCTAGGAACACCAATTTTTAAACCCTACTACTACAACTTTTTTTCAAATTATTATAATTATATTAATACAAAGTAATTAGTATAGAGATGTGATCATATCAGTTTTTCCATTTATAGAAAAAATTCGGGGCCTTAAATTAGGGCATTGAAAAATCCGGTCCTAGGTACACGATCACAGGTACTAGGATCACGATCATAGGTACACGAGGGCATTGAAAAATCCGGTCCTAGGTACAGCTTTCCTAATTATTGTCAAAATTTTAAAACAAATCATATATATGTATATATATATATATATATATATATATATATATATATATATATATATATATATATATATATATATATATATATATATATATATATATGTATATATATATATATATATATATATATATATATATATATATATATATATATATATATATATATATATATATATATATATATATATTATTCCGGTGTCGCATTAAATAGATAGACAGTCAGTTCTGCACAAGCGTGACGCATGCGCAGATATGGCGTAAAGTTCCGCTAGGTAGGTTAAATCTATTGTTAAATAAGTAGCTTTGTTTAAGTTAGGTAAAAACTAAAAAAACAAATGTAATCATATTTTTAAATTTTTTTAAATTATATAATTAAAATGCCAGTCTAAAATTACTCTGTTGAAGATATTTAGCAGTATGTCTCTGATGGAATAATAAATTATTATAATAAAAAAATGTCAACTTTGTGGTATGTGTAAATATAATCCATTATTTAAGTTAAACTTTTATATAATTTATGGTAAAGAGTTTATTATTATTGTATATTTTGTATTATTGTATGTTTCTGAAGTTAATTTTGTACTATGTCTCAGCATCTCAAAACCCACAGTTGTTTTGGGACTTCCATTTTATGCATTGACTTATTTGTCAATTTTACTCAGAACTATTTGTCAATCTTGTTATATATTTAAGTGTTGCAATTAAGTATTACTAGAAATATTTATTGAAAACAATCTAAGATTAAATTAACTGTAAATTTATTATGGATTTGAACCTAATTTTTAGAAAGTGACCCTAGCTACATTTCAAAAAAAGCTTATTGTACCCTAGGGTCACTAATTTTTAAACTCTTCTACTTGATGGAATTTTATTATTATATATCAATATACTTATACTAATACAAAGTAATAGGTAAAGAGATGTGATTGTATCAGTTTCGCCATTTTTAGACAATTCTGGGGATTGAATTTGGGCGTTTAAAAAATCTGGCCACAGGTACACAAACTTCCTCAAGACCTTATTGGACCTCTTGCATTAACAAAACTTGGAAAAAAATATAATGTTACAATTACTGATCATTGAAGTAAATATATTGGAAAATTAACAATTTATGTAACAACTTTATTTTATAGATTTTTAGTACTCTTCAATAAAATCTAAAATTTTAGATTATTTGATAAAGTCTGCTTATTTTCCTCAAACAAATTGACGAGAAAAAGGTTCAGAGTTTAAAATGGTAATGGTAAAGCTTTGAAAAAAGCTATTTGTTAATGATAGTATCATGGTAAAAAGGAGCTGTCGAAGTTCAAATTTTTCTAAAGTTTTTTAAAGTTTGTCAATTCTAAAGAAAAGGCTTTAGATATTTTAAGAGACTCATCTAGTTGGCTTGATGACACCTTGATTGATGTGGCACAAAGTTTGCTTTTATATCAGTTTCCTAAAATATTTAGGTTTCCAAGTTTAAAATATCTGGGTTTTTGGCATTTTTAGTTGTTTTAATTCAGGTGGTTTTTCAGAAAGTTCCAGTTTTGTGCAAATGAATGATGTTAGAAAATCATATTGGGCATTTCTAAGTAATTTGTCCTGACGTTGTTTCACATTGGAAGTGTGTTCAGTTTTATGATTCACTCTTTAATAGTTTAAGTAAAGATGATGTGTCATTGTTAGTGCATAGAGTTTCATATGAAAATGATTGCAATCTTTTCTTAAAAGGAAATGCAACAGCTTTGTGTATCTACCCAAGTTTGATTATATAAAAAGATAATGACATGAGGTAACATTACGTAAAATGTATTGAGAATGGTAAATTAGAGGTATTTCCTTTTGTTACTGTGTTATACTGTCATAAAAGGTGTGCCTTTAGTACTATCATTGTTGTGAATGTATCCTATTCTTTCTGCTGTTTTTGTTTTTGTTTTTATGACTTATTTGAATATTTAAATTCAATCAATATACATATTACTTTTTTTATTTTTTATTATTGGTTTGTTTGTGTACCTTATGTTTTAGTTAATGTTTAAAAAAGTTCATTACTTATTTTATTCTTGTAAGTGTCTTACAGATGTCTAAAGTTATACAATTGGCTAATTTAGGTCAACTATTGCTTGTTCTTTTGTTATTGGCATGGTGATTTGTTTTACTCGCTTTGTAGTTGTTTTTTTCTTACGGTCATCAGTTATTCAACTAGGGTTATCAATATAAGATACAGTTAATAGGTACATTTATTTAAGTCAGTTCTTTATTTACATACGTTTGTTGCAGTTGCAGTTAACTATAGCTACTATTACAACTAGACCAAAAGTAGTATTTAAAAATATGGCTATGTAACTTTTAATTATAATGAGATATTTGATCAATTTTTAATAGAATATTGTGAAAGTAAAGACTACCATTTTACCATTTATATGATTTAAAAATTCAAATCTTTCTGGCACACAATTTGAGTTCATTTTGTAAATCAATTTATTGACATGTATCAATCAATGCATTTATTAAGCACTCTTCTGGCACAAAAGCAGGTAATTTTTTTTTTTTTTTTTTATTCATAGCGATTTTATTATACTATTTATATTATACTATATTTCTATGCTATATAGGCTTGTAATTCTATGTGGAAAAATCGAATTTCTTCCGAAAATGCCCAATAGGACTTAAATATCATGTTATTTTTTTTTGCTATTAATATTGTGTAAAAATATTTTGATCTTATTTTCAAAATAAAGTCTTAGTGTAGCATGAAGTGTGTCGTTTCTTTAAAGTCGTTTTTATTTAAAACATTCACATAGTAAGAAATAGTAAACCAAGTTTAGGTCATATTTTATTATTATTGTGCTATATATACATTAAAATCGCTAAAATCTTCGAATAATACCCATCTTGGTTGTTATTAAACGGTAGTTCAGTAGTGGTGTAGAACTAGAGCGCTCACCTTCTAATCGAGAAGTTCCGAGTTCGATCACCACCACGTCCCTGATAGTACCGCGCTCAACTTGTTTCTCCGCGTAGCGGTCTTGTTTGTCATGGTTTGTGTTTCAGAGTTATAGAGTTGAGAGAAGGTTGTAACAACAAAAGCAGCCACCTGGACTGTAGTGGTTTTTTCGGCCTTGAGGAGGTAAACTAACACACAAACAAAGGCTAGATACGAATTAAAAAATACTTTCCTTAATATTTATCTGCGTAGAATCAAGTAAGAATTACAAATTTTACAAATGTTAGGTTTAAGGGTTAAAAATAAATAATTTAACTTGAAACATTTTTGCTAAAAGCACAGTTAAATTAGTTAGGAATACAATTAACTTCCTTGTAAGATCACTTTTTTATTTGATATCATTAATACGGGTGAATGACCTAAAAAAAGCTTTTTCTTTAAAATATGCTTCTTGTCATACTATACTATAAAAATATAAGTTATTACTAGAATATATGTCGTGAGCTAAATATTATTAAAAGTAGTAAATTATCACTATAAAAATGCCGTAAAATAATAACATTTCGCATCACAAAGTAAATGCTTTTAGTTAGGTTAACGTATGTTTATTTTTTTAATTGTTTGCCTGGGTTAACAAAAAATGCCTTGATTGTTCAATTTGTCTACTTATTTAATAATCTACTTATTTAACATGACTTAATACGTTAAATAAGTTTAACGTATGCGCAGAGCTATCTGTCTACTTTTTTAACGGGCTACTACTTATTTAGCGTAAAGTAACGTTTGGAAAATTTTTTATTTCATTTCGTGGACCGTTTTTATGGAATAGTATAGTTCTGAATACTTCTAAAGATTTTTCTCAAGAATGTAATTTTGATTCTTTTAAACAAAATCTTAAAAAACTCATTTTTTCAACTGATAATATACTAATCTACTTTTAAATTTTAAAATTTTTTTGAAAATCTCTTATCTATATTAGTATATGTATATATTTAATGTATATTCTTTTTTATTTATTTTTTTGTTTGTTTTTTTATCCACAAGCAATTAGCGGTTTCTCTGTGACAAGACCTGATGGTCTTCTTTGAGTAATCCGCGTTCTTTATATTTATTTTTAATATTTATTTTTTAACGATATCTTGACTTGTTAACTTTTATTATTGTAACAAAGTTTTGTTTATTAAAATTGTAATAAATATTGTATAAAGAAAAAAAAAACAAAAAAAAAAACGTAACACCAGTGTTGCGTTAAAAAAGTGGCTTGGTTTGTTTTTCTTTACTTAAATATAAATTTTAAAAACTAAAAACTACTGAAGTTTATTAAATAAATTTAATCATTTTTTGTCATTCAATCATGATACTTTTATATAGTAAATTACTTTGTTTCTTGTGTTTTAGGTATGGTTAGCGATATTACCAAATGGATAAAGGAATGCGACAAATGCCAACAAATGGAAAAAATTAAAACGGTTGCTCCTGACTTAAAACCTATATAAGGGTGAATGGGCTATGGGAGTTTTTGGGCATTGATCTGATTGGGCCACTGCCTATTACGTCACAAGGTCACAAATATATTTTAACAGTAACAGACCTCTGGAGTAAATATGTTGAAGCTTTCCCTATTCCTGAAAAGTCTGCTTTATATGTATCAAAGTGCCTCACCACCTTATTTTATAGATTCGGTCCTTCTTTCTTGCTTTCGGATCAAGGCAGGGAGTTTGTAAACGGTGTAAATGAGGCTTTGTTTTCTTCATTTAATGTCAAACACCTTATAATATCTGCTTACCACCCACAAACGAATGGGAAAAATGAAAGAACTAATCAGATTGTTAAGAGAGCCCTTTCAAAGTTATGTAATGAAGCTCAGAATAACTGGGATGAGTTGTTAGAACCGTTATTGTTTGGTCTTCGCAAATGTGTGCAAAAATCAACTAAGTTTACACCAATTTTTCTAATGTTTGGCAGAGAACCACAATTGTTTTCAGCTTTAGCAATGAATCTAACTAATTCAGACATTGTTGATGATAATATTGAAATTAATTCAACTGAAGATCAAATTCAAGAAAGAATTAATTCACAAAATAAAGTCAACATTATGGTAAATTCTAATGTTTTAAATGCTCAAACAAAAATGCAAAAATATTATGCTTCTAAACAGATTAAAGGGTGTAAGTCATTTTCATTTAAAATAGGTGACAAATTTTTATTAAAAAATTGTAGAAAAATTAGTCGTAAAGGGGGCCAAATGGAGCATGATTGGCTTGGACTTGCTACAATCACAAGCTTAAAACAAAATGGTGCTGTTGTTACTCGTAATGGAAAAGTTTGGAGGAAAGCTGTTTCTTTAGTGAACATGAAGCCATATCTAGAAAAAATTGGAATGTATCATCAGCAACAATATTAAAAGAACACAATTATTGTCTTTTAATGAATATTAAAATGGCTAGAAATAAAAAGAATACAATAAAATCTAGAAAATCAAACAAGAGACATATACTAGACTCAAAATGCTATGTTAAAGATAAAAATATTAAATTGACTGAAGTTGAAAACTCTATTGAAAAATGTGTACCCTGCAATTTCTGTTAACAATAAATTTTTTTAAAACTTATCAAGTCTGTTAAATTAAGCCTCGACATTTTAAAAAATCCATGTGGTTGGTTAAATGATACTTTAATAGATATTGCCCAAAGTTTCCTTTCATTTCAGTTTCCTCATATTGCTGGATTTCAAAGTTCGTGTATTTTTAATAAAAATAATTCAGATGGTTACATTCCTACTGGAAAATTTATTCAAATACTCAATATTAGAAACTCACATTGGATACTAATAAGTAATGTGTCATCTGATACATGTTTAAACTCAGTTCAATATTATGATTCTCTCTATACCAGTTTAAATGAAGATGTTCCATTACTTGCGCATCGAGTTGCTCATTCATTATTGATTTATGAAGATGTTAACTCAATAAGTTTTGAAGTTATGAATTGCCAAACCCAAGATAATGGAAATGATTGTGGTCTTTATACTGTTGCAAATGCTACAGCTCAATGTAATGGAATTGATCCAAATGTAATTGTCTGGGAAAAAATAGTATGAGAAATCATTTTCTAACATTTATTGAGAAAGGCAAACTTGAAATGTTTTCTTATATAACCATACTAAACGGGTTTTTAAAAGATGCTCATCCTTTCTTTGTGACAAGACTTGTCACTATGGCATGGCATAAGTTATAGCTTATATTATTTATATATACTTTTCTAATGTATTGGTATTTGTAGTTTTATGTAATGCAATAATAGCTTGTCAGGTCAGGCCTTTTTTTCTTAAGGTAGCATATAATTATGTACAACCTGTTTCATATGGAACAAGCAATACTGATTAGGTGTTGTAAAGGCATCATACCTCATAATGTCATTTAATTTAGAAAATAGCGTTATAAAAAGTCTAAACCACACAAGTCTAAACCATATAAATGTAGAAACACGGATGTTAAACTTGAAAAAAATCTTTGTATATAAGTATATATATTTTTAAAAATTACTATAATGGAATAATATATAATTCTATTTAATTATAGACATATTTGTGATGGAATGAAGGCTCCACATGTTTGATATAGTCAAATGTCACAAAGGAAGCTACATAATTACGATTTTTGTTAAATATATTATTTCTATGAAGTTTAATGAATTTTAAAGTTTATAAAAGATTATAGTTTAAATATTATTTGAACAAATTTGCATAACTTTTTACATTTGTCTAAAATTGAAAGGATTTTAAACTTTTTTATAAGTTTAAACATTTATATTTATCATTGTTTTATTTTAGTTATCTTACTGTTGAACATGATTCTAATTTAGTAAAATTTCATGATTTGAAATTTACTATATTAATCATTAGCCAACAGTTATGGCAAAAATTTGATTTCTACAAAATCAAGGTTAGAAATATTTTATTGACTGATAACTTTACAAAACTGGTTTTTATTGTTAAAATATATCCATTATAATTGTTTATTAACTACGTAATGACTTCATTTATTTGTTTTCAATCTCAAAGCTTTTTTTTCAACTTTTATCTAAGGTGCCCTAACCAAACCTAATGGTCTTGTATCAGAGTCCCGCAAAATAGCATTTAAATAGGAAGCTGGCGCCTCCTTCCTTAAAAGTTGGAGAAAATATTAACTCTGTTTAGTTGAACTCTGGATCGCTTGCTTTTGAGGCAACGCTCTAAATCATGCGACACGGCTACTGGAAACTCAAGAGATTATCTATGTTACGTTATCTGAATATTTTTAAATTTTTTTAAATGTAACATTTTATAATTGAAACAAATGTTGTCTTTACATTGCAAAGTGGCTAGAGCTCTTTAATATTTACAAAAAGTAAAATAAATAAAAAGTATATATGTATACCACAGGCATGTACCGTGGGTGGAGGGGGAGGGGAGGGGTCGGGTGCGATCGACCCATCTTTTTGTTGCAATTGCCCTCTGTTTCCTACCAATTGCCCTCTGTTATATTAGCAAATGAATACATATATATATATATATATATATTAATATACTTTAAAAATGAATTCATTTGCTATTATAAACTACTTTTTTTATTCAAAAATGACCTCCCCCCAGCCTAAAAAATTATCAAATGGGTATCATCAAATTTTGTTTAATATATTTAATACATCATTGATATTTTTATCATATATTTATTTTTTAACATTTATCGCGAATAGGTTTGCGCAGAAAAAAGAGCATCCATTTTGAAAACTTTTTTAACGGGCTAACTTTTTTAACGCCATTAAGCGTTAAAAAAGTAGTCATTATTTGGCGCACGCACAGATTTCACTGTTTGTAAACCTTTTTAACGCAACACCGGCAATAACAAAAAAAAAATTTTCTTTCCGAGAGAATATTACATGAAATCAACAAATTATTTACGTACGCACCAAAGTCCGCGCTTAAGTACCACAGTTAGAATTATATATAATTCTTGAACTTAACTGAATAAGAAAAGTTACAACTACTATTATTCAAATATACAACTCTGTTTTTCATTTATTCAGAGTTACATAAACTATGCTAATATTTTCTGGTGAAGTATTGAAAAAAGTAAACTCCAACATCTTTATCGCCGTCAGAAACGAACGGTTCGTACCTAGTAAACTTTTTTTTATTAAAATGAAAACTTTAAATGCATAAAAACTCAACGCTCTGAATTTTTTATGTCAGTAGATATGTGGAAAAACAGTTTATATCCCTCTCAATAAAAATAGATAGCAACTTACTAAAAAATAAATAATCCCTAAAGAGTGTAACGAAATTAGAATCTACATCATTTTTTTAAATTAAAAAAAAACTTGTTTTTTTATTTTAATTGTACCTAGTTTGTTAGCTTATAGCAGGGGTGTGCAAAGCCAGCGCAGGGCCCAAGGCAAGATACATTTGTTGGGCTCTTTCACAAGCACTACATACGCATTTTATTAGTATAAAAATATTATAGCTGCGTAAACTGAAATGAAGCTCGCACTTATTTAAAAAAAAAAAGTAGTAGCTCTTTTCAATTGTCATTTAACAACAGCTACTACAATTAAACTAAACTAAGTGTTTAGCACGTTTAGTAACGAATATATTTTTAACATCTGAAAAGACCATTTCTCGACAAAAGTTCTTTTTTTATGAATATTGTTAATAGTCCAACCAATCTTTCTTTACTTAATGTTGACCGTAAATAGTTTTTGATCAGTTTTTATTTGAAAAAATATCTCTCTGCAGAAGCAAGTCACTGAACTTGTCAGAATGATACGCAGAGCAATATACTCATTTAAATGTACGACGTTAAAATTATCTTGTTCCAATTTTCTAATTTAAAAAAAAACAAATTAGTGATTGATAGTGATAAGTACCTTAGAATAATATTTTTCTATTGCATTAAAACTTATATAAGCTTTAAGTAAAAAGTAGTCGAAAAAACGTATGTTAATTTATTATCTTTTTATGCTCCTCCTATAGTATTTATTTTTTAATCGTTTTTTCTCAAAACTCAAAAATGTGGAGATAGAACAAAATAATTCTAATGTCGCAATTTGGATAGATGTCTTTCAATTGGTTTTCGCAAATCTCTCAGACAATTGGGAACAGTAACACGATAACTTTGAATGATTTCTTTGAAAGAATGACTTTGCTGAAATGTTGCAACTCCTCATAAAGGATTATGCCTTCAAAATCTCCTAAATTATTGTCTTAATCCTGCAGGCTGCACTGTTATTTCATACGATGATCCATTAGTTTCTTTTTGTTCATTATCTTAAAACCATGCACCTAAACTTGTAGGTGCGGTTTGTGTACAAACTTCAAAGCTTCTCCTCCCTGATTTTTACCTTTCATATTGGCCCCATTATCTTAGTCTTGTCTTTTTCAGTTTGATAACTTGAGCCCCTTTTTGTAAATTTTCTCTTTTAAATTGTTTTCAGCAGTGCTCTGATCTTTTTGGAGCACCTAAATAACTAAGAAAAAATAACTTATTCCGAACCTTTTCCTTTTGTATTGTGAACAACTAAAATGTTTAGGAAGTAATCCTTTATTTTAAAATCTTTTTTGTCAATAACAATTGTGCGAATAATAACAGACAATTGTTCTTTGGAGGCTTACATCAGGAGTACAGTCAAGAAGTACTAAGTAATACTTTTTAACTTGTTCAATAATAATATTTTGTATTTTCTGTGCCAAAGCAATGAGTTCATTTTGAATTCTAGCGCTCAGATAATGGTTTTGAAATTAACTCTCTTTAAACTTTGTGAATTATTCTTTCTTTACTGGGTCAAACTTTGAAAATAACTCTATCGAACCAAGATAATTTCTATTATATCCCTGAAAGAGTGTCACATTCTTAGTTCTTAATGATAAATTTTTGCTTGCCGAAAACCTAACTATTTCCACTACGCGTTGAAGCACTCACTAATTTTTGTTTCTCCCATTCAATCATTTGTTGATGTGCTACATCGATATTTATTTGTATATTCAAACTCTTTTCAAAATTGAACCACAGCAACATAGATTTATAATGGTATTGAAAGTTTTCATGCTCCTTGAGTCGTTTGGAAGATGTTTCCAATCACTGAAATCATCTTTGCCAACCAATGCATTCTTAGTTAGCTAAGTAAATAATTTGAATAAAAAACAATCAACATATTTTTTTTATTCAGCAGTTCACCAGCCATCTTTTTAACATTGTTTTTCCATTTTTTAACACACACTGATAGTGTTTAACTAACAATGACCTTTTGCTTTGATCTTTAGGAAACTGCTGGCTTTTAACTTGTATTGGGCCTTGCTCAACAATCAAGAATCTGACTTTACTACTCAAAATGCTTTAGGTTTTAAAAAACTGCTTTGATTATCTGTCTTTATAAAACTGCACTCAAAGACAAGACTTGGAATCTACTAAAACCTTTATGTTGGAGTGGGATCTTGACTGCTTTGTACATTATCTGTATTTACAGAACTATTTTTGCCGTCAAGAATTGGAATATACTGCAATTCGTCTGTTGCAATTGCATTTTGACTGCTCTGTACAGTATTGATTTCTTAAAAACCACTCTCTCCATTGAGAATATGGCGCAACTTGTCTGATTACCTTTTTGGAACTTATCTGGCAACTTACCCTGTCTCTTTACAAATTTTTCCATTACTCCCTATTGGCTGGCAATAAATTCGTTTTTTTTAGTTTTTTTTTATGGTTTCTGATGGGTATTTCCTATACATGTCGCTTTCCCTTCCAGACATGGTCTTTAGTTTTATTAAACTAGTTAAAACAGTTAAAAGAACTAAGGCTTTAGTAAAAAACCGTTCAACTATAAACAAAGAACTCTGCTTGTGACCTCTGTTAAATCTAAATGCTTGAGTTTATACATTGTATAATATACACATACTAATTATTGTTTGACAAACATATCAAGTAAAAAATCCGTTTTGCTCGTAATATCTGCTCACATTAGCTGTGTTTATTCTATATGTAAACTTTTTAAAACAACGTTTTTTAAATGGACTAAAAATTTAAAAAATGAACTTTTTTTCAGGACCCCTAGACTTTGTATAGGTTCTCAATCTGAAATGTGCATTAAAGCCAATGACTCAAAAGGTTAAATGGAGCGCGGGGCCCTAGGTCATTTACCTGATCCTTTGCACACCTCTGGCTTATAGCTAACATAAAGATTTTAAGTTAAAACAAAAAGAGTTAAAAACTGGTATATCTTACCTTTAAAGAGGGCTAAAACTAAAACTAAAAGTTTTTGAGAACCTTTAGAAATTTTGAGCTGATTGATGCATTCTACTTTTAGCGTTAGATTTGTACACTTTAAAGCATATCTGAAATATCCTTTAAAGTGTACAAATCTAACGCCCTAAAGATTCTTTTTTCAAGCTCTATGAGAAGAAGTTGCTGCGCAGGGATAGGCATGACAAATTATCTAATGAATAGTAGGGAGTTAGTTTAACGCAATGAGCTAAACTAACTCCCTACTACTGAATGATTGTAATCCATGATAACTGCATAAAATATTTTTTTTTATATTATGATAATTTATTATTTTAATTTTTTTTTTCTCCATTTTGAAATTTTTATAAATGTTTCTTACGTAAAAATAATTACAATATATAAACTAAAAAGTTTATAAATCATATATATTCTGAAATAAAGTTTTAACATTTCAAAGACTTTTACAATTAATACAGGTACTAATAAAGTAAATAACACTGATAAACAAATAAAATTTTTTTGTGGAAATCTTGTTAACTAGGTGGTTTTTTAAGACAAAATAAATATGCTAATTTCAAATATGCAAACCATTTTTCATCATCGCGTCAAGTTGTAAAGATATTTGGGTTAATATTGTCAAAAAAAATTTATTCAAAAGTTATTCAAATGTCAACCTGGCTCTCAATAGAAGCGTATTTTCATAGAGATTTTAGAAAAGATAAATATTTTTCCTTAAAATTTATTGACAAAAAAATTATGTAAAAAAATGCATAAGACTTAAAAATTTATAAAAAAATTTTAAAAAATGTTTCTCAGCAATAATACAAAAAATACTTATTTTTATTACAAACAAGTAACATTTTTAAAATCTGTATGAAAACATACGCTTCTTTCGACAATATTAGGGACTTTACCGCAAGTACTAAAGATTTGAACCCAAATATCTTTACAACTTGACGTAATGTTGAAAAATGGTTTGCATATTAAAAATCAGCATATTTAATTTGTCTTAAAAAACCACCTAGTTAACAAGATTTCTACAAAAAAATTTTATTTGTTTATCAGTGTAATACAAAAAGCTATGAAATCTATGAAAATGTAAAGTTGATTCAAATTAGCAATTACACTAAAATGGGATGCAGAGTTTTATTCTATTAAATTATGTTACACAAAAATTGTGTTATATAGTTTTATCATACTGATAAAAAAACAATGTAAATCCGATGTTCAAGATATCTGTTAGATTGAGTAAAAATTGCTTAACTATTCAAAGACCAACTGTGCAGGGCCGTCCCAAAATGATTTTAAAGGGGGGGAGGGGGATGATATATCTGTTTTTTTCATACCTAGAAAAAATTTTTTGCCGACAAAAAAAAAACAAGTTTCTTGTTAGCCGACATTTGCCGACTGCCAACTATAGATCCAATTTTGTCAACCATAGATCCAATTTGCCGACTAATAAAATTGGTTAGGGGGGCAGGCTAGACACCCCCTACGCTATCCTCGGGACGACCTGCTACTGTGTACTACCATTAACAAAACACCATTTTAAATGATGATTAACTTCCAACGCTTATCTATACACTAAACTACTAAATATTTTTTAGATGAATAGGTCCCCTTAATCTTTTACAAACGACAAATAAGACAGAAAAGAGATACACCGTTCAACTTACCTAAGGTTAGTCCGACTTTTAAAAAATAATAATCCCCTGCTTTGCATGCGCCAGATTTTAAAGTGGAAAGATCAATACGGAACTGATTGAAGATTTTACTCCCTGTTCATCATCAGTAGAAATCATCTGTTTACACAACCAGCCCGGGAGCGGTCATGTGAAACAGACTAGATAAGAACTTACTGGTTAGTAATTCTAAGAAGTTACTGGTGCTCCAGTAAGTTCTTAGAATTCTCTGTGATAAAACCATAATCTCTTTTTGAAGCACCTTAACAACTAAAAAAACAACTTGAAATCATTTTGTGTTCAATATATTATTCAATGCTTCAATCAGACAACTGCTAATATAACTTAAAATTTTAAGTTACATTAGCGGCACTTATTTAAAAAACTTGTTTAGCTAGTACTAAGTCAAACTTCTTTCAAACAACTTTTTCCTTTTATATCCTTATTGACTAGAATTACTAATCACTCAAGTACTTCACTCAAGTAAATCACTCAACTTCTGAAAATATTTTTTCCGGCAATCTAACTGTTAGAATATCGGATCATTTGCCACAGTTTCTGATTTATTTATCTTTTAAAAAAAGAAATAGTAATTCTAGTAAAAGCAATATTCTTCTTCGAAACTTCAAAAAATTAAATAGTGAAAAGTTCAGGAATGATTACTTGAAAATCAACTGGGGTAAAGTAATCAAATTTTCCAATGGAAATACAAATATATCATCAAAACATTTCTCCACTAGCTTTAACACCCTTCTAGACAAACAGGCACCGCTAAAAAAAACTAAGTAATCGTGGCTTAACTCGGAACCTTAAACTATGGATTACTTTAGCAATTTTAACCTCGATAAAAAAACGAAACAATATATTTAAGATGTTTCTTAAAACAAAAAATCTACATGATAAACTTCTTCTTAAAAAAACTTACAAAACCTATTGAAACTTTCTTGTTTACTCATTCAAAGAAGCAAAAAAGAGCTACGTAGAAGGGTAATGGAACTCTTTTGAATATACCTTTGGATGATATCTCTTATCCATCTTGTATATCTTCAAACAACACTATTATAAATGATCTAGTTAAAATCTCGGAAATTTTCAATTCCTTTTTTATTTCAATTCCTGAAGAACTACAAATATTCATTCATCCCATACTGACTTCCATAAGTATTTAAAAACATCAAACCCTGATTCTCTTTTCATTAAACCTACTGAAAAAAATGAAAAATATCAGTTATTATTTCTCTAAATGATGGCAAGGTTTCTGGTCTAAACAGCGTTCCAACCTTTATTCTAAAACTTCTTGCTGATGATATTTATTTAATACTTTTCAAGCTATTTAATCTCTCATTCGCTACTGGTATATTCCCTAATATTTTAAAAACTGCATCTATTAAACCAATCCATAAAAAGGACTCAAAACTTGACAGCAATAACTACAAGACCAATATCACTATTATCAAATATCGGCAAAGTTCTTAAAGAATTATTGTATTCTTGTATCTACCACTTTCTTGATAATTCTAAATGTGATTCGTGGTCCAATTGATAGTGGTTTTTTTACTTGTGACGTCTTCATTGATTTCCCAAAAGCCTTTGATATAGTTTTCCACAAGATTTTAATTGAAAAATTGTATCACTATGATATACGGAGTATCGCTAATGATTGGTTTTCATCCTATATTAAAAGTTGTACTCAGTTTGTCTCGATTAATGGATTTCAATCCACAAGTAAAGTTATTAAGTATGGTGTCCCACAGGGTCTGTTCTAGGGCCTTTACTGATTTTAATATATATTAACGATTTAATTCCAAAATACACCTTAATTACTCTTCCTAAAAATATAATTTCTTAAAAGTCAAAACTTAAAAATCTTGTTCTTAATATAGATAACTACATAGAATTGTTCTAGTTGACATATTTGTGCATAAGAATCACAATGTTTATGTGTATCTTGCGTAATACCGCAAGGTTCTTGATGATAAGACTTATTCAGTCTTCTATGAGTTCCCCATAACAATATAATTTATCTTAACTAGTCCTTCATAATATATTCAACTAATGCTTCCTAAATTATTTTTTTTCAATTGTTTCTTCTTTTTTAACTGAGTGTTATTTTTTCTGTTAAATGTATTTTAGCAGTATTTGGTTAAATATAATATTTTGTAACGGAAGTATATTTTGCTTATATTACGATGTGAAAAAGTTGTAGCAAATATGTAGTTGTGAAAATGTGAATAAAAATAAAATTAAAAAAAATAAAAATAAAAATAAAGACTTGCTGTTTTTTAGTATTCTATATGCCGGTATATTTAGTATACCGGTATCTTAGATTATCCGGTTCAAGATTTCCGGTGCATTTTTATGAGTAAACAACTATATTATTAACAAACACACAGATGTTAAGGAAAAGGGTGTACAAAGTAGACATGGTTGTTGTAATAATGATTGATTGTAGCTGGAGGCTGTATCCTAATAAGTCCATAATAATTTTTAACAAGTTCTATACCCTAATAGTCAATAAGTACTATATCTTTATTGTTTCTGTATATGCCAACATTTATATAGCATGCATTATATAATATAATTTTTTGAACCGTGAAAATTGATCAAAAAAGAAGTTCTCTTCAAAATTTATAATTATCCTTATAATATTTTTTTTCAAGCACTCGTAAAATAAACTAATATACATATATTTTTAGTAAAATTAATATAATTAATGTTTGTATAATTGTTCTTAAACTTATATTTACTTTATTTATCTTAATAATACCGTATTATACTACTTTATCTTTGAGATTCTTATGAAAATAAATTATTCCTTGATTAGTTATCATATTTTTTTCTTCTCTGGAGAATTCATTACAAGGTAAAAAAAAAAAAGTTAACCGATTCCATGAAAAAGTCATCATTAATGATGACTTTTTCATGGAATCGGTTAACTTTTTACAGAAACCATTAATACAGTTTTATTGTTTTATGAATTTAATTTACTTTGTAACAACAACAACAACAATAATAATAATACTATATCATGGATAACTTTAGGTTGTATCCACACAGTAACTAGATTAATAGTTTAGTCTTACATTATCTGATTCTGTAAGTCCTTCTAGGTTCATTGTAATAATAGTTCTTAGAACGATATATATATATATATATATATATATATATATATATATATATATATATATATATATATATATATATATATATATATATATATATATATATATATATATCGTTGTCAGTCAGCTAATAATTCTTAAAAAACAATTTTTTTTAAAAATTTTAACTGATTAAACTTAAACAATTCAAAAAAATATCCAGAGCTAAAAGATGAGTAATAGAAAGCAATACCTAACAAACAATATACATATCAGTCTGAAATCATACTGAAATAGCCGGGGGCTTCAATACATATATTGGTTCTCTTAAAATCTGCTATCTTTTGGAGCGCTGCTACATTGATTGATGGTTTGAGCTAAGGCAGTAATCTTTTCTTTTGTTATTTATTTTCTTCTTCTTTTTCTGAAAAATCTGTATGCTATAAGGGTATGCAAAAAGAGTAAGCAATCGATGATCTATATACTCTATAGTACATAAATGTATTATTTAGCAAAAGATTTTAAAAATAATTTGATTTAAAAAAAAAAAAATTATTAAACTAATTTTAGAATTAAAGTAAATTTTATTCTATAAATTTTAGTTTTTATAGATTTGTGATATTATAAAGAATAAGATCCAGTCAATTATTTTTTTTTTTTTAAGTTTCTTTAACTTTTTTCTTGAAGTTTGTTCAATGTATTAATATTGTTGTGCCTAATTTTTTTAGTGAAACATTGAAAAAGACCTGTAAATTTATTAGTTATGGTAGGTTTTTTACAATTTAATAACTTTTTATGCTTTAGTGTTCATGATTTTGATCTTATACTATGCAGCAGTATAGAACAAGTAATAAGATTTTTGTAAATAAATTTTTCCGAGACATTAAGTGTTTATTTTTACAAATAAAATTGTTTGTATAAACAATAAAAAAAATTGAATAAGTTCATATCAGTAAAGTTATTAATATAACTTTTTAATATAAATTTTATAATAAGGGATTGCGGTAGTGAGAAAAGTTGGTATTATGTTCTGGTCGGTAATAATAACCAGTCACTACCAAAGTTATGA
Source organism: Hydra vulgaris (assembly GCF_038396675.1). Taxonomy (NCBI): domain Eukaryota; kingdom Metazoa; phylum Cnidaria; class Hydrozoa; order Anthoathecata; family Hydridae; genus Hydra; species Hydra vulgaris. The sequence goes on along the minus strand of NC_088925.1, from coordinate 15,540,527 downwards.
TATTAAAATTGAAAGTAAGTTTTTTAAATATCAAAACTTTCAAAAGTTCGGTATTGAACAGTATCTTTTGAAAGCGTTTGATAGTGTAAACTTAAATTATCGCCACTATTAAAAGAACCAAACACCTCTTTTGGTTAGCCCATCTACAAGACAAAATATACTATCTTAAATGATTATTCACATTTTTTTACAACACTCCACCCTTTTAAAATTTTTCAAAAAAATTAACATTTTTAAATAGGTTTTTATTTCTCCAGAGACAAAATATGTATCAAAGCTTGATCAAATATTTTATCTATAAAAATAAATATAGTTCAAACTCAAGCCTCCAACACTTGTGAGAAATACAAACAATGAATTTTAAAAAGTTCATACAATATTATAAAAACTCGTTTGACTATTTTATTTTTGAAGAATTATAATCAATACGTAAAACAAACAATTAAAAGAACTTGCTATTTACAGTATTTAAACCCATTAACTTTACAAATGCTACACTTATTCGGTAAAGTATCAGTGTCACTGAT